>NC_043760.1:32012857-32332857 GCF_902148845.1 Salarias fasciatus | reverse complement strand
CTACCTGGAGTCGTGCTGCACGGAGCCCGGAGGCCTGGGCTGAGGCCTGGGGTGGGAGTCAGTCCTGCAGGCTGTGAGAGGAGCCCCGTGGCCTGGGGAAGCGCCCTGGACTGAGGCCCAGCTGGAATCGTGAATCAGACATTGAGATCATCTTCATCTCACACACTCGGAGCGCTGACCAGGCTCGCCTCCGCAGCTGCTAATGCCACGGCTGTTTGTGACGCTCTGATCCCGTTAAAACGGCTGCTACACCTGTGTTGGTGCTACGGCTCTGCAACTTTCACAGCTATCCCTCCTCCTGCTGCCGTCGCCATGACGACCACGCCGGCTGTTACTACTGTTGCTACTTCTGCCAAAAGTATTGGCTGTCAATCTGACAGCAGTTTAGCTTCTGAGGGCCCGTTCACACAGTTAATTAAAAGAAACTCTGGGGGGACGGCTATATTAGTGCAGTCCGCTGGTGAAGCAGGTCTAACTGGATGGAGCCAGGACGTGAGTCACAGCGGCCATATGCTTCTCTTTTGATGTGGTTTAAGAGAAGAAGATCTCCTTCTGGAGCATCAGCTCCTCCATGCATTTTCTAAGCTGGGATGTGGGAACAGTTCGGTTACCTGCCGTCTGCTGCCCCGTCTCTCCGGCCTGCAGCTGTCTCACCCTCCTCAGGTGTGAGCGGCCGTTGTAGTGCAGCTGGGCCTGAGCGGCGGAGGTCAGCTGCAGGTTACACACCTCGCACAGCGAGTAGGAGCCGCTCTGACCTGAGACGAGAACAACGTCCATGAGTCCCACAGCAGAAAGAAACGATTAGAAACAGGAACTGAAGAGACGCTGACGAGCAGAACTGACCTGGGGAGGGAGTCTGCTGGACAGAGATGGTTGTACATGTGGGGGTGTCCATCAGCTCCCGACACACTCCACCAAAGGCGAAGATCTGCCCGCTGTCAAGGAGCTGAGACGGGCTCAGAGGCGTCTTCATCCCTGAGGAAAAGAAGGAACAGGAGATGCAGGATGAGGTCAAACATCCTGGGAAGTTCAAATCAATGTGAGACCTTTACTAGTAATGACTGCAACATCACTACGCACTGTATGAAAGCCTCAGTCAAGCTCAACCAATTTTAGTGATCATTTTCGGAAATGATGGCATCATCTGAAATGCGATCAAATCCAGTCGTCTGCAAATGGGAGACTTGACACATGAGCATAAAAACTATGGACTGCTATACACATTTGAATAAGGTATGTTCATATCTGATGAATATTTTACTGTGTCGTCTATAACCGTGTCTTTTCTTCAGCTTTCAGCACACATGCTGCTGTTTCTGCACAGAGAGGCTTTTCTTCAGCTGCTCCAACACAAACTATCTGCAGACTTGTTTTTGGAACTCCTTCTTAGGTGTTAAAAGCTTCCCTGAAATAATATCTTCTGTTGCTGCAATTTTTCCCACAGATTTCACTTCACAACCGGTAATTTCCCATATTGCTTTCCTCTCTTTCTGTGAAATCTTGCTTGTGTTTTTTAATGTAGTCTATCCAACAAAACACATGCAAACTGAAATGTATTTAGGCGAACCTGCAATTTAGCATGTTTTCTACAGGATCATAGAAAACCTGAATTCATGAGGTGCTCTCACAAATTTCACAAACTGAGATTTCCTATGAATACCTGGCGAGATAGAAAAAAAATCACATATGTTGACGTTATCACAGAAGCACAGCGAACAGCAGTGAAGGGCCGGCGGCTCCACCGTGAAGGTGACACTCAGGGAGACGTCCGCTGAGGGACGGACAGGTGGACGGCAGCGGACGGACGGACGGACAGACGGTCCGGACTGAGGCCTGAATGACACCGGATGCAGAGTGTGAAGCATCAAACGCTCACAGGGAGGCTGAGGAAGTCATGAGTAAGAGCAGAGAGGAAGGGGGACATATGCGTGTGTGTGTGTGTGCGTATGTGTGTGTGTGTGTAGGTCAGTCTATGACTGTGTCCATCTGCTCTGTCCACCCTGCCAAGTCACATGACCCATCGCGGGACAAACGTATACGTGGTCTATTTGAATTCCCATTTGGAGGGTTTGGCGCCTTGAAGCACTTTGCTCCGGCGTTTCCGGGGCTGAGACCGACACGAGGGTCGCTCATTAACGTCTTAATGGTATAACACACTTACATCACACGCTGGTCCAGCAGCTGCTGCTCACGCATGCGAGCCGAGAGCGCGTAAAGGTCTCACTCTCATTACATGATTTTGAGCGTTTTGCACACAGCTGTGGTTTCAGCGACTCGCTCCGACTGCAGCTATGAACTAACCTGAGACGCTTTTCCTACGCTGACTGTCCCGCAGTCTAAACAGGAAAAAGAAAAAAAAAATCACACTCTGCTAACACCCAGATCATTTGTCAGCTCTTTCCAAATAAATGATTTAACTTCAGATATTTTCAGTGAATGAATCAATCATAAGAGAGTAGCGAACAGGAGAACACAACGTTCTCAAATACAAATACTAAACGCAAAGGTCAGTTACTGCAGGAAAAGAAAGGTTTCGGTGTGTTCTGACTGCTCCACAGACACAAGAGCTGAAGCTCATGAGGAAAGTTCCACTGACAGTCGCGTTACGAGAGGGAAACTCTTGATTTGTCAAATAAAAAAAAGTAAAAATAATTCAGTGTGTTTCACTTGAGAGAAGAAACTTTTCATCTCTCGTCCAGCTGGTCGACTTCATGTTCCGCAGACAGCTGGTTAATCTGCCACCATGATGAATTAGCTCCAGCGCACACACACACACACACACACACACACACACACACACACACACACACACACACACACACACACACATACACACACACAACACACAGCCAAGTGATGCTGACATCAGCTTCAGCAGAGGAAGGATTAAATATATCTGCTCTATTGAGCTGGGAATTACACATACACACAGGTAAATACACGCACGCACACACACACACACTCTCACACACGTTGCCACATTGGCAGTAAGACACGGACAAAGAAAGTATATATGTCAGTGAACGGAGTTTTCCGGATCAAAATGAAAGTCAGGATTATTTACCTTTTCCTGTCGTAGTGTGTGTGTGTGTGTGTGTGTGTGTGTGTGTGTGTGTGTGTGTGTGTGTGTGTGTGTGTGTGTGTGTGTGTGAGCACGTGAGTCTAATCCGAGCTGACCAGGCAGTCAGTAATCAGAGAGGCCAGCTGTGGGTTATAATCTCTCACACACACACACACACACACACACACATGCAGCGCAGCAACAGTGTATTCCTGCCTCCAGAGGAGAAGCAGGGCCGTTTTGGACTCGCCAGATAAACGCAGGTCGGTGCTTCTCAAAGACTCGGAGACTCAGACGTCTCCATCGTTTAAGACTTCAAAGAAACAGCTGAGTGAGTGTCGGCCTCATCTCCATGTCTTTGATGTCGCGCTGAAATACACACCGTGACTCTCGGCAAGTACTAAATCCACAAGTTCACAGCCGCCGCCGCGGACGCACCGAGCACGGAAACACTGAGGCTGCTGATCCGTCGTAAAGTCTGTGCAGCTGACAACAAGTCTGCATTCTGCACCTGAGAGCCGGGCTCTGCCCGGAGGGTCCTGAGAGCCGGGCTCTGCCCGGAGGGTCCTGAGAGCCAGGCCCTGCCCGGAGGGTCCTGAGAGCCGGGCCCCGCCCGGAGGGTCCTGAGAGCCGGGCTCTGCCCGGAGAGTCCTGAGAGCCGGGCCCTGCCCGGAGGGTCCTGAGAGCCGGGCTCTGCCCGGAGGGTCCTGAGAGCCAGGCCCTGCCCAGAGGGTCCTGAGAGCCAGGCCCTGCCCGGAGGGTCCTGAGAGCCAGGCCCTGCCCGGAGGGTCCGGCTCGCTGTGCTGAAGGAGAGCGTCTTTCTCCATGCTTCCAGCTTCTTCTCATTTTAACCTTAAAATTATGTTTTCCTTCAAGCGAATACCTCGTCACCATTAATCAAAGAGCCTCACTGATAATATAAATCACTTTTTCACCTGCCAGATGTACTTAAAGCAGCTTTTATTGTCTGGTGTTTTAATTCTGGTCTGGAGAGGTTCACCCATCCCTCGATGCCCTTCCAGTCACGCAGAGACAGACAAGGTTTCCCCCATCAGATGTCTCATCTCATCTTTTGTTGCTCTCACGCTGTTTTCATGTCAACAAGCAGACAAACGACGGGCTTATCTGATTGGTGGAAAGCTCTGAGCCCTGCTGGTGTTGAAGATAAAGGGACGAGCAGGCCGGGATGCACAAATGTATGTCACTGTTCCCTGAAAGAGACTGTGCAGCGTCCGCGCACGCACGCACACACACACACACACACACACACACATACACACACACACACACACACACACACACACACACACACATACACGCACACACACACACCGACCTGAGGGGACGACAGGACAAAGGAACTAATGGAGATGTGAAAAGACAGAGAGAAAGGTCTGAGAGTGACTGTCTCTGAGCCCGAGGCCGTGAGCTGGTAATAACAGTGGTCAAAGACACACACACACACACACACACACACACACACACACACACACACAAAGTAAACAAAGCAGTGGCCAGCAGCAGCAGAGACGCTGAAACAAGCTACTAGACAGAGTTTGATGTTCGTCCCTGCAGGAGTCTGAGATCTAAAGATCAGAGAAAAAAAGGCTGTTTTCATCTTATTGAAACAGTTTCCTCTGTAAATTGTTCATTTTTATAAAGACGTTAACCTGTTTCCTTTTAATTGAAGTCTGGACAGACAGATTTGAGCACGGCAGCCTCTCAGTTGATCAGTCGGCGACCTCAGTGAGAGCAGAAACAGCGACACCGTGGAAATCTGCAGCAAAAGGTTCAATCTGAAGGAAAAACACACAGATATGC
Organism: Salarias fasciatus; assembly: GCF_902148845.1. Lineage (NCBI taxonomy): Eukaryota > Metazoa > Chordata > Actinopteri > Blenniiformes > Blenniidae > Salarias > Salarias fasciatus. The sequence continues at coordinate 32,327,975 of NC_043760.1, read as the reverse complement.
ATCTCAGCTCTATCTCCCATAAACTTATTTTTCTCAGAGGCCGTGATAAATCAGATGAAGTAAAGAGCAGTTTCTGAACGGTTCTCTGGCACAGCCACGACCTCCAGCAGCCTCCACAAGGTCAGACCTCAGCTGACCATTTCATTTCTGGAGCTGAGACCACCAAACAGCTTTCTCACTCTCAGTCCATTCACTCATCCTCTACATGACTGTGGAGCCGAACCCGGACGGATGACCGGCCCATCACAGAGACACACACACTCACACTGACATGCTACACACTCACCAATACCTCGCTTTCATGGTTTTGGACTGATTAAGGAAAAACAAAACCTAAACGTTTGTGCTAGAACATGCAAACTTTGCAAGAACGGGTACTAAGCCTGAACTCAAACTGAGGACCTGATGCGACGGTACTAACCACTACCCCCGCCCCCCCCCCCATGCATGAGTGCAATTTCCTTCATGATCATTATTTATTGAAGCGTTTGTGTGTTTTAACTGGAGGAGAGGTGTCACACACATACGACGGTGTTAGACACTGAAATGGTCAGTGGAGTCTGTGCTGAAGGGTTTGATTTGCCTGATGGGACTCCGTCCCTCCCCCCTCCCCCCCTCCGGTCTATGCATCCTCCTCACTTCTGCTTAATTATTTTCACAGTGGGTAGGGGAAAAAAAATCCTCTCCTCTGCATAGTAATCGAAACAACTTCACAAGCAATCTGCTCTCAGAAACACTTCAAGTAAACGTCTCTGAAATCTACAGAAAGCAGAGCTGTCAGCTCCCGTTCACCAGCAGTGAACTCTGAAGTCTGAACCACGTCCCCACGTTTTCTCTGAGCGCCAGATATGTTTTTAAAATAAAATATACAATCACAAATAAACAATAAACGACATTTATAGAAGGTGATAGTTAATTAATTAGTTCATTTAAATGTAGAAGCCGTGGTACGCCACTACAGCTGGTACATCTGTAGCACTGTATTGTTTATTTATTACATAATTATATCTTCTACACCTTTTATTGTAATCTGAAGTTGTCGGGCTTTAATGGAATTAAGAATATTTTTAGCCTCTATCCAGGTCTGGGAAATATCTTTGACTCTGAATTGGACTCTGAAGCATTCTGAAGTGTTTTAATCCCATCCTTTACGTGTTGGCTCCCTTCATCAAACACCAGAAGCGCCTCGGCTGTTTTCCAAGGTAAGTGGAGTTGAAGAGCCAGGTCGTCCAGGAGCTCGGGGAATAGTTTCCTAATGGGGCCACACGTTTCCCTCCCAGTTCATCTAACGTCCTCCACTGCTCAGACGTCTTGGAAACGGTGACATATCTGAGACAACCTGCAGTGTTCTCAGACTGGCTGCTCATGTTGGGGTATTTAATAATAACTTCTCTGGTCAGACTGCTGAACTGACTGTTTAATAAAGTTGCTTCAATGCGGTGCAGAAATTTCTTCTGTTTTCTTCTATTTATTACTCGCATGTGTGTTTTCGGTCGTCACATCTTGGTGTTCTTCTTGAAGATTCTTCACTCAGCGTGACGACATGACAGGTGAACAGTCGGCTGCCGTCGTTACCGTTTCCTGTTTCCCCGAGGTGAGAAGAAGCTTCCGGAAAACATGAATCTGGAATGACGGAAGAATCTGGAGGAGGAGTGACTTTACTGAACGGAAAACCAAACGGAAGCCGACAGGTGGAGCGGCCGACTGTTTCCGGGTCGCCATGGAAACGCTACGCTCCAACAACAAAAGTGATGGTGTCACTTCAGTGGAGACACACACACACACACACACACACACACACACTAACAGAGGTAATAATGCAGTGACGCCTCCTCTTATTATTCCTCTGTTTCACTCTTGGTTCCAGCAGCTTTAAATTTCATGACCTTAAAATCCCCTTTTTTTAATCTATTTATGCAAATCACCGTTTCTTTTCTTTTCTTTTTTCCAGCAATTCCTACTCAGCCTACAGTTTCTGAAGACTGAACGCTTTAAAGGAAAACTAATGCTTCGCTTGTCCGTTTCTGAGGTTCCTCGAGAAAACGAGCCGAGCTGCCCACACTGCTATACATAACATGCACCAGAACACGTTCCACATGTGCTCTCCAGAACACATAGCAACGGGCTCCTCGCAGCAGCAGGAGAGCCGCCGTGTTTATTGTGTTTGGCCGCACAAGGTGAAGGTCTGAAAGGGAGAACGGTGTATTCATCACCGGCTGAGAAAGAGCAGGACCGGAGGTGTGGAGCGCGGTACGGCGGCGCAAAGCTCAGGCGGAGCGGCACCGGCGGCTCCGGCGGCTGCTTTCAGTTTCAACAGAGAACAGAAACCCACACAGACACACTTCCTGGAATCAAGAGCTCACCATCAAGACAACTTCTAAATCTGTGGACGCCAGCCGACACACAGGAACTCTGTACATCAGCGGCGCTCAGCGCAGAAACACACTCGTGTTGTATCATCAGGGTTTGATTTGGGAAGATTTGTAGTCTTTTCTGCAGACTACATGAATAATACATCTACTGCCAGATGAATTTATATGTTATGTAATCCTGGAAAACTTGACAGGTTTTGAGGCCAAGATTCATATTTGACAGATCAACGAGGGTGTAAAGTAAACCGAGCGATCTACCAGAACGATCAAACGTGGTTTAAAATGCATGTAAATGTTTTCTACCGGGCTGATGTCCTCTTCTGTGTGGGGTTTGCATGTTTTCCCTGTGCACAGTCCAGGAGAGATCATTGGATGGACGATATAAAATGAATAAGACCTCAAACTAAACGATTTGACTCATTCTTGCTGATGAGTGAACATTAATGCTCCGGGTCTGCTGCTCTGGCTGTGACCTGAGGCTGAGAGAATGAGGGATTTATCTGGATGATGCTCCGACGCTGATGTCTGTATGGAGGCTAATCCTCTCATGTGAACCACCAACATCATGTTGTTTGGTTTACATACAGCAGCAGGGATTAAACACACACACACACACACACACCCTCGCAGAGGGGAAGACACAGTGAGGTTGTTCTTTTCCATCCAGCCTTCACTCCGGCGCGCTGTGGCTCCACTGCTGTCTTTAAATAGCCGCTCTGCCCCGTCAGGACCTGACACTTCGCAGCTCAAGGTGAAACTCTGCTTTTCACACTCAAATCCAGCAGCGAGCCGCGGGCGCTAGCTGCTACTGCTAACAAAGGCACCGGGGGCCCCGAGGGGCCCCGATGCTAATGAACCACCTCACCGCCTCACAGAGGAAGAGGAGACGATCTCACCGTGAAATCCTTTGACTCATTAACACACTCGTCAGCGGTAAAGGTGAGACCTCAGACTCATCGCGCAGCCAGGCGCTGACGGCTCTCCTTTTTCTTTTGCAGCTAAAGTGTCTACAAATAAACACATTTTCACGCACATTCAATCTTTTTATATAAATGTTCAGAATCAGTGTGAGCTAAACTGATCCAAGCAGTTAAATCTTATTAGTAACTCACCTTGGTTCAAACAAAGTGAGATAATGTGAATTTAATGTGAACATTCAGCCTCAGAGTCACAGAGATAAACCAGATGTTCCCCTATTACAGCCTGTCAGGGATTAACACACACACACACACACACACACACACACACACACACACACACACACACACACACACACACACACACACACACACACACACACACACATGCAGGAGCCACTACATGTAGGTTACCCAGCAGGCTTTGCAGCCGGATTTGGTGAAAGATGATTGGTTGAGTCAGAAGGGGGATTGTGGGATTGCGATTATAATCCACATATATGTGTGAGTGGATGTGTGTGTGTGTGTGTGTGTGTGTGTGTGTGTGTGTGTGTGTGTGTGTGTGTGTGTGTGTGTGTGTGTGTGTGTGTGTTTGAGAGAGAGAGTGAACACTCGCTGCTATAATCTGAGCTCTAATAATAGAGATTACGACCGGTCCTCTGCCGAGCGTCCGCTCTCAGTCGTCTGGAGAAAACCTCCTCTGACCCCTCCGTGACCGTCTGGCCAGCGTCAAGACGCAATCTGAGATTCAAACTCCTGTACCCAGAAATACACGTGACAATGTAATCCCAAAATCAAAAGGCGGACGGCCGCACAGCTCCCACTAGATCCTGAGATCCACTGATCAACTTCTGAAATCAATCTCTACAGCAGAACACAAAAGGAAGCCACACTGTGTGACTGCAACAACACACACACACACACACACACACACACACACACACACACACACACACACACACACACACACACACACAGCGGGGTCAGCGTGAGATTTGAAGCGACGGCCGGAAAACATTCACCTGGCCCGAAAGACGAGAAGACGCCCCTGACGTCACTTCCTCGCCAGAGTGCTGACTCATCAAACATTCAGCAGCCGCTCCACTCAACTAATGGAGGCCGAAACGTGAGACAAACTCTGAGAAACGGGCGGCCGGCCGCTCAGCCCGAGTTTCTTTTCTCCAAAGACGAGCTGAAGTTTACAGCGATGTCACAGCCGGGAGGACAGACCGGTCCCGGTTTCTGTTGAAAGACAGAACGTCACCTTCATTGTGAGGGACACGCCGACTTTGTGCTCGGCGGGAGTAACTTTTCTGTCATTTTCCAGCCGACACAAAGACGTCTGTTTGTTTTTCACTCAGATTCAAGCTGCTTGGAACAAAACAATCTCTAAAAAACAAACCCTTATTCTCTGTTTTCTGCTCTTCTTTCAACATCAAACGCTTTAAACCAGCAGATCTGGCAACATTATAACAGCTTTGAAGGGTAATTTTGCATTTTTTGGCTGAAAATATCAACACTTCCTGCCTCCATCAGGCCTGAAGAGTTCATGTCTTTCATTGTCACCAGTGACGCTTCTCTCTGGATTGTCTTTAATGTTAAACAATAATCATGTTCACGCTTCGTGTAGTCTTTCACATATCATATTGCACCTTTACAAAAGAGTTTATCATTGACGTTATCGCGTCGTAATAGTTTTCTCTTGGTGAAATATCACTGACAGCACACAGCACACAGAATACTGACTCAGTGTGAATCATTACCTAACTCCAGACAGTCATATTTCAGTGGTTGTTTCTGTTTAGCTGAAGTTACACTTGTTGCTTTATTTACCAGTTAGCAGTGTGTCAGCTGGCTACAGTGGTAAGATGAACTCCAATTCTCACACAGACAGCAGAAAGGTCAAACCCTTCACAGAGGAAATGACTCTGGGTGCTTAATGAGAGAAACTTACTCAAATGTACAAGAGCAAAACTCTGAAATTCTTACTGCAGTGTTTGAAATCACTGGAAACGGAGTCTGAGGGTTAACGCTCGCTGCTGCTGGTCGGAGCAGGAAGAGAACGTTTTCCTCCCTTGTGTCTCCAGATCACCATTAAAGAGCTGAAACCAGAGAAAACGCTTGCAGGAAAATGCTTGTGGGTGCACAAAACTTCCCGAAGACCCAAAGTTATGTTCCCAAAGCATTACTAATGGATCTCACCCCTTCAGTGGAGAAGCTATCTCCTTCTCAAGCATCTGAGGCCGATGCTCCAGCTCCTTCACTTCTCCGTTCAGCAGCAGTAACACTTGCTTTGTCATTTCTCGAGCTGCATCAGTGATTTTACCGGAGCAGCAGACGAAACTTCACGTTTTCCAGAACACTTGAATCCTCGCTGATCCCCACAGTGTCACATCACTGTCTGCCCAGATTATGTCCACAAAGTCGAGGAAAAAAACCCTTCATTTCTCCTGGAAGCCCAGCTGGAGAGTGGCTGCCTTCCATCGTTTAGCTGATAATGAGCTGAAACGCCCCCCTGGAGCTCCACCACCAGCAAAACAAACATGATTCATTCAGTTTCCCCTTTAATGTGTTTACAAGAACGCGAATCACTGTGGAGGAACCGTCAGAGCGGCTCGGCGTCGCTCAAGTAAAGACTCGCTTTCAATGAACGCTAATGAGACGCGAGCTGAACTCAGACAGGTGAGAGGAGGCTGGAGAGCGCCACCGACAGGAAGTGAAGTCAGAACACACAGCGTCACATCATCCTCTTCCTGTCCCAAGGTGACACACTGGATGACATACCACTTTTACCTGTGTGTGTGTGTGTGTGTGTGTGTGTGTGTGTGTGTGTGTGTGTGTGTGTGTGTGTGTCAGTGCGACCTTCACCACCTCAGTGCGCGTGTGTGTAATACCTCAGAGACAAAAATCGCGAGGCAACACTTCATCACTGCTGTCCTATTTACACACACACACACACACACACACACACACACACACACACACACACACACACACACACACACACACACACACACACACACACACACACACGGCTCCCCATCAGGCCTTTAATGGCATTGTGTTATTTGATAATAATCGCCCAATCACATTTCATTAATGTCATCACTTCCTTTAAGTCACATGACAGGAAATTAATTAAAAACTTTCTGAGACAACACGGGAGCAGGTGCAGATACACACACACATCCAGGCGCCCCACACACACACACACACACGCACAGGTAGCTCCATAAATCACAGCAGACAGAATGGGAGTAATGAGGTGGCTAGCTGTTAGCGCTCACCTCCCCGCCTCCTCCACACACTGCCATGCAGTCTCAGTCAACCTCCTCCCAGGGGAACACACACTTATTTTACACTTTTTGTCAACACAAAGTGTGCCTTCAGGTTGACCAGTGAAAAAAGAAAAGTACTGAGTGAGCACAAAACTTAGCAGTTTTCACACCAACACTGCTGAAGGAGAGCAGAGCCGCTGGATTTATGAGGCCGGGGAGCTGGGAGCGTGTTGGGAGTGTGATCTGTAGCGATCCGGAGCAGAGGTGGGTCCTGGAGGGTCCTGGAGGGTCAGCGCCTGGCAGGGTCTGGACGAGTCCCACACACCTGACTGCAAAGCCTCATTACCAGACTGCAGGGCTTCACGATCACGCCTTCGATGAACTCCCGCGTTTGGAGGAGGAGGATGTTGAAAACATTGCTTTCATCAATCTACCCTTCCAACTTTTAACAGGTTTACACACACGCACACACACACACACACACACACACACACACACACACACACACACACACACACACACACACACACACACACACACACCCCTACCCAGGTGAGGAGGGGCTGTGTGTGTGTGTGTTGGCCACCACTGGCTCTAATGTACTTTAATCTTAATTAAATATCGATGTAAAATCGCTGCTCTAATAAAAACCACCATGAAACTGTTAAGATGAGCTCATTACAATTTCCCCGCTGTCAGTCCTCACACAGAGCGACAATCCGTGTAGCGGAGAGGCATTTTGTGCACCAATCCGTGTGTGTGTGTGTGTGTGTCCGCAGGTTTCCAAACTAATCTGTCCTGACGTAACGACATGCTGCTCCTCAATCTGCCCACTGTTGGAGTCCTGGCACACACACACACAAATGCACTGTTTAGCAATGTTGTCATGGATCTATAAATAGGAGAAATTGATTTGTGTGGAGGAGAACAAGAGTGAGTGAGTTACAGCAGGATAAATCTGCCTTTACTGTAAAATCAAACTGTACACGTACATATAGCTGCGGACGTTGGCGCAGTCTCACATCTGATATGAGCAACAGTCACACGGCTCAAACCGGGTGTGTTTGAAAAGGTGAAATGGCTCGCTATGACATGTTGACAACAGAGTGATGAAGGCTGATTTAGTGTAGTGATTACTAGTTAAAAGGGATTACCATCAGGTTACTCAAACACCTTTGATTCTGGCTCCAAAGGAGGATCGACTTGAGTTGCGTATCAAAACAGCAGTGATCGCTGATCATCCGGGTTCTCAGGCGAGTCCTACTAACTAACTGCTGGTCAAAACAGGCAGCAGAGACGCCGGGCAGACGGAGGCTCTGTGCTCCTTCTCCGACTTTCAGCCTCCCTCCTCGTCCTCCTCAACACCAGACTTCTGCTTTAATTAAGTTGATTTGAGTTAATTAGAGTGGTGGAGGGCTGAAACACACCGAGCCCGGCTCTAAACAGCAGCCAGCAGTCAGGACGGACGCACGCTCGCTTTACAACGGGCAGCTTAAGAGAGATCTGCTGCGAGGGCCAATAGAAGAAAGCAGCGGGAACTGAGAAATGAAGGAGGGAGAGGGAAGGAAGGCAGCGGGACGCAGAGGAGACAAGGCCTGAGTCCGGAGGGAAGGAGCTGAGCAGAGGGGAGGACGGATTTCAGGAAGAGACTGTGTATAGGGCCAACTGAAAACTGGAAAAATGGAGAAAAGAAAGCAAAATAGAGATGAAAGATTTCTGTCCAGACACAAAGTCGTGTTTTCATGGGACTACTCATTTCATACATTTACACTGAAGCACAACTACTACTTCCTTCACCACAACTCCTACTCTAATCTCAGTCTACCCTCAAATCCTGTCTGCGTTTACACACACACACGGGTTTCAGAAATGCCATGAAATACCAAGGTTTTTGAGAAACAGTCGAATAAAAGGTGCAATGGATACTGGAGTTCAATATTTTAATGAACGATGATGGCACTTCACATCCATGAGTTATTTTAGTTCTATGCAGGAACTTGACTTTTGTCTAAATAATGTGCTTAAATAGACTAAAATCCTTATTACAATCATGAATTCTCATCCAACACACACACACACACACACACACACACACACACACACACACACACACACACACACACACACACACACACACACACACACACACACACAGCACACGCACAGTCTGTCCGACTGTCACCAAAGTGAAAATTAGCAACATCTCCATGACAGAAACACAGAGGGAGACGGGACTGCCCTGTGTGTGTGTGTGTGTGTGTGTGTGTGTGTGTGTGTGTGTGTGTGTGTGTGTGTCGGGGCTTTGAAAGGGATTATCTGACAATAACGAAGCATGTTCGATACACAGGCGGGATTAGGCGTCCGGCCCGCCTGTCTGTCCTGATTCTGCAGAACTCATTAAAGTTGTGTTTTCTGACTGCAGACGTCAAAATGTTTCCAGGTTCCGGGTTTAAAGAGTCACACACCACCTCCACAACCAGACGACTGCATGAAAAACTGCTGCGACCTGGAACATAACACACACGGAAACAGAATAATCCAGAGCAAGCGTTCAGCCGGCCCTGCTAATCTGAATTATTAGAGTTTGATCAAATTGAATTTAAAGCACATAAAGATCAATGGAATGTTGAAAAAATTCCAAGAAAAAACAAAAAAAAAAAGTCTGTGATCCCATCAGTAAAAGGTAAAGACAGTACCGATGCCAAATGATCAGTTCCAGACTCTAACACGATTAGTTCCATTTCCAGGATTTTTCCAGTGAAGTGGTCAAACGTCAGGGTGAAGCATAAAGTTCATTTATGGGAAGAGTTTTAACTCTGTGTGTTTATCAGTAACACTGCTGGAGTTACAGCAAATCACCCACACCTGAGTGAGCCTGCAGAGTAAATCTTGTCATTTCAAAGTTTATTTTTCTTCTGTTTTGCTCTCAGCTGAAATAACTCGTCTCCAAACACATTAAGACTTGTCTCTTTTCTCTTCATCTTAAACTACAGTAAGCTGAATAATTTAGAGGAGCGGAATGTAAAACACGGCGCATGAAGGGGTCACTTCTCAGCTCTGGGAAACTGGAACCGATTCATTTACTCCAACTTCTTCTTAGAAACAGATCAATGTACTGATCTCAAGTCTTGATGGTAGGATGTGAACACACACACACAAACACAACCATACACACACACACACACAAACACAACCATACACACACAGGTCATTTCCTGGTATAAAGGTTACTTCAGTATTTGACAGAACAGATCCAGAGTTGTTTTAATAGTGAAGGTTTTTTATAGTTTTATACTCAGACTGATATAAAGAGCTGAGATGACAAACAGACACTCCTCCGTCTCCAAACAAATCTATTGGAAACATAAAGTTACAGCAGAAGAAATGACGGCCACAGAGCGTGATTTTCTTTCTTTTAGTGTTTTCCTGGCTGAGAAACGCGCCTGAGCGCGCCGCGGACAGGAGCGCGTGAAGCGGCTGCCCGGTCCCGGTCCCGGTCCCGGTCCCGGTCCAGAGCAGAATAACACCAGAAAACATGAGGACGGAGGGAAAGGATGAGTCAAACCGAGTGGAAAGAAGGAGGGAAGGTGACTTACCGGAGGAGGAGGAGGAGGAGGAGTGATGGATGAAGAAAGTAGAGTCCTGGACGTTTGAACTCCGCTCGGTCGCTCAGTCAATCACCGATCAGTCACCTGCTGCACGCGGTGTCCGCTCCGCTCTCACGCACGCGCTCGCTCGCTCATCCCCCCGTCCGGCGCCCCGGCAGGCATCCCGACGAACTGGACCAACTCCGCGTGTGAGCAGCGGAGAGCCGCGCGCGCTCTGCGCCGCACCGAGCACCGGGAGCGCAGCGGCCGCGGCGCGCATGCGCAGGGAGCTCACACACGCACGGAGAGAGAGAGAGAGAGAGAGAGAGAAACACAGACAGACAGACAGACAGGGAGAGAGAGGTGTTTCCAAGTCTTTCAAGTCTTTATGCTTGCAAAAAAAAAAACTATAAACACACAACACACACACACACACACACACACACACACACACACACACACACACACACACACACACACACACACCTCACTGTTTACTGTCAACTCACCTGCTGGAGCTCAGTTTAACCCTTTATTGATAACTCACCGTTTCTTTTCTGTCACTGTGACATTGAAGGAGTAAATGATTATAAAGTCATGTTAAGCTTCTATACAGGTGCTGTTGTGGTTAGATTTCTATAGAATAAGATAAAGTCAGGAAAAAGAACTCAGCTTTTGCTGTAAACTTCTCAGATCGTTCGGTTCCACAGTGTCATTGACTGGATGATGCGTTCAGGGTAAAATGGAATCTAAGATGACAGGAGAACATCCGTTTTTATGTCCACTGTGATATTTAGGATACTTTATCTCTAATTCCACAATACTTAAAATGGATGAGGACATGAAAATGAACAACATTTAGAAATGTGGGATTTCTCATTGAAAATGATCTTGAAGTCTGAACCATGTGTGATTTTTATTTTCAACAGCTTATCGTCTTGGTGCCATATGGTCTGAGCCTCAAAAAGCTTTCAATGAAAGTATTTAAATTTAGGTAGTGCCCTAAAAAAGACTTCAAAGTTCATTTCACTGTGTAGAGCAGTCAGAATCCAAACAGCAGTGTCATTTCTTCTAGAGCAGAGGTGTCCAAAGTGAGGTCCGTGGGCCAAATTTGTCCTACGGTTTATTTTTAATGGGCCAAAATTCAAAATCCAAAACTTTCAATGAAAAATATGTTCTGAGTGTTAAAGCTCGTCTCAGCAAAATGAGGGAAATCACAGGAAAATGTTGCTGCTGGTGACAGAAACAGCATTTCTAGTGTTTCTACTCAGACATTTCACTTCTGGTGTCGCTCTTGTTTGTGTTTCTCAGTGAAACACCTTTTGACACCTCTGTTTTCAGTGACATTAAATATTCCTAACCTGAGAGCGGCATGAAGCTAGCGGTGTTGTTTATGAATGTTTGATGCTTTCATTTTTATCAGGCGCAGTGAACTGAAGTCTGAAGGGGCAAAAACATCCACAACCTTTACCTGAATTATTTAAATCTGCTACTTGTCGCAAAGGCTTAATGTCGGGGACTTTAGGAACTAAATCAACTAGTTTTATTGAAGCAGGATTTAAATAGTGCATGTTCAAAAATATACTCGATCTTTAAATATTCCCCTGGATGTGCAGAACGTTTGAAGCCTCTCCTCCGTCACTGTCGTCTGTTTGACTTTCAGCCATGTGGCGTCTCGTTTGTCTCCGTCAAACACGTCTTTCCTTCCAGGCCGAGCCGCAGATTTCACACATTTCTTTAACTGCTTGAGTCTATTGTACAATAATGTTGGATGAGGGATCTATAGAAAATCCTTTTCCAGAGTTTTAAATCAGATATTAGGTCTAACTGTTCGTAATGTGAGAATCAGCGGTGGAGCGACTGTTTTAAACACATCATTTCATCAGCTCATTACTGTGAAACAGGGTTGCAGCAATAAAACTCTCCAGAGAAGCTTCCAGGCAGATCAGCTGGACATTCAGCGACCGGTGGGGCAACAGTTCAGTTCAGACTGACGGCAGGGTCGGGTGGTGTCAGCCAGCCGCCACATTTCACACTGCGGCTCTGAAAGAAGCGCTTCTCCAACCGTCTGAGTCCGAAGCCTCAGACGACAGAAAGACGGCTTCCACTGAACACTGGAACTTCATTCAAGATTATATTTGTCTACTGAAACAATGCTCTCCAGCAGATTTGCTCTCTGTCAGCGAGAAAGCCAGAATGTTGTGTCTTCAGCCTCTTTCTGCGGCTGCAAGTGGCCAAATATTCCTGGATGAGTAGCTGAGGAGAAAAATACCTCCAGTCCATAAATCAGAGTGATTCAGTGTGAGTCATTTGGAAGCTTTGGCATTAGCACCGCTGATCCTCCTCAGCTCTCCTCTCTCCATCCTGTCCTCCTTATTTCCACTTTTCTCCCCCACTCTTTCTCCTGCTTTGCACGGGGCCTTGCTGTGGTTACCCAGAGTTCCTTGCAGCTCCCGGGTCCCTGTGGATCCGTTTCTCCATTTGCTGTGGCGGCGGACCAATGGCGGCCCTCCAGTGCTCAGGCCAATGAACCAATCACAGCCCAGCACAGCAACGACCCACTTATACTATACACATACATGTACACCCCCTCCACCCCCCTCACCTTGAGCAGTGTGCCAAGGTTGTACAAGGATACAGCAGTGTGTGTGTGTGTGTGTGTGTGTGTGTGTTGACACTCAGACTTCATGAAAATCCTGTCAGACGAGCTTTCTCCTCTTAAAGAACCAGTTTGTGACTTTACACTCATATCCAACGCTCAAAAGTTGACAAATCCTTAATTAATACCCTTTTCCCCTCCATTAGATTTTACAAAGAATAGTCTTAAAGTTCAATATGAAGTATTGACGCACATACTGTCCACAGAAAACACACATCAGCATTTGTGTTAGAAATAAATAGGTCAGAAGGTTTGAAGGAAGGAGTCCAGATGTGTTGACCTCCAGAATGTCTGCCTCTGAACCAGTGAGTTTTAAAGGAACAATAGTATTTTATCTATCTCTTTTTGGAGTTTGCATGTTCTCCTTGCAAACTCTTTCATTAATGCCTTTAATGGTGACTCTAAATCACACGTCCATCATTTCCGCCTGCAGGGATTTTAGGCTGAGTGCTTCTGAGCCAGAGGAAGAGTGAAGGCCTCTCCTCAGCCCTCGCCAGTCAGAGCTGAACGAGTGACGGCTGTCAAACATAATCTGAGCCGCCTGCAGTCGGCACACACCCGTCTTCTCAACTCTTCTCTTTCTAAATGTGAGGATACGGATTTACGCCCGGCGCCTTCAGCTGAGTTTACTAGTTTCTTAAAGCTGCTTCACAAATGTTGCTGAGAAGATGCAGAAATACTCCAGAATAACTTCCTGATGATGAAAATCTGCAGGGTTTTTCACGACATGATCCCTGTTATCCAAACATTTCTGCCTAAAAGTGAAGCAGAACTAAATGAAAACAGCTAATTAACATTCTCTTAAAAAAAAACAAATGTGCATTTATCAGTGTTGGTAATAAACCAGATGAGCTGGAGAACATAGGATGAAACAGAAGCATTTTACAAAGTGTTTAGAGTTGCAGTGGTGAGAGCTCTCACCTCAGCGCAGAGGCCTGTCTGCAGCTGCTTGCTGAGCTTTCTTCCCACAGACATGCATCTGATGCTGCCTGGTCACTGTGGACAGCTTTCATCTTGTGCACGGCTTCTCTGTGCTGATGAAGAGTTTAGAAGATCTAGGATCAACACGCTTAAAACACAGAGCGACACAGAGCGACTCCTTCCCAGCCTCTGGTGCAGACCACCACAGCAAACACTGAAAAAATCCATAAGATTAGCTTTTGTGCAGATGAATGATAGCATAAAAAAAAAAAAAAAAGACGCCGAACTACGTCACTTGCTTTCTGGTGGTGGTTTTGATTCTGAAAAAAAAAAAACTTTGCTGAAGCTTTGAATCAGTCTTCTTGATGCTATAATTATCGAGCAAATTTCTATATTTAAAAGCCGAGTGATCCAGTCGGCTGAGATCAGTCTGTGGAGACGTAAAGGTGGAGCCGGAAAGAAGCCGCCGTCCTCCTGAAGTGGCGAGATCGACTCTTCTGCTCAGCTCACAGCACCAGCGAGCGAGCAGAGCGCCAACTACGATCAGCTCCACAAACGCTTGGAATGAGTTAAAAACAGAAACCGATTTAAAAACATCTAAAGCAATTTTAATGTTTAGCTCAAGTCATCGACAACAATAGAAAATACAGAAATACAGAAGGGTGTAGAGGATGGAGGGATGAACGGGCGGCGCTCAGACCGCGAGAGGAGGTAAAAAAAAGTGGTGATGGGGGGACGAGGGGGGTGGAGGACCAGTCCGGCTGCTGCTGGAGGACAGAGGCTCATCTCCTCCTCTTGTCCTCTCTGTTCCTGTCCCGGTTCTCCTTGTTCCTCTCTCGCTCTCTGTCCCTCTCCGTCTCCCTCTTCTCCTCCGCCTCCCTCCCCCTCCCTCGCTCCCGCTCCCGCTCGTGCTCCCTCCCCTGGTCCCTGTCCCTCCCCCTCTCTCTCTCCCGCTCCCTCTCTCTCTGGTCCTCTCTCACCCGCTCCCTCTCTCTCTCCCTCCCGCCGTCTCTCTGTCTGTCCGTCTTCCGTCTCCTCTCCTCCTCCTCTCTCTTCCGCTGCTCCTCGTCTTCGGAGTCCTTGTCTCGTCTCCCCCGCCGGGCGCCGTCACGTGCACGCTCCTCCGCCTCACGTGCGCGGTGCCTCTTGTCCTTCCTCGCCTGGTTCTGGTCGTCGCTGTCCTCCTCGTCGTTTTTACGCCTCTTGTCCGTCTGCTTCTCCTTCTTCTTCTTCCTGTCCTTCTCTTTCTTCTTCTTCTTCTCCTCGCTTTCTTTCCTCTTCTTCTTCTTTCTGTGTTTGTTGTCCGAGTCTGGAGGACAAACAGAAATAAAAAAAAAAGAGAATCAAAAACTCAGATGACTGATTTGCTCCGCAGGAGAGAGAATATTGTTGAGCTGGACGAACCGGAGCTGCTGGAGGAGTCCGAGTCGGACGAGTCCGAGTCGCTGGACGAGTCCGAGGACGAGGAGTCCGATGAAGACGAGGAGGATGACGAAGAGGAGTCAGACGATCCCACTTCCTGGTTCTGGGTCATAATCATCTTCGGCGCGTTCTTCAGGTGTTCCCTCAGCTCGTCTCTGAGACACGGAGAGGAAACCTCAGGTTATTCACAGCAGATCTGGTTTCTCTGGACAGGAGGGTCTCACACTGGGAGTGAAGGACGGCGAGGCTGTGTGTGTGTGTGTGTGTGTGTGTGTGTGTGTGTGTGTGGTGTTCCTTACGTCAGTCCTCCCAGTCCGATGGATGTGAAGAAGTTGATGGCGAAGCGAGTGTTTCTGGGATTATCACGAGGGAAGAGACCTTCGAAGAACGGCTGCAGAGTTCTGAAACACACACACACACACACACACACACACACACACACACACACACGATGATTTATTTAACCACTGGAGGGTCCTTTCCTTTGTCTTTACACAGAAACCTGCCATCAGTCTCATATTTAGCTCGTTTCCTTATTGAACAGAGACTGAAAACACTGGAGAGCATTAAAATGACCTAAACACACATTTCAACACTGTGGATGAACAACGTGTGTGTGTGTGTGGCGGTCCGTACATGTCCTTCAGCCTCTGGTTGAGCTTGGGCAGCCCCATGTAGGCGCAGAGCTCCTGGAACAGGATCTTCACAAAGATCCTGCTGGAGGAGGTGGTGGTCTCCTCGCTCATCCGGATACACTCCAGCACCTGTGGGGAGGAGGACGGTTCAGCGTGAGCTCACTCCCACCGAGGGAGGTGGAGGAGTGTGTTTGCGTGTGTGTGTGTGTGTGCGCGTGTCCTCACACTCCAGGGCACGGAGTCCGTGTAGAGCAGGTGAGCGAAGAGTCGGGCCACGTTCCTCAGCTTGTTGGTCTCCAGACGGTGGATGGTGTCGTACTGCTCGGAGAAGATGGCCTCGAAGCTCTCCATGTACTCCTTCTTCAGCAGGCAGAACCTCTGAACACACAGCGGCCATTAGATCGCACGGTGAGGGGCGGCAGGGGCGCGCATGCGAGAGTCATCCGCCTCGTCTCACCCCGGCCAGCAGACCAAAGAACTTCTCGTAGGTCCTCTGTTGGGCGCAGCAGTCCAGGATCATGTTACACAGCTCCTTCTGCTCACAGAAACACACACAGCAGCGGATTAACACAGAAACATCCAGACGGACGGTGTGTGTGAGAGTCAGCTGAAACAAAACCCTCCATGAAGACATAAAAGACAGAACGCCGTCTGGATGCTGATGGCGCCTGTTCTATTGTATGACATGGGAATTATTAATAATACATGTAAACTCTCCAAGAAAGCCAGGAAAAAAGGTTCATGAGGTTCTTGCTAAAACACACCTCTGTTAAATAATAAAGCACTGAATCCACAGACTGTTCTACACTGAGTGGTGCTGAGAGGCAGCGGTTTGGTCTGGCCGAGATCAGACCAGACGCCGTCCCGTAAGAGGAGGTCGGAGGTCGGAGGTCAGCAGCCTTTTCCTCCCGACTCCTTCAACATCAGAAGATTTGAGACGTTTTGATCTGGATGTGAAAGCTCAGAGTTTCTTTTCTTTTTTGGGGGCGTGTCAGTAAACAACATGTTTAAAGTGCTCCAGCTGTTGTGCTGAGTGATTCAGTCCTGATGCAGACTGACGAGCTGCTCGGATCCGACCTCCCACACACTGTGTGTGTGTGTTGGTATCTTTGTGAGGACGGCTGCTGCAGGTGTTTTCATACATCCTCTGAGCCTCATCTTTATTTAGACCAGACACCATTAAAATGCTAGTTGAGTCCAAAGAAAACTTATTTGGCGGGAACATTGTTAATTCGTTTACCTTGTTATTACGACCAATCAACACTGCAGTGCTGCCTTTGTTTCCAGATCAATCATCTGTGTGAGTGTGTGTGTGTGTGTGTGTGTGTGTGTGTGTGTGTGCTCACCGTCTGGCTCTCAGGAAAGTCCATCTTGATCAGTTTGTGAGCACACTCCTCGAAGTCCAAACTGCACAAACGTACAATGAAATAATTAATCAGTTAGCAGAGCAGCCAGCCTGCGATTGTTCAGTGAAATAATGTGTGAAAGTGTGTTTTCCTCAGCCCGTGTTCATGTTTCATCCTGTTCTCCAAACCTGTGAACTGTGCTTCAATGAAACCATGGTAACTGGGCGACACACACACACACACGAACACAGACACACACACACACGTCTGTCGATTGCTTTTCGAGGACATTCAGAGACACAACCGGATCCCAATCCTCTTAACCAACACACTTGGCCAGGCTGGAGCGGCAGCCTGGAGGTCTCAGGACGTGAAAACCACCCCGGACGTGTGAGAGCGGTCCTCACAGAGACGGGAATACACACTCAGCCCCTCAAACACAGCTTTAATTATTAGTCCAAATCCATCAAATAGAGCAGGAGCTGTAAATAACTGCCAACACCCACAGAGACGACCAGTCCCACACCGAGCCAGAGCCTGTCACTTGGTGTGTGTGTGTGTGTGTGTGTGTGTGTGTGTGTGTGTGTGTGTGTGTGTGTGTGTACCTGGACTGTATAGCGAGGTAAATGGTCCTTCTGAAAGCCACCAGGTTGACTTCTGTCTTGTCGAAGATGGTGACCTTCTCATCTGAGGGGGACAGGGAGGCGTGCAGAGGTCAGTAACATCAGAGTGTTCAGAAGTCACGATGGATAAAAGATGAGATCTCGTTCATGTTTACTCGAGTAAAGTTTCCCGTTTGGCTCATTTCAGTTTAAATGTTGCTCCCAAGAACTTCAGCCATCAGCTTGTGTGACTCACCGTCTCCTCCCTCCTCGTTCTCGTCTTCGTCTTCGTCTTCCTCGTCGCTGCCGTCGGCCTCCTCGCCCGAGTCGCTGCTGCCCTCGTCCAGGATGTCTGACAGGAAGCGACAGCCGAAAGGTTAGACTGTGAGGGAGGCGACGGGCGGCTGGGCGCGCCGCAGCGGCAGCGGTTCCTCACCTCGCTTGATGGTTTTGTACTTTTCTTCGTTCTCCTGGAAGTCTGGATCCAGCTTGAACACATCTGTGCGGACACACACACACACACACACACGTGATTATTTCTGCAGTTACGGACCCCGGCGGGCGTCTGGCCCCTCCCTCCGGTCGGTCAGGCTCTCACTCAGGATGTCCTCGGTGTTGTACTCGTCGTCCAGCGGCAGCATGTGGGTGAACTGGTCGTCCTCGTCCACCAGGTCCAGGCCCTCCGGGATGACGGGGTGGTCCTTGAAGCCGTCCTTCCTGATGGCGAACATCACCTCGATCATGTACTGGACTCGCTTATCGATGGACGACTCGTGCAGGACGTTTCTCAGACGCTCGAATATGGCTGGAAACAGACGGGGGAGTTTAGGCTTTTCTCCATGAGAGCAGAACGCTCACTTACTGTTTTTCACATTCAGATATTACTCAGAAAACTCGTTTTCACTTAAAGATTTTTATCGAAACATCACAGCCCAGTGTGATCGTGTTCGGTACCATTGATTCCTCGGGGCGACACCTCGGTCAGTTTGAGTCCGCACTCCTTCAGGAAGGAGATGGCGACCTCCACGCTGTCGTCGGTGGGACGCTCCAGCAGCAGGGTGAGCATCTCCAGACACAGCACCTCGTGAGCCTGAGGGCGGCGGACACACACACACACACACACACACACACACACACACACACACACACACACACACACACACACACAGTCAACACACACCTCACTCAAACCCCCGGAACCTTCTGAGGCGGAGAACCGGGACCGACCACGTTCTGGTTGATGAGATGAGCCACGAACTTGGAGGCGGTCAGGCACTGTTGCTGAAAAAGGAAACACACCGACATAAAAACAACGCCACAGCCAAAAATAAATAAAACACACTTATCATAGATAAAATTCAACGATCAAACAGAACAAACAGGACGGAGGTGGACTCTTCAGTTCCATCGGTCAGTCCGCCATCGCTGATGAAAACATGGCGGATACCTTGAGGTTGCGGCGGTAGCTCCTCCTGAACGCCAGGATGAGGCGCTTGAGGATCAGCTCTCCGATCTGCGGGAACTTGGAGTTGATGATGGCGACGACGGCGGCGTAGACGTGAGTGAAAATGGGCGACGCCGCCTGGGCCTGAAGCACGGAGCGAGCCAGCAGCCCCCTGAAGGAGAACAGAGAGGAAACGTTCACAGGAGACAGGAAGACTGCTCTGACGTGTTTCCACTGCTCCAACTCGGACATTCATTCATCAAACTACCAAGAAGCAGGACTTCACCAAAACAACTCAAGTGTTGTGTTTTTACACTTGTCAGGTTTGGTCTGATCAAAAACAGGAGAGATTGCTGCATTAAAGCAGCTTATTTGTGAAAGTGTGAATGTAGAAAACCTTGATTTTCATCTGTGCTCTTGAGAGCAGACGCGACATGAGTTCAGAAAAACCAAACTCGCCATGAAAATGATGCAATCTTCCAAAACAGAAACAAGAAAATGCAGGTACATGGGACAATTTGCCCCCCAAAAAAACAATGTTTAAAATAAACTGGCAACAATAAACATTACTGAGGCTCTTATTAGACGTGCAAAGATAAATGTGATCATTTTGGTGGTGAGGGTGAAACGTCTGAGGTCCTCACGTCATTCAGAGACTCGTCCAAAAATGAAAACGAGCTGAAATTACATTTGGCTGTGAAAAGGAAAAATGTGCGACAGCTGTTTGAGATTAAACAAAACACTAAAATGTTTTCATGCCTGACAGGTTTGGTCCAGTTAAAATCCGTTGCAGAAGTTTCACTTTTCTAATCCTAATGAACAGGAAGCGATGAGCTTCAGAAGCTTTATATCCACACAGCAAGTCTTCATGCGAAGTCCAGGAGTTTCTGTTTTTGTTTTGACATCTTCTCCTGTTTTATAAGTTCTGGTAAAAATCCTCCACGGTGGTGAAAAATCATTGACGATCAGGATTTCTTTGTCAGCTCTGCTGCAGAACCGAGCACCAGAGGTGTGAGCAGTAAACCTTTACCTGTCCGGATGTGTGTTCAGCTGCCAGAACCCTTCGTCTCACTGCGACAGGAGCTTGACTACCGGGCGTCGACACACACCGGGTTTCGGTGTTGATGTGTTTGCTCACCTCCCCCGGACGATGTTCTCCTGCAGCAGCTCCTGGATGATGTTCACGATGTTGGACACGTTGACTTTGTTGATCAGACCGTTGATGGATTTCTTCAGGGCCTCCCAGCTCATCCTCTGATAGGCCAGACTGAGGAAACACGGGGCTTTGGTGAACACGCCGAGCTGTTTGTGGAGTTTATTAACAGAGGCAGAGAAACTCCAGCTCACCTGCTCTTGTCTGTGATTTGCTGCTGCATCATGCGCAGCTTGGCGGGGGGGATGTACGCTCCGCCCGTCCTGGTCAGGATCGGATCCAGCTCCTCCTTCTTCTTCTTGACCGGCGGTTCCTCCGCCGGCGCCTTTTCATTTTGAGGGGAGGTCGAGCGACCCCGCCTCCGGGAATCTGAGTCGCCGTCTCGAATTCCACGTCGATCAAAACGCCCGTCTCTGTCGTCACGGCGATCGTCGTAGCGATCACTGAGAGGACGAGACGAGCCCACCAAGTTTTAATATTACTGGTACAGTAACTCTAAAACCTCGGAACACTGAAGGCTTCTTAAGACAAAGGCACAACATGGAGGCAATTTAACTTGAACTGAAATGGTTCACTGAGCAGAACCAATGTAAGTTTGTCAGAACTAACAGATCTGTGTCATTTACCGAGCATAGCGTCTCCGGTCCCTCTCCCTGGACCTGGACCGGTCCCGTCCTCTGGATCTGGACCTGTCCCTGTCCCCTCCTCTTGATCTGGACCTGGATCTGTCTCGCCCTCTGGATCTGGACCGGTCTCTTCCTCTGGATTTGGATCTGTCTCTGGACCTCGATCGGGATCTGGATTGGTCCCTTTCTCCAGACCTGGACCGGGACCTGTCTTGTTCTTTGGATCCGGCTCTCTAGAAAAACAAAAGCAGAGCACCACCGGGTTTTCTTTCAGTCCTCGCATGTTAAAACGATGTGAATACAGGACAGAAAGTGAAACAGGAAAGCATGGTGCCCATATTAAAAGTCTGAATTTAGCTGAACAGGAGTGACAGCCCAGCAGCAGAGAGTCAGTCTGGCTCAGTTTCTGCTTGGATTAAAAGCCTGTAGGTACCTGGGGAGAGTCTAAGATGACAGTAATGGACACAAAGTCTTATTTGATTTGTTCTTCTGTCAATCAGCAAGCTGCATCTTTATCCTGGGGTTCGTTTTTTCCTCTCTCCACTGGTCACTTTCATGAATCAGCTGGCCATGAACCGACTACTCCGTCGCAGGACAGCATTCCGAGGTTAAACAGGGTCCCGTTGCCATGGTAACTACCATTTCAGACCACGCAGTGTTTTGACACCAGCTGTCCAGTACTGCGAAGAACCCTGTGACGCCTTGAGCAAGACGATCCACTTTGATCTGCATCTTTCCAAATGTAAAAAAAGAAAATTGAGTAGAGACTGAATTATTTTGGAAAATGCGATTAACTTCTTCAGAAAAATGAATGGAAGCTTTCAGATGGTTTCTTTCATGTTTCAGAAGGGTTATAATCTGAAGACATTTCTGCTTTTTCCAAACGACGTCCTCAGAAAGACAGACGTAACTCGACAGATGGAGGGATGACAGGATCCTTAACATCGATCTAAATGTCATTTTATAATAAACAATGTCACTACGATCAACACAAACTGCAGCGTTTAACTAGGCTGTCTGGATTACTTTAATTTTATGTCTGCAGAATTTTCACTGAATATCTAGCAGCTCCTCTTCATTCATTCTTTTCCTTCCTTTTTGCTGGCTCTGTTAGAAATGTGTGACACACTGGTGAGTTTGGTCTGAAGTCCTGGGGCACTGTAATAATCAATTACACGTGCACAAAGCTCTGTTTGTCTGCCTTGCTGCGCCTGAGCTGTGTGAACGAGACGTATGTGCAGCGAAATCTGTCATAAGTTAGGAGTAAAACGCGCAAACATTCATGCACACCGTAGCAAACAGTTTTAACCGGCTCAGGGATTTAGAATGCTTCCTGAAACTTTTCCTTCGCTTGAATATTATTTTTTGGATTGGAAACCTCAGTTACTTGAGTTACTCGAGTAACTCCATTTCTTAAATTCCGCCAATCAGATAAATTAAAAGGAAATTATTTCCTGTGAAAAGTCCTGTGAATGCTAAAATTTTAAAATTTACACAAAATACATCTTTGGACACTGTAGCATGAGAGAGAACCACAGTCTTTAATACTCCTCATGTGAGAAATGACTAAAGACAGTGAAATATCATTAAGGTCCACACTGGTCCTCTCTTACTGTGATCTGGGCGACACTGCTCCTCATCTTCCTCAGTGCTCCCTCATGCTCATCGTCATCGTCGCTGCTGCTGTCTGAGCTGCTGGAGGCAGCGCTACCGGGCTGGCTGCTGCCTGCAGTACTGGCGTTAGAGGACGGACGCTCATTGGGACTTTTCTCCGCTGCAGTCGCCTCCTGAGGCTCTTCTGCCACAGGTCCGGACACATCCTCTGAAGGTCCTGCAACCACAAAGGAGAAGAGAAATCAAGCAGTGTTGGGCAATCAGATACATGAAGGCAGGTTGTTACAATCGTACAAAATAAAATGAAAGGTTTAACCTACCATCGTGCTCCTTTTGTGCAGGACTGGGACTCCGGCTTCTGTCTGGAGAGCTCATACCTGCAAAAACAACACATTTACGATCAGCTAACATTAACAAAACCCAATAAACAATCAAAAATAATGCTTCTTTTCATTTATTTCTACTCTTACTCTTAGATTCTAATGGTTTCTGTCAGTATAGAAGACATAATAATTATGTAATGCACGCATGCATGCTTTAAAAAGGTATTTACATACACAGAGTTGTACAGTATCTGAAGTTATACACAACAGGACAAGTGAAGGGAAGATTATCAGTTCATGATCACCTATGACTGATGATGAAAACTTCTCATTGTGAACTTGTTGATTTATACACTCCAAACATTGTAGATTTTCACAAAATATTACACACACGCTCAAAGCTAGTAATACAAGTCACCAACGTAGGACTGAAGATTTGTTTTGCCCAGAGAGCACAGAAAGCACACAAACATCCAGAGGACTGATCCTCTTTTTAACCTAATTCTCTCACTGATCTTGATGGGTCATCTGGTTTCAATCTTTTAGCTATAGCAATGAAAGGAATCAAAAAAATTCTCCTGTCAATAAGCACAATCTTATAAAGAAAAAACAGCGCAGTGCGTAAAGATGACAAACGTTGCTTTACCGTATCTTTGTTTCTAAACTGACCCTTCAAAGACAACATGTCGACGCGGACCGGTATCACTGTAAAGGTGGGAACAGACGCGGCTCCGAAACAGAGCAATTAATAACCAGTGGTACTTCACAAAAAATCGCACAAGTCTTCATCAGCAGTTCAACACTGATTACTGTATTAAATTGAATTTTATAGATCCGCTTTTCTCGCCATGCGTGTTTGGATTAGCAACAGTTAGCATACTTAGCTTAAGCTCGCTAAAACAGACGGCTCTCCGTGGGTTTGCCGATAACCTTCGAAAACATCTCCCTTGTATCTCCAAATGCGGCCCTTCTTTACTCATTTGGTTTTATTTGTCTCTAAACGTGAACTTACCCGCCAGTTTTCCGACTTTTCTTCAATCACTGTCGTTCGTATGGCACTCGACTTCCGGTGACAGTGGACCACACTTCCGGTGACATGGTACGATACTTCCGGGTCACGGGGTGCTCGCTGTTTCGCCCCCTGCTGGTGTCTCGAACTTCCTAAAAAGGAGGATTTTAACACTTTATATTTTAATGTTTTGTTTGTCGTTATTTTTGAGTCATTATTCAACATTTTAGAGGATGAAAAAGCAGAGAAAGTACCAGAAACTAAGTTTCTGGGGTGAAAAATGTCAAATTCTCCACAAGGTTAGTTAAAGGGATACTTCAACATTTTGGCAAGTTGGCCACATTTACTGCAATTCCTTAGTCATTTCGAACAGCATGCTTACTTTTTTTGTGAGGACGAGCTGTTGTTTATCCAGAGGTGAGTCGGGGAAGGTTTTCGGGACGGACACAATGGAAGTAAATGGTATTTTTGGTTCCCCTCGTCAAACTCATCAAATACACAATCCAACAACCCCAAAACACTTTGGTGGACACGTTATAATCCGCACATTCACCACGCTGTGAAATATGTGAAATATTAATGCAAAATTACCAGATTGAGTTGTTTATGCGAAGATTGCTAAGACGGAACTACTTACTAAACATGGCGTCTGGGCGTAGTGATTTCAAAAGAAAAAGTAGTTCCCAGTATTTGCTTCAGTGTCGTAACGCTACAATATTATTTGTTGGTGTTCCACAGCGTAGTGAATGTGCGGATTATAACGTGTCCAAGAAAGTGTTTTTGGGTTGTTGGATTGTGTATTTGATGAGTTTGACGAGGGGGAACAAAAAATACCATCCACTTCCATTGTGTCCGTCCCGAAAACCTTCCCCGACTCGCCTCTGAATAAACAACAGCTCGCCCTCACAAAACAAGTAAGTATGCTGTTCGAAATGACTAAGGAATTGCGCTAAATGGGCCAATTTGCCAAAATGTTGAAGTATCGCTTGAAATAAAATACACAACAAACAGAACCCAATGAGAAACAATACACGTGTATACTGAAAATAAATACATCTTTATTATTCTCTTCTCTACAGAGTGGCCCCTCTCTGCGTCCCCTTACAAGACATCCGTACAAAATACACATTATTGGACAATGACAGACACCAACAGTCAGACTCTATAGTGTAATCAGAAGTGAGAAAAGGGTTTTTGATCATTAAAAAAAAGAGTGAGTGTTGGTCCAGCAGAGCAAACTTTGTAGTCAGTGAACATGAGAAGTCAAACATTGAAAATAACTGAGGGTCAAATGTTTTGTCAAGAACAATCAGGAGCTTTCGCACAGTAAAATAGGTGGAGTTGGATCAGCTCCACCTATTGAATAACAACCATTCAAAGTGTCAGAGAGCTCCCGATTATCAGAAAATCAACCTTTTGACCTTCTACTTTCCCACAAAGCAACAACAAACATACATACATACAGACGGAGATCAGCTTTCAACACAACATTCTATTTTTAACATGAGTCCCAACTGACATTTTTAGAACTGTTCTCCCATTATGAATATCAAAAGATACAACAAGAACCAAAAAAACAAAAGATCATGTCTCCCAGACAATCATACTCGACTCCCAGGTTTAATTTTTTTTCTGTCTTTTATACCTGTAAGGGACAGACAGGCTAAAGTACACAGAACCTATTTGTATTTTATGGATCTATTAGTTAAATGATCAATGAATTATGTGGTTTGGATATGAGAAAGATGAAAACATTTTTAATGAAACCTGACTGTATCAGATCAACCAGGATCGGGGACACAACCAATCACGCCTGAAATGTTGACAGAAATTTGTTGATGGTTTCTAAACAATAATCCCAATACACTAATTAAAAAACAAAAAAACGACACGTTCACATTATTGCACACAGACTTGACGACAGAGTGAAGCTGAAACGCTAAAATAGCCAAAGCTAACAAAGCTCCGAGCAGCTGTTACGAAATCATCATCATCATCATCATCATCATTACGGTTACCATGACGACTTACCAAAAACCTCTGGCCTGTACACCTTTGCATCTCGTGACGTCGCACGCCAACACCATCACCTGCTCTAAAACGACCGACGGAAACAGCGCAGACATTTTGAAGACACGCCGAACTTCACTGAGCAAACAGAGAAATGCGATTAAAAACTCGACAGGCTGAAACGTCATTTCATCTTCTGTTTGACACGTTTTCACAATTAAAATACCTTTTTTTATGAATAGCAGGAAAAGCTCATCAGTTTTGCTGACGAGATGCAGAAATAAATCTTGTGACTTTAAGTGGCGTTACCTGAAGTTGATCTGTTTCACATTTAATGCACCTGTTGGTGGTTGTGTCTTTTCTCATTCTCAAAAAATATACAGCATTGAAACTAAAATGTTACTGGTGGTGATGAGCAGATGAGTGATGGCTTCAACAGCGATGAAGGTGAAAGGAGCAGAAGCATGATGATGATGATGATGATAATGATGATGATGATGATGATAACCTAACAGAATCCCTTATTGAGTCTACTTTAAACTGTAACTATTCAACCTCTGACATTCAGGTGAAATGTGCACGGAGTGAGTAACTTTAAAGTAGAGAAAGAGCTCAGTTTGACCCTCAGCAGGCTTTCTATCAAAGATTGAGAAACGCGACAAGAAAAGAAAATTAAACGGAAAGAATAGAATGTTGACAGGATGGTTTTGAATAGCTCTGAGGCTCCGCTCTGCATTTCTCCTCTCCTCTGTGCAGTGAAGTTTCTCTGTCACCTTCATCCGTTTTCTGCCTCCAGAGACGTTTGAACTGTGAGGCTCGAAGCTTTTACATTTATAACAGTTACATTATATTATCTTGCTTTCAGATGTTTGCTGTTGCTCCACATAAAAAGTATCAAACAGAAAAAACACAGTGACTGTGAATCATTCACTTTCGTGCCATCAGTATAGCCTTCTTTTGTTTTAAATTAGTGAATTAATTTGAATTATCAATGAATTAATGAGGACTGAAATCTCAAGAGTCATAAAAAACTTTTTTTCTCAATTCATCCTGATGTAAAATTTAAAGTGAAATCTCTTGTTGTCACTTAAAGTTACTATTTCTGATTCAAATGTGTAAAGCTAACCTTCTTTTCCTGTGAACAACACAAACTACATTTAACTAACAGTCACTGTCGGCTGGCAACAGAAAGTTTGGGATTAAGAGGAAATAAAGCTAACAGTAGGAGAGGAAATACAGACATTACATTACTAATTTTAAGAGACCCAACAACTGAGATGCCTGACTGGTGGCACCTTTGATAGATTTACATTATTTTCTTGTATGAGAAAAACATAAAGAGGCATTACAAACAGTTCCAGGAGCACTGAGTGTGTTTTCAGTTCATAATTCATATTTTTGTGCAGCTTCTATATGTGCAGAAATATTCTGACATGATCAGGCGCAACCTGACGGAGATGGTCCCGGTAGTGGTGGCGATGCTGGAGGAAACGTGAGGCAGTGGCTACGGAGGCGGTCTGGAATACCCTAACGGACGTGGGAAGAACGCGTCTCTTCCGTCCTAATGGCAGAGTGATGATGGGACTGTCCGGTCCGACGTTCCCAGCGTGCATTGCGCGGTTGGGGGACAGAGCGCTGCCTGCAGGTGAGGTGGGCGGGGCTTGTTTCAGCGTCAGTGTGACAGACATACAGTGTTACAGACATGTAGTGTTCCTCAGTGTTGCTCAGCTTTACAGTGTTACAGACAGTGGCGTCGCTCAGGCTGTGGTTACTAAGGCTGGAGGCGAAAGGGAGGCGGTGCTCTGCTGTTGCCATGGCTACGGGCGGTGCTGCTGGGCGGGGACCGGAGACGGCTGCGGCGTGACGGCGGCCAGCAGCTCGCTGTAGATCTCCTTTCGGACCTCCTGCGCTACGCTCTCTCGAATCTGGAGAGAAAGAGAGGAGCGACGGTCAAGTACAGGAAGTCTGGAACAGCTGCGTTTCTGTCTACGAGTATATATAAGACATTAGTGACGCATGAGGCGTGAACACATGAAGCGCTACCTCTTTAATGAGCTGCTGCAGGTTGTCCAGCTGCAGCCCTCCAGTCGCTCCCTCCTCTCTCTTCTCCGGTGAATCCCGTCTGCCTGCCTCCTCTTCTCGGCCGCCCACACTGTCCCTCTCCCGCAGCCTTCCCTTGCTGCGGGCGTTCGGTCGAGGAGGCGTGGCGGGCGTTATGTCCACCGACGTCCGATACAGTTCTGGTTTCTGCTCGCCGTCCGCTCCTCTTCGCCCTCGTCCTCTGAGCGGACTGGACGACCGGGAGGAGGGGGAGGTGGGGAAGTCGTGACCGTCGTAGTTGAGCTCCGACTGGAGGTAGAACTGCTCGCTGAGGAGCTCCGACATCTGGAGACAAACCACCAAACAGTCAGAACAGAGGGAAACACACCAACAGCTGCCTGTGTGTAAGACACCTTTGTATTGTTGTCCTCATCTTGTGAGGGAATCAACAAATCCGTTTCCACACTTGTGTTAAAGACATGTTAGAATTCAAGAAACATCACTACTTTCAGAGGCTCGGGTTCAGCAGCAGTTACAGTTACAGGGTTTACAACATGTCTGCAGAGAAAGACAGCAGGTGGACATAAACTCACCTGAAGTTACGAAACATGGTTACTGGTGTGTGAACATGTGAGTATTATGGTTACAGGGACTACATGTATTCAAAACTTTAGATTATGGAGAGTTACGGTATTTTCAGAGGTTAGAATTAATCAGCAGGAACTGAATGTGACTCAACACCATCTGAAAGACATGGAAACGTGTGTGAGACTGTGTGTGTGTGTGTGTGTGTGCGCGTGCTGACCGGTTCCATTGCTCGCAATGCTGAGGCGGTGAACAAGTTTTCAACACTGTTGTTGCTTCGAAGACCCTGAAGAAAGAAGACAAGACGAGCGTCAACATGTCGTCCACGGAGGTCATGTTCAGGTTCGCTGACTGACTCAAAAACACAATATAATATCTCAAATGCTTAATACATGTGATTACAACGTGAGTTTGGCAGAATCTGCTTATCAAACAGCCAAACTGAACTGTGACATTTTCATTTTGCAGATGTTTGTGTGCGCTGTGTGTATTCACTCTGTGATGTGTGCTGTGGATCAGATCCATCAGCTTCTCCTCCAGCTGCTGTTCCAGCTCCTGCAGCTCCTCTCTCACGCTGGACCTCAGAGACTGCAGCTTCTCCACCTCCATCCTACAAACAAACCCAGAACAAACCCGTACAGCCGGCTGGATTCACTCAGAGTGCTGAGAAGCACATGCCGGCGGCCCCGAGCAGTCACCTGTCCGCAGGGCTCAGGTGGTTGTAGACCAGCGCCTGCTGCTGCATGATGGACAGCTCCAGGTCCATCATCTGCCTGCGGAACAGGCTCAGACTGCGCCTCTTCTGCTGAAACTCTGCCAGAGACTGAAGAGGAAGAGCAAAAACACACATCAACACACAGGGAGAACACGCAGTGTGTACCGATTAGTTGAATGTATGTTTTAAAAGAAAATGTGATTTTTTTTTATTTTTTTTTCGTTTGTGGCATAACAGTCGGTTTGACTTCCATCGTAGAAAAAGATAAAGTGCACTTTACCTGGAGGCCGGGCTGAGACGCTCGGCGCTCGCTGAACGTGTCCGGAGTGTTGGCTCGGTTCTAGATGAAGAGCACACAAACACACTTTTAGATCCAGCATGTTATCTTACTGATGCAACGTGTTTCTTTAATTTCTTTAAAGTTTCGATACAATTTCTGCATTTTCTTTCATGGTGGTGAGAAATCTCAGAGGTCAAGAACAGCGAGCTGATGTGTGATGAATAAATTCACATCTGTCTTCATCTGATCTTTCTTCCGTCGATGCTTCATAACAGAAGAAGCGTAACGTCATCTACGGAGACAGACATCTTTTGCGTCGTGTGTGTTTAGTGAACTGCTGACTGACGGAGTTGCAGCGGAGTGGAGGAGCGGCGCGTGGGAGAAGCTGTGGATCGTGCAGAGCTCCACTGGAGAAATGCTGAGAGCGTTACATAAGTGTTGACCTTGGGACGTCTGGGTGACGCGTTGTGTTTATCAGCTGGGAAAATGCTCCATGTGGTGACCTGGTTCCACTGTACTAACGCAGAAAAGCTGGTGTGTGTAGAGAACTGAGTCAGTCTGCTGCTCTGACCTACACCTTTACAATCAAATGTAATTAGGCAGTTTGCCGAGTCAGGCTGGAATGAGGAACAACAAGGTGATTAGTGAAACCAAGTCAAAAGAGGCAACCAGCCTCCAGTTTCCAGTGAAAGCGAACTGACCTCGCTGAGGCTCTGGACGGTTCCCCTGATGTCCTGCAGGACTCTCCTCAGCTGAAGCTCGGTTCCGGACGGACCCGGGCCAGCAGGGGGGGCAAACCCAGCGTGGGGGTTGTAACCCTGGCTGAAGGCCGATCCGAGGCCGGGGTGGAAACCGGGAGCGAGCGGAGCCAGACCGGGGTAGAGGCTGTGCTCTGGGGGTAAATGTGGCGGAGCAGCAGCAGCAGCAGCAGGGGGGGGATACTGGGAGACGGGATGGGGAAACGAGCTGACATTGTATCCGTGATAAGACAGGAACTGCGGAGCAGACTGAGTCCCGTATGGAGCGGCGGTATACGGTGACGGATTAGTGTACGGCTGGCTGAAGCCCTGGTGATGCATCATGGGAGCTCCAGGGTGGAGATGAGCAGGGCCGACGTGGTAAGGAAGGCTGGAGCTTGAGGGCTGATGGAGGTTGGTCATGCTTTGGTGCTGGGGGACGGGCGGAGGTGCGGGGCTGTGGAGGCCGGCCGGACCGGAGGGGGGGTTCTGGTGGGGGAAGAGGTTCGGGAGGCTGGAGTACGGCTGTGAGTGGTGCAGTGGGTGTGTGTGCTGAGGGAGGCCATACGGGTTGAAGTTGAACCTCGGACTGGGACTCGGACCGGAGTCAAAATACTGCGCCGGAGGGTTGTGACCGGGGAGCGATGCGAAGCCCGGGTTCCAACTTTTCTGGGCGTGGCTGACGCTGGTGTTAGAGGGAGACGGCGGCGGGAAGTGCCTCAGGGGGCGGTGATCGGAGGACAGGTCGGGGACGCTCTGGGTGCTCCAGGACTGACCTCCCGGGGTCAGTTCAGGAGGAGGACTGTAGCTCTGCAGGGAGCAGCATGACCGCATCAGGTGGGAGGGGATGGGTTTAGGGGCGGCGGCGGCGGCGGGCTTTTTGTTAGGGGCAGGATTTATGACCAGGGTGGACAGGACGCTGGTGCGTTCTTCTCGCTTTACCTCCTCCTCCAGCTGGTCGTCCTCCTGAGTGTATCTGACAGAGAACCTGGGCTGGGAGCAGGACGCCTGGCCCCGCCCCACCTGGATCTTGACGGACGACACCACCCTGGACGGCGCGAGGAGCGAGGAGGGCAGGGACGAAGACCTCTGGAGGCGGATCGCGCCGCGCTGGCTTCCTCTCCCTCGCCCGGGGCTGGCGGGCGTTTCGTCGCTCTCGGGGTCGATCCGCCGGCCCATCCGGCTCAGCTTGGCTCGGTTCAGAGCGCTGAGGACCTGAGCGGACGGCGTGGGAGGAGCAAACCCGTTGTGATCGTCAGAGAGGAGAGACTCCGGCTGGTCCTGGTTCTCCCCGGGGTCTCCTGCGGGTGGACTGGTGTCTCGGACCCTGTCTGAGGCCTGGTCTGTGTGTGGTGGGTCTGGTTCTGAAGCAGACTGACTCTGGGGGTCGTCTGACTCTTCTGACTCTTGTGGCGTTTCTTGTTCAGCAGCAGACACACACTGGATGATCTCCGGTTCCGGTTCCGGTTCCGGCTCGCCGTCCTCGTCCACACTGTCCTCCCGCTGCTCCTCCGTCGGCGTGAGCTTGGGGAGATGGTGAACCGTGTACTGAGGGAACTGGTCCAGACTCTCGTCTCCCTCCACAGAGCGGCTCCTCCCGTCCACCTCGGCGGCGGCGGCGGCGGGTCCCGCCTCTTCCCGTCTGGTGTCGGGCAGGTCGAACGTGGGCTGGTCCAGGGCGACGGGCGTGGTCAGGTCTTGGGACGGGTGGGACGTGACGGTGGTCTCACTGTCGCAGCTGTCGCTGCTGTCCTGCACCTTCAATCACAACCACAGTCTATGAACCGGTGAAGCCAAAAGAATGAAAACAATCATCTGCAGACTTTTATGTTACATTCATAATGACTTTCAGTCTAAATGTTGCATAAAGTGTCTTCTTCTCTTCTTTACATTTCATGCTGTTGTGTTTAAAAAGGACATTTAGGAGTGAATGTGACTTAAAAGCTTCTGTCTCAAACAATGAACCCTTCCATGTGACTTATGTGCCGTTACCTCTCTTCCCCGGGTGTGATAAACATCTGACTGAAGTTTTATGAGACACTTAAATAAAAAACATAAAGAATTTCAGGCGGCAGAGACGTCAACAGTGTAAACAGACCTTGAGGGAGTTTCCGGAGTCGGTGGACGGCTCCTCCGCAAAGCCGCTGCTGTCCGACTGCTGACTGACCGTCCTGGACATTTCTGAGGAGAAGACAGGGTGAGCGTTACTGCAGTGCCCAGGCCGACCTGCAGGTGGCACCACAGCACAATTGAGCCCCAGCACAAAGCTCCACGCTGAGGAGACAGACAGGACAGTGTGTCCCTGCTGAGTGAGCGAGGCAGAGGAATGCTTATAGAAACAGGCTCCGGCGCAGCTCGTCCAAACCCTCACATCCGACGCAAACTTCACCAAAATACGGAACGGGAGTCAGAGAGGACGAAGCCACAGCACAGGCCAGAGACACTAAACTGTCTGAACTCCAGACATCTAACAGTGCTCAGAGACCAGAGAGTTCACTGCAGAAAAAACTGATCTTTTTGAACACTTGTTAGAGTTTGGACAAAGTTCTAAAAACTCTGAAACACAAACAAGAATAAAAGGAAGCTGTTTCCTTTAATAGCACAGGCTGTTTAATGATGGCTGTTTGTGCTGCGTTAATTCATTCATTCATTCATTAATCGTCTTGCTCATTTTCCCTCCGCCTCGCTGTACAGGACTGCAGTCTGCTCAAATGTTTCGCTCGAGAGAAGCAAAAAAGTTGATGGAAAAAATTCGGTTTTAAAAAAATGGCTGAAATCACTGTTGTTATAACTTCAGTTATGTGAGACGGCATCAAGATGTAGTCAACAAAACAACAAAAGAAGTTTCAGTTTTCCAATAGAACATCAGAAACAAAGTGAAAGACTGAAAGGCGTTGCTCAGATGCAGCTCGTCCTGTACGCCCTGCTCTGCTCTAGTCGTCCTGCAGCGAGGCTTTTTCCAGATGTCATCGGGCGCCAACATTTTTTCACTTTGCTGACTTTATTAATAACATCAGCTTGGGATTTCGCTGTTCCACATACAGCTGATGTATACAGTCCGACATGCGAAGGGTTAAAGGACAGATTCAGATTTCCTCCACGTCCATCTTGGAACAATTCTAACACGACCTCGAGCAAACAGAGGGAACAGTGAATGTTCACACACTGACGGGATACTGTGATATTTAAGAAATGAAATGAAGATTTCTTTTAACTTTCCACTGAGTTTTAATGCTTTTATCTGTATGCATTGATCCGACCGGTGATTCCCAAAGCTGAGAGGTTAAACTATGTTTAAAATTCCTGGGCAGGTCTGAAACTGAAGGCTTGGCAGCACAGATCCCCCCAATTACTACTGACATTTATAATTGTGATTAATTAAAATGTGACTAATATTTTCACTGATGCTGTGAGTCCACTTTCAGTTTTACTTTTTCCATCTGAGAGCAGAAGGAACATCCTGTTTTCTTGCTGAATGTAACAACCACAATATAGCAAATGCTAAAAAACTTCACAACTTTCCAAGAGTGTAATAAAATATTTCAGGCAACATCCTGATAACAGTTTGCGCAATTAAATTAATCTTTATCTCATCAAACAAAGTCATGAAGGTGCTGGTGATGATATGTGATTTTATCTCTTTTTCACTATAGATTGAAGTATTTAAACAAAATTGGCTGCTTTAAGAAGATATTGATGGGCTGTTGTAGATTTGTGCTTGTTGGGGGAATCTTTTATAAAAAAATTTTCTAACTTGATATTGTTTTTTCATTTGTTTACGACATTGTTTTATTTTCTTTAAGTGAACAAAATATGAAAAAATAAAGTGAAATGCCTTCATAAAAACCTCAGAGATGCACAGTTCTTCTATAAACGTGTTTCTTGATCTGTAAACGTCTGAATGATATCTGGAACGTGGGGCGGTATATTTACATTTTTTTTCCCTGTCGTTGGACCTTTCATCTGGAGTGATGTGTATCTGAGAACGGGCGCAGCACGTGCGGGGAGAACAAAAGCTTTTTTTTGAGCAAACTGAAACTCACCCGCGGCTCTGGACGCTCTGGGCGGGAGAGTCTCGTCTTCGTTGCTCTGAATCTGAACGACAAACAGCAGAATGAATTTTAAAAAGGCAGAAACAATCAAGCTTCAGGCAACATTAAGGATTACAAAACGGATATGTGTAGAGACAGCGTTCACAAGTTCCCCGCAAGAAAGAAAAAAAAAAAAAAACTGCAGCATCATGTTTCCTGTGTTTACCGGTTAAAGGACTTTGTGGATTTAAAGTTTTAAACTCTACAAGCAGCGGCTGAAGTTCGGTCTGAAGTGATCCAGGTCAAACATTTCACTCCTCACCCGGTGATGCAAATAAACGTTTCATTTGCATGAATTTGAATTCTTACTGTTCTTACTGTTGACAGACAAAGCAGGTGACGATACGGCGAGCCAAAAAAAAAAAAAAAAAAAAAAACGTGAGAGGTTTCAATCCAGCTCGCAAGGACTAAAATAACACTTGTGCTTGATAATCTGCCCGCTGGGTAACGCATAGCTTCAGAACCACCTACAAATGGAAATATC
This sequence comes from Salarias fasciatus, assembly GCF_902148845.1. Classification (NCBI taxonomy): domain Eukaryota; kingdom Metazoa; phylum Chordata; class Actinopteri; order Blenniiformes; family Blenniidae; genus Salarias; species Salarias fasciatus. Next base: position 32,293,125 of record NC_043760.1, on the reverse strand, counting down.
TAAAACATTCAGATGGAATGACAGGCTTCCACCAAGGCTTTAATGTCTCCACACATTCAGTTTAAAGCTGATCAGTTGCGAAACACGGAGTTGTGTGTTGTTTCAGTGTGACCACATCCTGTGGCACGTCCAGGCCACCGCTGACGCCGTCTGACTAATGCCCTCACTCCCGGGCGCTCAGGTTGTGTCAGGTTCAGCGTTCTGCTCGCAACTCGCGCCAAAGCAAACACGCAGATGAAAATGTCCCCGCGGCGGCTCATGTGACGAAGACAGCGATCGTCACATGAGCCGGCGGAGTCGCTGTGGAGGAACGATCCGATGGTTTAGCTGGTCTAACCCAGCGAGGGTCAGACGCCGCTGATGACGAGCGCCTGTTGCTGTGAGGTGTTGTCAAAGTGTGAAGCCTACCTCCTCCATGTCGAACGAGTCCGTGTTTTCAGTCCGCAGCTGGGCCAGATGTGGCGGCGTCAGAGTGACGGGAGCTTTCTCCAGGGAGGAGGAGGAGGAGGAGGACCGGTCCTTCTCCTCCGAGACCCGCTGAGCGCCTCCCTCCTCAGAGCTCTGACTGCCAGCCTGCAGGTCTGCCGAGTCCACCTGACCCTCCGGTCCGCCGCCGCCGCCGCCGCTCTGTTCAGGACTGCAGAGACGTCAGACGTTAGAGACGGTTTCCTTAAAGCTCTGATTCAAACAGTGACTTTCACTGAAATCGGTCTCCTCAGACACTCCTCTGATCCTCTGAGGAAGACTAGAGCGGTAAAATACTTCATCTTCTCTACCATGAGGTTAAACTGGACTGGAGTATTTAACCACATCGGAGCAAGTAACTTGATATGAATCGGATATCTTTCATGCATTTGATGAATTAAACCATGAAATGCATTTAGTTTTCCAATACTGAAGGAACAACTGCAACGCTGGGATCAATCATTCCTCCCCGACCTTCATCCTGCCTGGATATGACAAGGAACTACTGATTAATAAGGAACAACATTTACAATATTCAAGTCTTTTCATGACAATTATTTTTGACTTCCACGGCTAATGTGGCATTTTTAATTCATTGATCATCCAACATTAACCGCTGCCACCTGCTGTCCGACGGGAGGTCCGGCTCCCCGTCTCCGCCGCTCTCCTCCGTCACCGTCGCCAGGGAGCAGTTGTCTTTCTTCCGGACCACTTTCTGGCCGCCGGCCTCGGCCCTGTGCTCGGCGGCGTCTGCGGCGTCGCCGTCCTGCTCGGGCCGGGCGGGCGCCGGGCCGCTGTCCTGCGGCGGACCGGGGACGGCGGCCGTGCGGCCGTTGGGCTGCGCCGGAGACTCGGGCGAAGCGGCCAGCAGGTTGTGCTTGGTGATGGTTTTCTTCAGGAGTTTGGCCACATTCAGAGCCGAGTTGCTCTTCTTCAGGGGAGGAGGCCTCTCCTCGCTCCGCCCCTCGTCTCCTCCTTCTGAATCTAAGAGATGGAATAATTAAACATTATATAATGTGGTTCACATTTTGTTTACAGAAATATCTGCCAACTCCAATTTTTTTTACATTTATGCTTTTTTTTCCCCATCATTTCTATTTATAAACCACAGATGACCTTCCTGCTCCATCCGGGATTCAATCCCAAGGCGACAGGACAAACAGGTCAATCAAAGACGCTGCTGTTTCAATAAACTTCCTCCAAATGTTAATTTTGCTGTTTAACAGTCAACAGTCAGAACCAGCAGCTGCTCGTGGACACTGGACCCGAAACACAGGAAGCGAAAGGTCCTTGCGGGCGGTTGCCATGGTTACCTTGATCCTTGGAGCTGATGCGCTGGACGGGCTGGCCGGACACTTGACTGTAGAGCTGGAAGAACTCATTAGCAACCGTCGTCAGGACCTCGATCTGACGGAAGCGACCTGAGAGAGGCGGGACAAAAACATACGACAGGTTCAAACTGGAAGAACCGATCGACTTCAACATGTCAGCTGAGAAGAGTCAGAGTTAAACAAAAAAAAAACAAAAGAGAGAAGAGTTTTTACCGGGTCAGCTTCACGGTTAGAAGAAGGCAGACTTGTGTTCGCTAATCTCTGAGACTTCAGATTGATATTCACACCCTGAAGCAGCCACACCGGCTCATTGGCGGAGTTTCACAATAAAACTTTCTTCAGCTGAAGAATGGAAAAAACAAAAAAAACAAAACTGCATGTCGGGACTGAGCAGGGACGTCATATCTCCTCCTCTTCCTCCTCCTCCTCCTCGGTTACGTAACAGGAGCCGTCAGTCTCGTATGTAACAGGATGATGACTTGCATACTTTCCTGCCGTCCCTCCTCCTCTCCTCATCCCCTGCTGTCTAAATACCTGTCAGTCTGTTAGAAAACACCGAGCTCTGTCTCCTGTCTGTCGCTGTGCAAACATCCCATTCTCACCTGAAACACTCACTCCTTCACACTCTCTCATCGCAACGTCAGCCCCAGAAATTCCTCTTGGAGACTTGTGATTTTTTTGCTGTTTGATCTCCAGTTCTGGGCAGAAAATGTAGTTCTGAAGGAACGTTCTGTAAACACGGGCGGGTTTCACCATCAACACATTTTAACAGTGTTTCTACACCAGTAAAAACAAAATATATACAGTTTATCCTGCACCAGCGGCTTCAGAGACATCTTAAAAAGTGTGTTGAAGCGGAGCGGCGGTGCTACCCACAGTCTGCTGCGCAGCGTATCGCTGACGTGAGCGCCGTAAAAATGCGAGCAGAAAATAATCTAAGCCACAAGTTTTGAAAGCAGGAGGAAGGGGGGCGGGGGGGGGGGGGGGGGGGGGGGGGGGGGAAAGACAGTGAGCGTGTTATCAGCTTCAGCTGCAGCTATTTCATTCTGAAACACAAATTAGAAAAAAGAAGAAGTAAGAAAAAAAATGCACTTCTTCCAACAAATCTCACTGCGATTATCAAGCCATCAACAAAGCAGCTGAAACGACTGGAAATCTATCCCTCATTTAAGGTTTTTATTTCCCTCTGAGAGCAATTACATGAATGCAGTTTGGTAATCCAGAGATGGCCTCCATATAGGGACTGCTGACAGCTGAGCAAGCATACCGATGATGAAACCGGCCAGGAAAACAAACAGCGGCCCGAGAGAGTTCAACAGCTTCATCGAAAGGTCAAGTTAGGTAACGCCGCTGTTTGCGGCGGCCGATGATGATCTAAACTGAACTTTTTAATCTACGTTCGGACAAAGATTAGCTCCTCTGACATTACAGTGAGGATACAGTTTACCCAGATGGAGTCTGGTCAGCGGCCATTCTGAGTTCAGTTTGCACATTCCCCCTGTGCATCTGGGTTTTCTGCAGGTTCTTATAAAGGTGAGTTTGTTTTAGACCAGAGTTTGTGTCAGTACAGGCCTCACACGGAAGCTCGCTCATGCTTGTTGACCTAAACCACAGTGACGAGGCAAACGCAGCGGTTTGTCCCGATCCGATCAGGCCTCGAGTGCAAAACACGCCGTTTTCTGTCACTGTCTGCCGGGTGCGCAGTAGAAAAATCTTCCAACAGTGTTAATTTCTCCATGTTTCCACAGAGCGGCGTGCCAGCGAGGCCGCTGCAGCCCGGAGCGGCCAGCTGTGCGCCGTGATACCGACGCTGCGCGAGTGCATTTCCTGCCTGCTCAGCGTTATTCCAGAGACCCCAAAACAGGAAGTGAGGAATCGGCGAAAAACGACACATGCTCTGTATTTTTCTCTCCCTCTTTCTTCCCATCCCCGGAGATTCTTCCTGATGGTGAGAACAGAGCTTACATAACAAACAGCGACATGTGTATGTACGTATGTGCGTGCGTGCGCGCCTGTGTGTAGCTGTCTGGGATCCAGGGAACCGATGGAACAGTATGAGAATGTTCTGGAAAAGAAAGAAAGAAGAAAAAAAAAAAAGCTTCCAGGAACCACAAACCCTGTTAAAGGAGCCGTTCGTCCAATCTGATCAGTCAGACTCAGGCTGCTGCTTCCTTCCATCCAGCTTCTCTACACAGTTTATCAAATTTCGGGCTGCAAGAGCTGGAGTGTGGCCGAGCCGCCGGTCAACAGGTTAGCAGAGATCCAGACGCTTTCACACACATTACCTGAAGCACCCGGAGAAGGAGCTCCGCAGAGACACTGCACACTCCACGTAGGACGGCCACGGTCGAAAATCAATGATTTACCAGCCTCAGAGAGTGCGAACCACACAACAAAGAAAACAACGAGCAGTTGACTGAACCATCAGTTCATATTTTGAAGAAGGACTTTAGAGTAATTAGGTTATTTCACGAGAATATTTTCTATAGTAAATTTCTGTCACTACAAAATGGATTTCAACACGGGAATTAAAAATGTATGATTAGTTTAGTGATTTGTAGTTTTCAGGCTGAACTATCAGAACAAATTCAGGGATATTTTTTCAACATAAAGTGATTTTTAATACGGAATAAAGAAATGATTTGGAGGTTGGTGTTCACGACTCTCGCTGACCTGGTCTGATTCTGGTGGGAAGCGTTTCTGTGTTGATTTTGCATGTTCTTCCTTTGCATGCGTGAGTCTTTCACACACTACTCACACTACTTAGATTACTTCCCACAATCCAGAAACACTCATTTCAGGTGAATTGGTGTTTTTTTTTTTCCTTTATGTTTTTCAAATGAAGTTGCACAACCAGAAACAATCTCACCACAATAACCCAGCCTTCAGCCAATCGGGCAGAAACATACGAACCAGCACAAAGGAAACCAAACTAGTGCAAACTAATCGCTTTTGTGGACAACTTGGGTCTGCATCTGCAACATTCAGTTGGTTGACGGTGTTTTTCTGCCTGCAGGGCTCCGGCTGCACGACTCGCCGTCGGTCTCCTCTGCTGACTTCTGCGAGCCACCGGGCTTCGGCGAGCGGCACGCCACCACACAAACTCCTGACTCACGTAATTGCTATCTAAAGATAAGGAGAAAACTAGGTCATGATCCTCAGATCCACTGCTGGAAACTCGGCCACGCCTGCTCTTAACCTGCGGCGTCTCAGGTCGTTTGTTTTATAGATCCGACCTTCAGGTTATTGTGTCTGTGACAAAAGAAGGGTCACAAAACAATCCTGAACAAAAGAGACGACTGATGAGAAACTGGTTGCAGTCACATCACTGGATGAGCTCCGGTAATCTGAAGTTTGCACCACTGTTCAAATATTTTAACGAGCTTTTAATTATTAATCACCTTCTGTCTGCATCTGACTTGAGAATGAGATTGACACCTGCTGGTCGCTGTAAAGAAAAAACTTCTCCTTTCAAAGTGTGCAGTTTAACGAGCGGCGAGAGCTGCACCAGCAGGATGACAGGCTTTCTACCAGATCGGCAAAACCTGAGCGCAGTCCAAGCGTCCGACTCCTCAGTTCACACGTCCGCAGTGCAGCGGTCATCTGTTGAAAATATGTGTCTTTCTTTGTGCTGGCCTTTTTATAGTTAGGAAGTTCCGTTTTTATTTTTCAAATATTTCACATGCTTCATCCATCGTCAATCTGAACACGAGCGTCCTCCATCTCGCCTTGTACATGTGTGAAAGTGTGTTTCAGCGACATGCTGAAGCCCACACTGATGCATGCGAACGCCTCGCCGGTATGCACCGCCATCGGTGTGTGAATGACTGTATATGGATGGGTGAAAACAGGTGAAACGTGTCCAGACTGCTAATGTGGTAAAATACACCATTAAGCAACTGAGTAAATAAACACGTGTTCTGTGAATAACATAAGAATCTGTCTGGCTTGGAAAGTGAAAAACACTTGTGATAAGAATCGAGCCCAAAACTGTATTACTTTCAGGCGATCCTCATGTGAACGTGGATTTGTGTTTCAATCATGAAAAAAAAAAGACTGACTGAGTGAACTGGTGAGAAGACTGATGGACGTCTACAGGATAGCTCAAGGAACACTTGACATGTTGGACATCTGACACATGGAATTATGATCAGGAAGAATTAAAGCAAGAAAAACAATATTACTGTGGATAAAACTCACACCTGGTGTGAAAGATACACTGTGGAGTGACCCATCGTCTGCTCCACTCAGGATCTTCGGCTTTTTTTTTTTTACAGCCGCACCAAGACTGTTAAACTGTCAAGAAGAGAGTCAGTCGTGCGTGTTTTGTGTAGTGTGCACTGTGTGTGTGTGTGTGTGTGTGTGTGTGTGTGTGTGTGTGTGTGTGTGTGTGTGTGTGTGTGTGTTCAATTAGCGATCCAGTACCTTCATGCAAACACGAGTTTGGGAACAAAAAGAGGCCAGGATGTTAGCGGAGCAGGTCTGTGTGAATGTGTGTGTCTCCCCGGGACAAACAGAGCTTTGTCCCTGTTGGCAGTGATGTCCAGGCAGTTGGCAGAACGGCTAAAAAACAGCCGAAGGACCCCACAGACCCACCGCGGGAACGCCGGGGACAGGCCGCACACAACCGTTGCCGAGCTACACTTCCTCCAGCTAACAGTTTCAGGACTGGAAGCTCCGAGCTTGTCATCAATAACGGCGTTTAACCCTCCGTCTGCAGCGGCGAGGCCGTCGCCAGCAGACTGCAGACCCAGGAACACCAGGAGCCGCCCGGTGGAGGTGGAGGTGGAGGTACTCACTGGTCAGGGCGTAGTTCGGGTTCTCCAGTTCCATGCGCTGCAGCTGAGCTTTTAGGTAAACCTGCAGGTGAAACAGAGGAGAGGGTCAAAGGTCAGAGCTGGCTACAGTGGACACATTAGCCAAACAAAAGGTTTTGATTGAAAAAAACTGAAAGAAGCGTGGTGTTCTGAGCCTGCATGGTGTTCCTGTGCATGCATCGGTTTCCTCCAGCTGCCTCAGTGTGACTGAACAGCGAGGAGTCCTCTCCCAGTTCCAGCCTTGATACTTTATCTCACACTGTCCACGTGCGCCCTTGGGAAAGACACTGAACCCTCGCTGTGCGTGAGCAACGTTCACAGGCGGCCGACAGCAGCGTGACGCACACCGGAGTGTGACGCATGACGTTACAGAGCGTCCAGACTGCCCAGGTGGTAAAACGCTCTTTACAGGCAGGTTCGCTCATCCTCAGGTAAATGACTCTCTGCCGCGATTCATTCCAAATCCAACTGAACTCTGAACTTTATACTTAATAAGGACTGATGTTCTCAAAATAAACGCCGTCGGTACCTTAATGTCGATGCCTCGGGCCACTGACGAGCTGTTGAAGAACCTGGACGGGATCTTGGCGTTCAGGTCGGGTTCCTCTCGACCGAAACCCAGATTGAAGAGGATCTCCTCGGGGTCCTCCTCGTACAGGTCCAGCAGCTCGGACACACTGTGGAAACACACACACACACACACACACACACACCCAAACGGGCGGTCAGTCCCTCGGGCAGCCGGTTAGTCGGTTATCTGCTGAGTTAGACCGCTGGTTAGTTTAGTAAGTCTAACCGCAGGGTAAGAAGGATCTCCACTGGCTGCTCGTCTGATTGCTCCAACTTCACTGAAACACTACGAAAACACAAACATCCAGTCAGTACTTCATGCGCACGGCTTTTGGCTTCTCTGTCGACGAGGCGGTTAGCAGACGACAGCTACTGAGGGCGTTAGTACAGGAGACAGTTTGACCGCTGAGAGAAAAGGACGCGTCTGCCCAGGCTGCACAACGCCGGAACTCAGACAGGAGAAAGACCGTCTGACAGGCAGACTTCTGCTGTCCAAGTTTTCATGTTGCATCGAGCTCAAAGCAGAGCTGCTTCACCATTACTATTCAGCTGTTTTACTCTACATGACATTAAGTTACAGCGTCCAGTGGGTTATTGTGCAGCAGAAGCATTAAACCCGATACCGTCCTTCACAGTCACACAAGAGACCAGATCCACACACACACACACACACACACCAGAGGAGACCGACACACACACACACACACACACACACACACACACACTAGAGGAGACCGACACACACACACACACACACACACAAACACACCAGAGGAGACCGACACACACACCGGAGGAGACCGACACACACACACACACACACACAAACACACCAGAGGAGACCGACACACACACACACACACACACACACAAACACACCAGAGGAGACCGACACACACACCGGAGGAGACCGACACACACGCACACACACACACACACACACCAGAGGAGACCGACACATACACACACACACAAACACACCAGAGGAGACCGACACACACGCACACACACACACACACACACACACACACCAGAGTAGACCGACACACACACACACACACACACACACACACCGGAGGAGACCGACACACACACACCAGAGGAGACCGACACACACACACCAGAGGAGACCGACACACACACACCAGAGGAGACCGACACACACACACACACAAACCAGAGGAGACCGACGCACACACACACACACACACACACACACAACGGAGGAGATCGACACACACACACCAGACGAGCTCGACACACACACACACACTCACAAGCCGTCAGTCTGTTTCAACTGGACAGCGATCGATTCGATGGCAGATTTAAAACAATGCAAACGCAGCACAGGGTGCCAGTGTGTGTCAACAGAACAAAAACAAAGTAGGTGTAGGCCGAGTCTGACAACAATAAAAAAGAAAAACTGGCCTGTAATCACTCCATGTGAGCTAAGAATAATCTTAAAGTCAAGAATTAGGACATCAATCTGCATGAAAGACAGCTGCTGCTGCTGCTATCGGCGCTCGCCACACTCGGACGGAGTTTAACCACAGACGCTTTAATGACTTCTGTTCTGAGAAGATAATGCAGCTCATCACGACAATGACCTCTCATGACAACGATTCCACTTCACTCTGTTGGAGATAAAGGCTTCGGGAAGCTAGTGGGATATGCTGACAGCTAAACTGTACACATTTTCCAAGGATATTACTTTGATACGCTTGTTGAATGCACTTATTTAAATTTATATTCAGTCAAAAGAGAAATGGATTACAAGCAATTCTTTCAAAGGAGGTCTAAGTCAGAACTAATGGCCTTTATTGTGATATAAATATAATTTGGTAAAAGGAAGACATTTCCAAAGTTGGAGACAAAATCTTCCACATAAGTAGGAAAACTACATCATGCCTGTTTTTTTGTCTTTTTTAAAGAGAGTTGTGACACAGACATGTGATGCCGGGACGTTTCATAATAGTAAATATTGGGTTAGTGCTGCCAGCAGCTTCACGGAGCCGTTATATGGCTGCAGGAGAGTGGATGGTAAATAGTGAGGCTCACACCAGAGAGAAAAGAACAGCAGCTGAGGAATGGATTACTGCTCCTCTGCTTCTCCTGAATCCATAACGTAACATCAGTGACACAGGGAGGGAATAAAGCAAAGTCAGTCCCATTCACTGTCAACAAACAAGTAACCACAAAGAATATCAAACACAACCTATAGCTTTGTTTTTAAAGTTTACATGCTATCTGATTGATCAGTGGTTTACGGTTTCAGCGGTGTTAAAGTGAAATATATCATATTAAGAGGTGTTTGTCACCTTTTTGAAATGCTCTTTATTAGTGTTCAAACTAAAATCTTTAAAATGTACAGATAATGAAAGAAAGCTGGCCATTCCACGTAAAACAGATTGTTATCATACTTGCAAAGGCAGATTATGTAACAAAACAGCTGGCTCACATTAGGCTGTATGGATGGTAAATACGGGGCGGTGTCGGATAATCTGCCTCTTTAAACACCTTTTGGGACAGAATGAACTTTAAATGACCAGACAGCAGAAGGACGGCACCCAGAGAGCCAGGTTCCTGACAGTCCCTGCTATTTTTCTCATCACTGAAGTTTTTTGGAGGTCATAACAGCCCCGTGCGTCCGCGGCTCCCTCCACCTGAGACCTCGGTGTGACTTTTCCCAGAAAGCTCAGAGTTTGACGGGCGAGTGCCGGCGGCGGCGTGAGCCCACCTGGACACGGTGCTGCTCTTCCCCGAGCCGGTGGAGTTCATGCTTCTGCCCCTCTCCTTGTACTGACTCCTCTTCTGATCCGCCACCAGACCGTAACTGCACAGAGCGCGCGCACACACACACACACACACACACACACACACACACACACACACACATACACACACAAATCAGCACGTGCACGCAGTGCTGACACTGAACTGTCAACAAGCTGCTGCTTAACGTCATTAGGGGAGCAGATTCAAGGAAAACTCACCAGGATTCAGTTTTGCTGTTGTTGGACAGAAGATGGTTTGCTGCAAAGGGGGGGGGAAAAAATCCATCGTTAAGGATACCTGCCTCCATAAAAGCAGCGATCAGCAGGGGCTGAGGTGTGTCCCCGGCAGGCTGCGTTACTCATTAATCAGTCAGCAAATTCTCAGAGTGGATAAGGAAGCCTTGAAACGTACAAAATGAGAACAAATCAGATTCAAATGAGCCTTTAAATCAGATTAACTCCTCAGAGGGAAATCATTTAAATACTTGCAAACTGAGCATGACCCTCCCAGCGGTGTGTTTGAGAATTTTCTGGAGTTCTACAAAGTCAGAAATTTCTTTAAACATTGTAGAATGCTCAAAAACACAAAAATTGTAGATGCTTTCACCTCAGTCTTTAACAGAACACATGTTCCAATGTGTGACTGTCATTATAGAGAGCTGTGGGAGTTGATGTTTAATCAGTCACTTGACCTATAAAAGGTTATTAACCTGGTCCACTTTGAAGATGTTTGTCAGGAGAGATAATGACAAAATAAAGTGTGAAGAGACATGATAAAAACTTCCCGAGAGTTTATTGGTCAACAGAGAAATCAGTTCATCTGTTGATCGGTACAACGAGTTTGCAACCCAGGAAAAAGGTCAACTTTCCTTCTGTCAAATAACTGAGAGGCATCACCTGCTTCGAGGTGTGACTCTTGTTTTCTTTTCCATTTCACAGGAACCGGTCGAGACATGTCGCCCTGCCACCAGCCCCGTGTCGGTGCACGTCTGCGCTTTACACTTCATTTCAGGAGCGTTTCTTTCAATTGCTAATGTTTTCTTCCCCCTCCTCTGACAGACAGCGGGATTAAATGACAAAATGTGACTAAAGCTCACCTCCTTCACCGATTCGCTTCCATTCAATCCATCGGGAACCATTTCATTCGCTAATTCCCTTCAGGCCCGCTCACCCACTCGCTCCTAAATCCCCTCTCATCCTGCCCCGGTGGCGTTCGCCATTATGGCGGCCAGTTGGTAAGTGCTCAGACATGACATCTGCACACCACAGTGGCTGCGCCTTCTGTCAAGAGATTTACAGAATAACTCAAAAGGATCCCTCTCGTCATAATTAAAGCACTTACTGTCAGTGGAGCAGACATTCTCACACTAAAAAGTTCCAGTTTTCTTCGGTTTCCAAGAAAAACACTCCAATCCCACAACTCCACTATTCCTGTTCAGACACAGTCTCTTCAGTATGAGGACATCAAGACAGGGGCTGTAGGAAATGTCATATTGTGCTAAAAATACCCGATAATGATTAAAAAAAAAAAAAAAAAAAAAACCCTTCATGATGCATTTTGTATGAGATACGTTTTCCTTATAACTTCTTTTTTAAAAATGTTTCTTGCATTGTTTCTTTCTTGTTTCTTGTAATGTTTCTTTGTATTTCTTCATTTCCCTAAATACAAATGTTTCTGGCTGTTTAGTTAAGACACATATTGTTTCTTGACCGAATCCTCACTTCTTCCAGTGCATTGTTCTGTCAGGCTGAGGAGGACCAAACCTCCCAGAGGCCCAAAACGATCATATCAGATCAACACTGCAATTTGCTGATCTTGTTTTCTCCCAACCGAGACTCCTGTCTCGAAAAAAAAAAAAAAAAGTTTTTGCAACATTTGTTTTAAAAGAGTTTCCTGTTCATTTAATTTGAGTTACAGTGGGAATCTGGTAGCGACATTAATGGACGCCATCAAACAAAGACTGCCGTGAATTTAACTGAACTTTTCAATACAAACACAGTGTTTGTGTGTTTGTTCACTAAAAACATGAAAACTCTCATTCTCATCCGTTAATAATCTCTTAGATCCATGATGGGAACTTTTACCTATTTCTCCAACTCTGCCTCTGCCTTCTGCTGGTTTGGACATTTTTAGGCACCATAACTGGTGTTTGAGTCACGGTTAAAAGAAGCATGCATGCCGTATCCCCTTCCCTGCGTTAAATCTGGAGACCTGTGGTTGTTGTGGTTATGTAGTTTTCACCAGGGAACGGCCAAAGAAAGGCACGACGTCAACTGATTTCTTTTTTTTTTTTTTTGTTTTCTGCAGCACAACACGCTTTGTTACACTGACTCCAATCTGCCCACGCAAGTCGTGCAGCATTTAAGAAACTATTCATGTGAAATATTTCAGCGCCTCGGCTGTCAGAGAGAAAACAAAGCGCGAGTAAAAGGCGCTACTAACTGCCATCCAGTTGTGAACTGGATGAGCAGCTGCCTGCAGCTGTCTGCCTGGAATCAAAACACGCCGACTGTCAGTGACTCAGATGCATGTAGGTCTGCATCAAATCAAACACACACACACACACACACACACACACACACACAGTGACCGCTCTGTGTCGACTAATTAGCATCCATTCAGTCGCAGATTCCACCGGCTGACCTCCGACCACACACACAAACACACACGCTTCAAAGGAAAGTCATCACTGGCTATTGTGCAGCCAAAAAACAAATCCACCCTCTCGCCATCGGCACGGCCGCCGCTGCATTCACCGAAGACGACGGGAATCCGTGAAAACACACGCTCGCCTGCAGATCGGGGGTCAGTCATGCATGCGGTGTGTTTCTACACCTCTGCGACTGTTGACTTTTCCTTCAGGAAGAAACAAGAACGAGGAATGAAGATGGAGCGCCAGATATTCTGTTGATTCAGCTCGCCCAGTTTGTTTGCCAGACGTCTGACCCTCATTTACTCCCGTGGGACTGAGCCCGTTTAATTAAAGCGCACACAAGCAGCCAAATGACTCATTATCATCATATCACAGTTAACCATTAACAGTCTTGAGCAAAGCAAATGATGAGTGTGTTCCTGAAAGGCTCCTAAAGACGGGGACGAGTTGCACTGCTGCACTACCAGGGCTTCTAGAGTTGTAGTTCTAGTAAAATTATCCAAGACATCATCTGCAGACAGCACTGTTCAGGAAATATGCAAATGAGGCAAACCAGTTGCGCTGTTGTCCCAGATAATCGCTGTGACAACGAAACAAAGACAACAGCCGTCTTTGAACTCATCTAACTGTACAACGTGAGACCACTGATCGAGTATATCAGCTCCAGTCGTCTGCCTTCCAACCAAATCTCATCCACCTGGTCAAGAGAGGGGTCGCTTTCCTGTTTTGAACAGATTTACTGATTTCATCAACGTCCAATCACAAGTATTCTGACGTCAGCTCTTCCAACAGGGTGTATCAAAAATGCCACGTTCAGCCTGAGTTTGCGCTACGCTGCAAATGTCCGTCACACAATTAAAACATATAAATACAGGAAAGTGCTAACAATGAGCAGAAACGGCTAATCTTGTTTTCATTGTGAGTTTTTCTGTGAACTGACCTTCAGCGCCCAGGGAAAGGTCATCTTCAAAGCTGCAGCCGTTCCTCGGCACCCCTGTTCACACACGACGACAGAAGACATGAAACATCCCAGGTAACACAAAGGCCACGGACGTGAGGTGACTCCAGCGTTAAGAGCGTCGCTTCTGGCGGCTGGTTAGAGTTTGTGCTGGAGTTATGCACCACAGCGCACCTTTGTGAGGAGGAGGACTCTGGTCATCGAGAGAGGCTCCGAGGGGGGTCCTGGAAGGACAAGGAGGCAAAGCGTTGGAACCAAAGAAGAGTTCTTCAACCACCCTGCCTGTCAGAGAGACCACGTCAGCTGCACGGCGTCACGCAGCTTTCAAACATCAACAACACGACTGGTTACACAAACTCACCTGGTTTCAAACATGAGCCTTGAAAAACTTTGAACCAGTGACGGTACTTCCTGGTGAAGATTTGGGTAACGCTTTACTAAACCTCTGAAACCTAAACCTGATACAATCAACTCCTCCCAGACTCAGACCCGTCCAGCGCAGAAGAAAGATTCATTTTATATTCGAGACCAGAATCCGGTAAATACAAGCTCAGGACTAAAGGCCCGATGAGGCGACACAAATCTCAGTTAGGATACAAAAAATACAGTACGATACACCAGTTTAACTACTCACTAGTTAGTTAGCCTGGATTAACGGTGTGATAGTCACATTTCAAGATGATCTAAGTCAACCTTAAAGAATTACTCACACCATTAGGTAAATTCTAGATTTACTTCGTCAAGTCTCTATCAAGTGATCCAAGCTAAATGCAAGTCAGAACAAGGTTAAACAAATCAAGCCACCAGTCTAGTACCAGTCTTTAGTAGCTAAAGCAAAGTATCCGGCAGAGTGAGGCCAAATAACCCAGACTCAGTACCTGCCAGGATGAAGGTTAGAAGCCAAGATCAACCGCATTCAAATCCAAGTAAACCAGGCTAACTTCTCAGTAACCCTTGATTACTCCAGCAGCCAAACAAAGGTTCAGAAAACTCATGCTAACTGCTTTTCAGGCTGCATCTCTGCAACCTGGTGAAAGAACAAGTCAGGCTAAGTGTCAGTACCTCAGGTTAAATGCCGCTCAGTCTAGTCTAAGTAACCCAGGCTTTGCGTTCCAGGCTAAGTCTCTATAACACAGGCTAAAGTGCCCGTCAGACCGGTCAGCCAGTGTCGGGTCAGTGCCAGGTCAAAGTTAAAACCCCAGTCAGGCCAGGCTTTGTCCTCCAGTCAGCTACTGACCTGGACTACATATCCCAGTCTACATGCGGTTTCTGGAGCGTAATCCTAGCTGTAGTCTCCTGACCAGACCAGCAGTCCCGGGCAGACTGGCTGACAGCTCAGGCTGGTGGGTCTGAGCTGTGGTCTGCAGCCGGACCCTGGAAACACTGAGCTGTTACACAACCTGCAGCTCTTATCAATGGGACAAACTTCACGCCACTGTTCAACACACACAGACACACACACACACACACACAGACACGCTGGGAGTTGTGTAACTTTGCGCAGCCGCAGTGTTCGGTATTCCTCCCACCATCTACCAGCAGCCATGTTGGCCGCCGGCCCCTGCCCTGCAGCCGTTGCTATGGCAACCTGTGATTCACATTGTGTCGGTAAAGTTACCACGGTGATGTTGCACAGGGCGGGTCGGAGCGCCACGGAGGGATGTGAGTGACAGTGTGAAACTGTGTGTGTGTGTGTGTGTGTGTGTGTGTGTGTGTGTGTGTGTGTGTGTGTGTGTGTGTGTGTGTGTGATAACAGTGTTGACTCAGCAGGAGGAACCCCTCCTCTGTTTACTTTCTCGTTTCTGCCTTTCTTTCCTTCTTCTGTCAACTCCTTCCTGCACCTTTCTTCCCGTCTCTATGAGCGGCGGCGGCGCTCGGCGTCACTGGGCGTGGGTCCGCTCACTTTGCGAGTGTGAGAGTGTGTGTGTGTGTGTGTGCGCGCGAGTCCTGGGTGTTGGTTGTGCTTTGGCTTGACATCAGCCGCTGATAAAAAAACCGCTCCTAAAAACGTACTAATTAAGCAGCGAGGGAAGCCAGAGAACTGGTCCCTGACCCAACCAGTCCGTCAGGATAGAGGAGGACACCAAGACTGGTAGCAAAGGATTCCACTGTGGGACTGTGTAAACCACTTATTCTTGAGTGATTAAATTACAAATCGACCTGAAATAACCTGAAAAAACGTACCAAAATGTCAGCACCGTAAGGCTCATACAAGAAGAAGAGATGGGGTTAAAAACACTGGCCCGGCCCGGTGATCGGGGGCGATTGGATACTGTACCTGCATTCAATCAGCCAGCTGGCGATCTTGTTCGGATTTTGTCCTGACAGAAACAGAAACATAAACATGTTTGAGCAATAAGCCGGCAGATGCAGAGCAGCCACGACTCCGTGACCTATTAAACCATCGCAGTGGTGCCAGATGTGGACACGTCTCAGTGGAGAGCTCAGCGGAGCACCAGGGGGCGTTCTGATCAGAAATGAGCCACATCCAGCTCCTGCTTGGAGCCTGACCTGGGTCCACTGATGGCCTCTGGGCGTCCCCGGTGCTCCGGCTCCGCTGGGGCCCCGGGGGGCCGCAGGGTTCTGGTTTCGATTCCTGCCAGATGGAGTCTCTGCTGTGAGCCCAGGCCTGACGCCGCAGACACGCCACGCTGACGGGCTTCACTCTGACATCTGAGGAGACGACAAGCAGCCCGTCGGTCAGCTGAGTCCAGCGTCCGCTTCATCTCCATGCAGTCATTTTATCGATGCTCGGCTCATCACGGTAACACTTTACCCGATACTCCATGTACTGATCCATTTTTTGTTTTAGACTAATTGCTTTAACGGTCACAACATTCGTTTAAAATGCTGAACCGATTTTTGCTTTGTTCACATTTCAAATTTTCATCCCAATATAGCAATGCATACATATTTTAATTCAAACCTATTTTTTTCATTTATATTATTTGGCAAACTAAGACTACAGTCTTGGTGTCAATTAATTCAGAATTTTTTCCATTTTCTGCTTGATATAATTTCTTCTTTAATACAGAAGAGAATATTATAATCTTGGATGCCATTATGTATCATTTGAAACTATATGCTGTGTTCTGTCAGTAATTAATGTGTGCATTTAATCTGTTTATCTAATTATAACAGAAGTATTAAATGTGAACGTTAATTGTTTATCACTTGTTACTTCAAATGTAATTCAGCTATGATTCTTTACTTAAACCACAACTGACCTGTCAATTCTTATTTATTTTGTTTTTGTCCGTTTATCGAACTTTCAGTGGCATATTTAAAATGCTACTCCATCACTTTGACTTTGCATTGTATCATTTGTTTTTATTTATTTTGTTAGCATTAGTTATCTACAATGAGGAGCATAAGTATTTACACCCCCTGCGATTTTGCAAGTTCTCCCACTTAGAAAAAAAGGGAGAGATCTGAAATGTTCATCATATACATATGATTTTTTAATGCATTAAATATGCATGTTACTGGGGTTAATAAGTATTTGAACTCATGAGAATCAACAATAATTATGATTCTCTAGGAGCTGCCAAGCTGTCCACCTGCATCACTTCAGTCATGATGAGGAAACTGAGGAATCAGCCCAGGACTACACGGCAGGAGCTGCTCGACGACCCGACGAGAGCTGGAGCCACAGTTTCAGAGACTACTGCCGCTACAACACTGCGGCATAGTGGTTTAAAATCATGCATTAAACAGAAGACTCCCCTGTTGAAGTCAGCACATGTGCACGCCCGCCCAGAATTTGCCAGAGACCATCTGAATGATCCAGAGGGGTCATGGGAGAAAGTCGTGTGGTCGGAGGAGATCAAAACGGAACTTTTTGGTGTAAACTCCACTCGTCGTGTGTGGAGGAAAAAGAATAATGAGTACAATCCCAAGAACACCATCCCTACTGTGAAGTATTGGAGAGGAAACATCAAGCTTTGGGGGCGTTTTTTCGGCAAAGGGGACCGGACGAGTGTACTGTATGAAGCGGAGCATGGCTGGGGCCGAGCGTCGGCAGATTTTAAGCAACAATCTCCTTCCCTCAGTCACAGCATTGAAGATGAGTCGTGGCTGGATCTTCCAACATGACAGTGATCCGAAGCACACAGCCAGGAGGACCAAGCAGTGGCTGCGTGAGAACCACATCAAGGTTCTGGAGTGGCCGAGCCAGTCTCCAGACCGAAATCCAAGAGAAAATCTTTGGAGAGCTGAAACTTCGACAGCCCCGAAACCTGACAGATGTAGAAGATTTGTGTGGAGGAGTGGGCCAGAATCCGTGTTACCGTATGTCCAAACCTGGTGAAGAACTGCAGGAAACGTTTGACCTCTGGAATTGCAAACAAAGGCTTCTCCACTAAACATCAGTGCTGATTTTCTCAAGAGTGTAAATATTTATGAACCCCAGTAACATACAAATAAATCATTAAAAAATAATACAATGGGACTTTTTTTCAGATTATGTCTCTTACAGTGGAAACGCATCTATGATGAACATTTCAGACCTCTCCATATTTTCTAAGAGGGAGAACTTGCAAAATCACAGGGGGTGTAAATACTTCTGCTCCTCGCTGTATGTATCAAGGCTTTTCTGATATTTTTACATATTTTACCAGTTTACAAATATTCAGGAACCTTTAGATATACAGTTTTTACTGTCATTATCTTAGATAGGTGTATCACTTATTTTCTATTCATTTCAGTTATTTATTTAATCTATGCTTTCATTACTTTTACCTCCACATTTCATCTATTTATTGTGATTTGAAGTTACTTATTTACTTCAGCTGTGCATTTTCCCCAATTCTTTTCTTTTTCTGTGTTGAATCTTGTTTGATCGCTCATCACTTTTAGCAACCACTGTTCCATTTTCTGTCCTAGTCTGAGGAAACGCTTTAAAAGGTGCTCATTGCCGTCCATGCACTGTTTCAGCTTCAGCTCACCGGGAGCAGTGTTCGATTCCAGAGCTGCTCCCTCCATCCCGGTGGTTCGCGCTGAGGCCAGCCGAAGACGACCGACAGCTCTACAGCAGCATCAGCAACAGATAATCAACCTGCAGACACAGACGGAAAGAGGGAAGTTTAACCGTTACAGTTTCTTCATAAGTGTCTGAGTCAGCAAAACATTATTTACTGACGTGAACCTTCAACACAGCAGTCATCTAAGGGCTGGGGGAGGTCAGAGGTCACAATCAAATATGGCTTAATAATCATTTGCATTGTTTCAGTTTTATTACAGTGTAGTATCTCAGAGGTCTTCAAAACTAAAGCCCTGAGCGCAAAGACGACAGGAAGTGCAACTTAAAACATCATCTATTTCAGCTTTATCAAAATAAGTGACTCACAAAGGCAGATTCCTCAGTGAGTGGCTCAATGATGTGCAAATCTTTCTTAATGCTGCTTTCAGACAGTCTGAGTAATCGGCGTACGTCAGCGCCGCTGTACAAACGGCTTGCGTCACTCTCCAGATCTCAGAGGCACTAAAACACTACCCTTTTTTTCTTTACGTTTACTTATATCTTTACAGCTCGGAGATCCTAAAACACAACCTCTTCTTAAGTGAATCTACATCATTGTCACATATCAGATGTTTCACCCTACATTTAACTTCCTTCACAATAATAAAATTGGAAGAAACTGTGAACCAGCTTCTTTGCCAAGCCTTTTTAAATTGACAGTTAAGATGAAACAACAGCATAAACAAAACGTTGAATTTGAAATAATTGCCGGACTACAGCAGCTTTCAGCGCACTCAACAGCCACTGACCAGGAGGAAGTGAAACACAGCAAAGGGCTCCGTGGTGAAAAGAGAAGCTGAGACGTGGCCGTTCATTATTGATGACCGAGTTACCCACAGCAAGACCAGCTGAGATTACACACCACTACACGCACACACACTTACCACAGAATAAAAGCTCGTTCATTTGGGGATAGTACACTGCATAAGTCTCATCTCATCATATTAATTTAAGTGGCACACAGAGTGTGAATGTAGATAAACTGTTTCTGTCTGTAAATAAGTGGTTCAAGCACTGGTGAAAACCTTACAGGAAGGCCATCAGGACTGAATTCATTATTTATTCATGAAGAGATGCTCGGATACAGCAAAACAATCAAATACTCTGATGTCCATGACATAAGAAATACTAAGCTAACATGCACAGACTTAATTACCATGCTATTTTTTTATACCTAGATCCTTGTACTACCTTCAATTCACCATTGTTGATTTTAAAGGAAACATCCGTCCAATTCTTATTGTGAGGACTGCGTCAGGTGGAGGTTGCTGAACCATTACTTGGCGTCCATCTTTTCAGGACACGTCCTTTCAGTTTGGGGTGGAGAGACAATACTGTACATTTTGGATGAGGTCCTTCGTCCCTGTACAGATGAGGACTGACTTTGTAAATTTACCATGAATTGTAAAAAGCGCTATAGAAGATGGTTTGATGGATTAAAAGCTCGTGTTTACTGCTCCCATGTGATTCTGCTCGCAGAGCCTTAAAAATCTGAACTATGAAACAGTGACTCTCTCCATATAGATGAGGTTATTTACTATATATAGAGCAATATTCAATGTGTACATATATGGTGACTTCCTATTCAGGAAGGAGCCGTTGTCTTGTGATAGCATTGTACAGACTGATGCAACAAAGCTGACTAAAAATAATCTTTATTTATATCGAACTGAAACAGAGCCATATGTGCTCAATACACACTTCAGAACATGCTGACTGAACTGTGGTTTTACACATTTCACGAAGCAGAAGTTCCATTGATTGGACTGTTTCACGTCAAGCAGAAAGAACAAAGAAGAGCAAAGTCAAGGGGCAAGAGAAAGAGCACTGTTATTTGAGGGAAAACAGACTGAAATACTGTTTATCTGATATTATGCAAGTCGAATAACAAGCAAAGCCTGAAGGTAAAAGTCTGAAAGAGGATGGAGAGGAAGAGGAGGAAACCAGAGGAGCGTGCAGTCAAATCCAAATGGGAACGTGTGAAACAGGAAACGAGTGTTTAGAATAAAGAACAGAACGACTTCCTGTCCAGGGGGGGAGATGGAGCGGCGGAGGGAGGGGGCGAGGCCAGGATTTATTTTTAGATGCCTTTTACAAATGCAAAACAAACTGGAATGCCAGAAAACAACAACAGCAGCAGCACGCGGGCACACGGGCGGGCGGCGGCGAGCGGCACGGCGGCGGCGTCTTTAACACACATCAGGGAACTCGTCTGATCAGCAGCGACTTTCACCCGCTGAGTCATCTTTAATCAAACACTCACTGGCTGCACATCTGAAGAGGCGTTAGAGCCACTCCTCACCGACAACAGCGCTCATTTAACAGCCCGATGAGGGCTGCGAGGCCTGAGGATCGAGCCTCCATGTTCATCCACCATCAGCCGGCCTGCGGCGCCGAGAGACGCCCTGAGCGCTCTCACCATCAGTCCTGTCTCCACATCACACAGAACCAGCCTGAGAGAAGTCACAGTGGGACTCAGCTTGTCCCGGATATCAACAAACACGCATCAAATCAAAGATGCAGTTGCCATGACGACATACACGTCATAAGCTATTTACTATTTCATTCTGTTTTATCGCTATTCTGATTTACTAAACTAAGAGAAAAGACAAAATTCAGTTTACAAAATTAGCCCAAACCTATTCTTACATTCAAATCAATGCGAACACACAGAGCGTCCTTCAGCCAATGCATGACTGTAAAAAGTCAATTAAAAAGTCTGTGGCCTATTGGTTGAGGAAAATGATTCAGTTTTAGGCAGCATCACAGACTTTCGGCCAAATTAAAACATTTTAAATACCACAAATTTTCAACTTCATTAAGTTTATTAGCAACCTGGAGCATAAAGGCAATTTTATTTGGAAACATTATGTTTTGCGTTCAGTAAGTACTGTCTATGAGTGTAGCCAAGATGTTTGATTGACACATTAATCAAGAACTTCAAAGACAGTTTTCAAGTAAAATTCAAAACCTCTGAGAGTTTTAAAGGTGCTGTAGGCAGGATTCCGCATCTCCGCCATCTTGCTTAGGGTTACCGAAGCAAGATGGCTATTTGACCCATCTAAGACGGCGATTGGAAACCCAGCACAGTCAATCCTGTCCTGTTTTCTCTGACATCACGCCCTTACGCAAGTTAAGCGCCTCCCACAAGAATGTGCGACGAACGCCCCTTGACCAATCATGGTTAGAGCCTCAGGGGCTCTTCTGATTGGTCAAAGATACCTGGAGCTGTCGAGATTCCTTTTCAGCTCAGAACAGAGACAGATGGAAACGCTGCGCCCTCGCGGTAGTGCAGTTATGCTACACTCCTAAAGGATTATCAATGGATACTCTAACATTTAATCCAAAGAAAACACAGAAAAATTAGCATTGACTAGCAAAATCCTGCCTACAGCACCTTTAAGGTCAACTACTGCGGCTTTACAATTGATGTCAAAAACCTTTTTATTATATTTAGCACCATTTGTAGTGGAAACAACTACATCAGTGCAAAAAACTGTTTCTTAATTGGTGACGATATTGCAGGTAAATACATTTTCAAAGCAAAAAAGTGTGACACAGGATATAAACTCACCACAACGCTTGTTCTGCATGTTGGACTCAGTGCACAATCAACATTTACTGCAAACTCGACTCTTTTTGAGTTGACATAAATGTAGCTTTTTAAAATGTAATTCATAAAAACAAAATACTGAGATGAGGATTATTTATCCTTGTTTTGTTTTTAACGATAACACCAACAATGCGATTTAAATGTAGAAAGCTTTTAGACTACAACTCAAAAACAAGTATGTCTGTAACCCTACAGGTGAACAATGCAGAGCTGAAGCCCCTGACGCAGCGAAGCAAAGGGATTAAATATGATTATGAGGGTTTCAAAGTATCACTTCAGCCTTGAGAAGCAACTGATCTTCAGCTCATAAAACTGCCCTGAGTTTTATGTAAGCTATTGTAAATCTTCCGTATGTCCTGATGGAAGGAGCTGTTTGGGAATGTGTGGACTCTCTGTCTTTTCTCCGCGGGGGGACGCCAGCTGCAGTGACGTCCAGACGGACTGTTGGGTTAACCTGTCGGCCGTGACAGAACCCAGACGCCGAGGTCCCCGGCGTCGTGCAGAGCGACGCTCACACACTCTCCAGGATGGACGCGATCGACGCCACCGACACAGCGCCACCATGAAACATATCGGACGTAAAAACAACCAACAAATCAACAGAAACACCACGGTTTGCATGATGTAATGAGTTATTAGAAGGAAACACACTCTGGAACAATCTCTCTCTGTTATGGTTGTGAAAAGCATTTTACTATTTTATTACACTATTGTCAGGTTATTATGTTGTCAGCTTTATCACATTCAGAATGGCCTAAACTATTATGTCACTGTGAAGAGATGCATAACCTGAACTCCTCTTCAGAGGTCACAGATGCCAATGTGTGTGTTTGACCTCTTCGCGTTATAAAAAAAAGTGTGTAATATCCTCTTCCAGCCTCAGTGCTGCAGGCTTCATTTTTTTCTATGTATATTTGGTTTCACTGTTTACATTTGTTAGATCTTATTAGCAGCTTCCTGTGAAACTCTTGAAGGCGCTGCACAAATAAAGCGCTTTCCTGTGAAATCTCAGTTTCAATTACACAAAAAAAAACAAATGACAACAACAAGCAAACTGAAAAGTCATGCAAGCATCCAGAGAGTGGTGCAGAAGGAGGCGCCGCCGCTGTGTGAGGCGAGGCACGCTCGCCGACAGAGGAGAAAACAGTCGTTTAGATGACCTTGTTTTTTTTCTTTGTGTCTTTGTAGGAGTGAACCTCCTCCACCCCAACGTGAACACTCTGATCTGCACGTACTGACACTACACCTTTAATTTTAGCTCCGTATGGAAATAGCAGTGATGGTTTATCTGTGGGATGAGTCACAATAGATAACATCAGCGAAAGTGAATAACAAGATATGACACTTGCATTATTACTATTGTTACTACCTGAATTAGGAAATGCAAAAAATACATTTAATGCACAGTAACCACAGCAATAATCTCAGTGGATCAATGTTATTGATGGATTAAATGTTTCTTTCAGCAGCTGAGCTGACCGAGCCGGTAAGGGTAGACAAGTCAAATCAACTGAATAAAGCTTTCTTCTCAAGATATTGACATACAGAAAACTGGAGTTAGTGGATCACAGAGGCAATGAAATCAAAAGATACATGTGTAGATACCTTTAGCAAGTCAATAAAAAAAATAATGCTAGATTTTGGAGGGGCAGTGGAGGCTCAGAGGGTGAAGAAGTGGACCTGGTAATCTGGACTTCAGGGTCTTGCTAAAAGACACTTCAGCATATGAAAGGGCGAGATGAGGGATCAGACATGAAACTTCACAGCTGGAAGATGATCTGCTCTGCCAGCTGAGCCACAGAGGCATGAAGAGCAGTCTGCAGAATAACAACCACCTTCAGACATGCAGCTAAACAACTGAACAGCTCATGTCATGTTGGAGAGTAAACTGAAAACATTTGGTACAGCAGTTATCAACGACATCTAGTGTTTTTAAACCATATTTTCAGACCTTTCAACAGTCAGAAATGCTCACTACTGCCAGCTTGTCATTTGTTTTAGAAAAAGCAACACAGAAAGAAACAAACCTTCAGCTAGCCCCTTTTAACTGATCCTACTGGGTTACAAACCATCAGATGTACACAACAAGCATGCAAAAACACCATCTGACAATGATTTCTCTATTCAACGACAAAGTCAGACTGAGATTTAATTCTCCATTTCCTACATTCCCTGAGCCATATCAATCCATCAGGCTTTTCTTGAAGGGCAGCAGAGGAAAGGCGCTCCGCCGCCAGTAAACTCACCTGGTCCTCCTGACAGGTGTGTGTGCTCATCCTGTGTGTTTTAAATGCGGCTGTGCTCACAGACAGTGTGAAGTGTTCTCTTTAACTGTTAGATTAAATGTACAGGTGTGTGTCAGAGCAGAGCGGCGCTGTGGCGTTGGGTTAAAGTGAAATGTTGGGTTCAGTCGCTGCTCCGCGGCTCGGCTCGGCTCGGCTCGGCTCGGCTGTCAGCACGCGCTCTAAAGTTTCACATCTTCCCTCAACTCTCAGCCTCGCTCCTAAAACTCCTCCGAAGCGCTTTCCGAACTTCCTCCCGAAGCTCAGGCCAGCTGGTCGGCCCGGCTCAGCGGTTCCTGCTCACTTTGACACGGATGAGAGGACTGACAGCCAGCCGCCGCGGGCCGAACCGAGCCGAGCCGGGCCGAGCCGAGCCGGGCCGAGCCCAGCCGAGCTCCGGGGACTCACCGTCATGTTTCCCCGCAGTCCGCGCCTCTGATCCGGAGCTGTCACAAACGTCCAAACTTTTCTAAAAAACACTCCAACATTCCTGCTTCCGCTTCCTGAAAACAGCAGCAGCAGCAAGCAGCGTGGAGGGAGGGGGGGGGGGGGGGGGGGGGGCAGGGGGGAGGGGGGGCAGGGGGAGGGGGGCGTGTCCTCTGAAGGCTGCAGCGGAGGAGAAACAGCGACGTCTGCCGGCCATCCTCTGCTACTGCAACTACCAGGAGGAAAAAAACAGCTGACGTGACCTTTAGGTTGTTCTTGACCTCTGACCTTCTGCAGCTTCCGTCTGCATAACTTCATGAGAAGAACAGCACCTGAAGATGAGTCCACACTGGTGACCGAGGGGGACTGGAACCTGCAAACTCTCAATCCTAAATCGAGAGCTTACAGACAGATAGAAAGCATTTTTTTTTTTTAGCTTTTTTGTTGCATTAAAAAGTGCTATATAGATAAAAAATGATATGATAGATAGATAGATAGATAGATAGAACAGTGGTTAGCTCTCTCACATCAAAGTCCTGAATCAAATAATGGCGGTGGAGTCTGCATGTTGTTGATGCACGTGTGTGTGTGTGTGTGTGTGTGTGTGTGTGTGTGTGTGTGTGTGTGTGTGTGTGTGTGTCCTCCAGGAACTCTGGTTTCCTCCCTCAGCCCCAAAAACAAGCACCAGGGGTCTGAGCAAGACCCTCAGACCCTGATGGGCTGTTCTAGATGAGTGAATTTCCACCAGACTGGACTGATATCATATAAAAAAAAGATAGGTCGAGCTTTATGTGCAATGTTTCAATGAGGTATTCATCACATTCACTGCTGACAAAAATGTTGCACTTTTCATTAGTGCTGTCATGTGATCAAAAAAAAAATCTAATTAATTACAGGATTTGTAATTAATTAATCTAATTAATTGCATTTTAATCTCATATCTGCTTTGGGTCCCCAAGTGAACAATTCAAATTCAGGGATGTTACAGAATTGTAGTGCGTGACTCATCAAATGAATACACTGAGAAGAGAAGATTTGAAATCCACTTTTTTGTTAATGATGAAAACTCAGTCGGGACGTCTCGTCCAAAATAAACTCTGAGCCCAATCAGGCAACTTAAATAACACTTTCAGTGTGTTTCATTAAAGAAATTCAAAAGAAGAAAAAGTTTAAGTACATCCCAGCAAACCAATTAGGCCTTGTGCACTATTAAAAAATGCAGTACAAATATTGATAAAAACAATTCTGAAATAAAATAAGGCTGAGTCTCAAATAGCCACTGAAGCAAACTGAATTCAAAATGAATACCTAAGTTAACTTAATACAGCAATTTAAAATGAATACTACACGTATCACATGCCTCTAAATAAGACAATAGCTCCATTCACATTGAATTGCCAACCAAGTGTGCTATAATTAATCTTAGATTAATTTTTTTAGTGCACTAATTTGCAGTGTAATTAATTAATCTAATTAATGCACTAAAGTGACAGCCTTACTTTTCATTAGCTCTACAAAAAAAAAAAAAACACTGATTATATTTTATTTGCCTGGGGCGGTGTGTGGGGGGGGGGGGCAATTTAAATTGAATGGGAAGAAAAAAAACAACAACAAATAAAAACATGATCTGACAAATAGTTCCAGAAGAAAAGACTAATAAAAGACTAATGCAGAGGGGGAACTATCAAGTCTAGCTAACAAATTACCTTGATTTGTTCTCAAAAATGTCCTTGTTGATTGATTGTTTTTGCAGTACATTTTCTTCGTGAATGATAAGTTAAACAGTCTTCATCAAAACAGCATTGATGTTTATGTTTGACATCGAGAGGCCCAGCTTCCCAGAACATCTCAGATAACAGGCTATCTGCACAACCCAAGTTCAAAAGTTTGAAATATACTATCTGGGGTAAAAATAATTGTCAGTCGAAACTGACTGGATTTTTTGCAATGCATTCATGTGGGGTCACAATGTGTAGTGTGGAAGTCGGTAAATGAGTGATGCAGAGCTGAAAGCAGGCTGGGTCCCTGATCAATCAATGAAACTGCAACATAGTCCTGTCAGTAGTGTCTGTGGAGTTTTACCTGCAGTACTACCAGATGCCACGAGAGGGCAGCCAAGCCCCGCATTGTTTCCACCACTGACATCCAGAATGAAAAAACCTCCTGTGACTGGTGAAGACTTCTTATTGCGTCCACTAAATATGTTGATGTTTAAAGAAAAAACAGAGTAAAAACTCTATTCGTTGCTTTTCTGACTTTGTCTCCTGATTTCTTCAGATTTCATGAGGCCAATTCTGTGATGAAGCCAGTCTTCCCCATGCCATTCAAAAACATAAATAATTGAGGAATAACGCATTTTATTGACTTTTTTAACTTGTTATCTCCTTTAAACAGTTCACTTCGTTTGGTCATGTGACCCAGAAGCTGGAATAATTTACCTGCTTATTAGTGTATTTATTCCGTGGGTTCTATTGGTCCTATAATTCAAACGTCAGAAAAACAGAATGAAGGAAAAAAGTTTGTAAATAAAACATAATGTGAAACTAACTTAGTCTTATTATAGTTATATAGTGTCCATGATATATAATGAATGTACTTTTATTGGCTGAAGTATTTGGTCCAAAAAGATCATAATATTATGAATATGCAAACATATTTCAGTGTTTCAGTACTATCATATCCTACTTCTTCCCATTCTTTTACAGGCCAGATCATATTGTTCAGTTTTTCTTATTTAATCACTGTTTGTTTGATGAGATGACTTTTAGTGGACTGGTGTGAACTTTTTATTTATTTTTTCTACATCTTCGAAATAAAAAACTGAAATGAAATGAAAAAAAAAAAAAGCTCACAACAGGTAAACCGTTTACTTACATTGTGTCAAACATTAGGCTTCAGGTCAGTTGCCTCATTTTGGAGAACTGATATGTCGTCTTTAGTGAAAGTGGCATGTGGTCTGTTGCTGCATGCTATTGTGTGTCTTCTTGTATAAACAGGGTCATTTGACCTTTTCCATCCAGGCAGTCGGTCCAGTATTAAATGATCTTTCCTATTCAACAGGGAGTCACTTTGTGTTTGGTTCACGATGCTTCAAGTAACTAAAGATTATGCATAATGTTGTGTTACTGTCTTTCAGATAGAGATATAACAGATTACTGTAATGTTAAAGTCGTTCCGTCTGAATTATTCAGACTATTCTTTGGTTTTTGTATTCAGCCATCATGGAGGCAGCAGCAGAGAGATCCAGATATTGATTCTGTGTTAAATATTAGCCGCTGGAGGTACTCAGGTCCTCCAGGGTTGCCTGGAAAGCGCCTGACGACCAGCACAGCATCACAGGGCAGCCTGGTCCAAAGTTCACTGCCTCCCTTCTGCTGGTGAGACGCTGAGAGCAGAGTCCCTGAGGAGGACTTACTTCATGTCTTCTAGAAGATGAAATGATGATAAAAAAAACCTTCTTCAAATCTTTTTATTTGTATCGACTTAAAGAGTTATAACTGTCAGTATCATCAGGCAGTTTTTCCTGTCCTGTTGGTTTAAAGATATTAACTAACTACCAAGTTTATATTGTCTTCATATCCTTAGAGCCATCTTCTTTTGACTCTTTCTTATAATTAGACCAGCGCTTCTCAAAACGTAGAAGAATGAGCTCCATTCTCCATGAAAAGACATTTTCCTGACCTCAGTTTCATCTTGATCATCACATTTTCTAATTCTCACTAGAAAAAGGCGAACCGGGGACGCTGTGGGCGATATCATGATGGCCTGTTCTGGTGCACGACGAGGAAATACTGAGGGCAAAGCCTTTCTGTGTGGAGCATGCATGTTCTCCCTGTGCATGTGACTTTCACTGGTGACTCTGTGAATGTGAGGCTGCAACATGCAGCACCTCGTGACACTGAGTTCTGCCATTAAATACCATCTTTATCAATTCATGTCAGTCATCATCACCAAGGTCACCATCAGTAAATTCATCACAGTCACTGATCATCAGGAGGATGTGACGTGGTGGAGTGGCAGCTTCTCATATCTTCATCCTCACATCCTCATCCTCATCCTCATCCTCATCCTCATCCTCATCCTCATCCTCAGTGGTAGTAAACCTGAGCATAATTCTCAGAGATCATTTGCGGCTGTCACATGCCACATTCGCACTTTCCAAGGGTGAGTTAGTGTATTGCGCATGCGCACTTTAATTATGCGGGGACAGATGGTCATCTTTCCTGGCACGCGCACACGCACAGAGAGAGAGAGAGAGAGAGAGAGAGAGAGAGAGAGAGAGAGAGAGAGAGAGAGAGAGACTGACTCTGGGCGGTACAAATGGAAGATTTGTCACGTGATCCCCGGGGCCGTTTTAATGACGTAAGCACCATATGGCGCGTGCCGGGAGGGGGGCGTGTGGGTGCTGGATATGCTAATTGCCCCCGCCACCTCCACCGCCATCCCTCCTTACGCCGGGGTATAAAAGATGCAGCATCCCGCGCACACGTCTCAGAAATCTAACGGAACGACACGCACGGTCACGCACGGATAACGTAGGTACAGGGCACGCGGGATGCGTGCGATCTGACGGACTGCGGCTCGTTACAACAGGTGAGTCCTGAAGGGAATCATTCAGATAACAAATGGACGGATAAATTCCTCCAGCGGCTGGTTACGTTTACATCCATTATTCATTAATATCCATGGTCATTTCAGAAATCAGCACAGTAATAATCTAATGTTGCCTCATGCACAGATTCTCGAAATTAATAGTATTAAAAAAAATAAATTATCAAGAATTGGGATTAAATTGAAGATTCAGGTATTTTTTTTAATAGAGGAAATCTTTATTTTTAAATTATTTAAAATTCATACGCTTTCTAATTGTTCTTTGTTTTATTTAAATTAGTTTTTTATTTCTCTTGTTTCACTACTGATCAGGCTCGTCTCCACCTCTCTCTGAAGTCATCAATCAGCCTGCTTTGTTTATGCAATATTATTATTATTGTTGTTATTATTATTATTATTATTATAATTATTATTATTATTATTACAGTTGAGTGCACCAATGAGTAATTAAATACTGTCTCACCTTTAAAGAAACCAGTAATAAAGAACATGTTCAGGGTTTTTTTAATCCTGCCGACGAAATTGTCGTTTTTCCAAATTCTTTTTTTCGTTGATAACGCAAATCATGTCCATCAACAGCTCAGGGGGAAAAAGCAGACTTTATTTTTCAGGATCAGATTTGAAACTTTAGATTTTTATAACTTTCAGCCTAATACTGATTTTATCTTTGTTTAAATGAAACCTAAGTGAAACATTTGTGTCTGAAGGTTTCGCCTTTTTAATCAAATCAAAATTAACTGCGCCGGGAAAATGACATGAACACCTTTACTGAAACTACCGTGAAACACTGTGCGCGATTTTCTTTTTTGCTTTAGGAAGAAAAGAAAAAAAACTTTTGCTGGGAATTTTAAATATGATGAATAGTTTCTTCTTTTTTTCGTCATTTGAACGAACGAAATCAAACAAGAGTTAAATTTTATGAAAAAAATGTTTTTAATGATTAAATTAAATTAAACGTGTCTCATTTCAGGGAAATGAAAAAGTAATTATTTAGACATTTTTGTACCTCTTTTAAAAAGCTGACTTTTTTTCATGGATGTTTGCGTTGTTTCCTCAGGAATCAGCATCATGACCAGGTCCGTTCGGGAGGAGAAGTCATCCATGGAGCCGGAGGAGCAGCAGGAGCTCCGCAGCCCCGCAGACAGGGAGGCGGAGCGGGGAGCAGCGGGACCGGGAGCAGGCGGAGAGGACGGCATGGAGGAGGACGATGACCGCCTCCACCATCTGGACGAGGAGGAGGATGAGGACGAGGAGGAGGAGGAGGAGGAGGAGGAAGAGGAGGAAGACGGAGAGAACAAACCGAAGAGGCGCGGGCCAAAAAAGAAGAAGATGACCAAGGCTCGGCTGCAAAGGTACAGGCGCTTTTCTCTGGACAGAAAAAAAAGAAAAATCTCATTTACCCTGCACCATGCAGATATCAACACTGCGTGTCAGCTATTTATTTATCTACTCAAAATACTTAATGCATTTTGAATTATATTGTCTGAAAACCTTTTAGATTAGTGCATGTTTAAATTAATTTCAATATAGTGCTCCTTCTGAAGGATTTAGAAGCTATAAATAAGGGTCTTTGTTTTACTTTACCCAATTATTCAGCTTTCAATTATAAATCAACAACAATATGTTATTTCATTTAAATTTCCTAACAGTCAGTGTTGTTTCTTTAACTCTGAAAATGCAGTGAATAACTGAGAGATGTCAGGAAAGCAGTTTGAGCTTGATGTTTGCTGGCCAACAAAGGCTTCAGCATTTAGTTACAATATCTTGGCTCTCATGTTACTCTAGAAAAATCAATCTCACTCAGCACCAAACAACGTGAGCAGTGCTAAATTACTTCAGTCAGAAAGGGAAAAAACATTTAACAAAAGCTCCAGAGCCAATGGAATACAATTAATAAGTTGTTCCTTATGTTAAAGGAATAATAGATCTAAAAAAAACAATAAATACACAAATGCATTGGAAACAGATTTTCTGCTTATTCACCTTTACATTTTATTTACATTTTTTTTTAAGATTTTGTAGTTAAATCTACAGTTATATTGATGGAAAGTTTGGCTAATGAAGATAAATTAATAGTATCTGTGTTTAGAGAACAATATTCATAATTCAGGCATGATCATGCTCATGAAAGTTGTATCAATTTATTGCAGTCTAGCTGAGATATGATTTCTTAAAACAGCTGGAAACAAGCAGCTTGTCACAATATAAAAGACCTTAACACTGGTAGAAATGCTTTTTACAGATAGCTGGTAATTAAGAAACAATCCCAAGGTCACTGTTCCATAAGTAACCCGGAAAGGTTGAGTAACTGAAGTGGTAATTCACAGTGGTCTTCCTCTGACATCTATAGTTTAATTAAAACTCATTAAAATTCCTCAGTGGATCCAGTCTCTCAGGAGGATCTGCAGTGGAGCGAAGCAGCTCCGTGTCACTTTGCTCCTCTTCCAGTGTGAATCCACACCGCCCTTCAGAAATTACACCCTTCTATTTTTGGGGACAGCTTCATCATGAAGATCCCAACAGAATGGTTGCTGTCAGTTTTTTATTAGTTTTATGAATACGGGTCAGCTGAGCTACAAAGTCCTAGAAAGTCAGATCGGTGGAATCTTGTAGTTGCTCTGGTGTCCAGACTGTATGAATAAACAATTTATAAAAGAAAACCTATGAAGAAGAAAGGTTTGGGATAACCCTGCAGCAAAACCCTCGCTTTCCTGCTCCTCATATCTGTAGAACATCTGTGAACACCCAGATTTCTAATTCCACTAAAGGACAAATATATGACTTGCTTTTATTTTAACATTTCAGCACGGACAGGACTTACATATTTTAATTCAATTATCTTACAAAAATGTAAATATAAAGTTAGCTTACACCGGTATACCAGTATAAGAATAGCCAGCTGAACCAAACAGGAGGCAAAAGAGAGCCTCGTTACCCCAAGATGAAGGGAACCTTCAGGTATTCAGCTGAAAGGATGCTTCTAAACCATCATCTTCCTAAAGCCAGCTGCATAGAAAAACTCCTGCTGTTAACACGCTCTTCACTCATGAATTCGCTAATGTTTCGTAGGTTCAAGGTGCGACGGATGAAAGCCAACGCCCGGGAGCGGAATCGCATGCACGGCCTGAACGACGCCCTGGAGAGCCTGAGGAAAGTCGTCCCCTGTTACTCTAAAACCCAGAAACTCTCCAAGATCGAGACGCTCCGCCTCGCCAAGAACTACATCTGGGCCCTGAGCGAGATCCTGCGCTCCGGCAAGGCGCCCGACCTCATGAGCTTCGTCCAGGCCCTCTGCAAAGGTGAGCGGCGGCTACCGTTAGCGAACACGTCGCAGTCTTGAATGAACGATTCTTGTGTGTGGAATTTGGTTGCCCGTCCTTTGCGGTGAAGGAAAAAATGTCCAAATGAAGTTGGCTCAAATCAGGAAACATGTTATAGAACAAACATCTAGGGCAATATCTATCATCAGTTTGATTTAAAACGATTAATCCCGTAGTGCTTGTACAGATTCATCCTACAACTGAAATCGTTCAGCAGTATCAAGCATTTAACAGTTTCATATTTCTGAATGGTTCCTAAAGATTAAACAGGAAACTCGTTTGCCCTGTTTTTTCCTCTTTTATATTAATCATCAACTCCTGCGATTAATGGTGTATCAATTTACAGAATTTGATTTACAAGTGAAGACAGGGAGGCTGCTGACAGACGCCTCCTGTAGTAACAGTTAAGAGAGGATGTGTGTGTGTTGACCAGATTCCGTCTGTGTTGCCAGGTCTCTCTCAGCCCACCACTAACCTGGTGGCAGGCTGCCTGCAGCTGAACCCTCGGACGTTCCTCCCGGAGCAGACGCCCGACATGGCGACCCACCTGCCCCCGGCCGGCGGCGCCCCCTACCCCGGACACTTCTCCTACCAGAGCCCCGGGCTGACGGCCGGCCTGCCCAGTCCGCCCTACGGCACCATGGACCCCTCCCACATCTTCCACCAGGTCAAAGGTCAGCCCTACGGCTCGCTGGAGCCCTTCTTCGACGGCGTGCTGGTGTCGGACGGGCCGGCCTTCGACCCGCCGCTCAGCCCGCCGCTCAGCATCAACGGGAACTTCTCCTCGTCCTTCAAGCACGAGCCCATCGCGCCCGCCGACTACGACAAGAGCTTCTCCTTCAGCGTGCACTACGGAGGGGGGGCGGCGGGAGGCGGGGGGCACGCCGCCATCTACGGCGGCGGGGGGGCCAACCCGCGGTGCGGGGAGCTGCAGGTGGACGGGCTGATGGGCTTTGACGGACACTCGCACCACGAGCGGCTGATGAACGCCCAGCTGAACGCCATCTTCCACGACTCGTGAGGAGGAGGAGGCCTGGGGGCCGGACGGCCGCCGGAGGCAGAGGGACAGACGGCCGCCGTGCTCCCATCGCTGAACACCTGTCTCTTCATCTCTCTTCTTTCTGTCCGCGTCGGGCTCTGAAACTCTTTCCGAGGGGAGCGGCGGCGGCGGCGGAGGCGTCACACCTACGATGTAAAACTTCTCTGCAGCGCTTCGCCCTGCAGGAGACGCTCGCTGAATGTCTCGCTAATATCAATATTGTCACTGAAAAATAATCAATAATCAATGAGCAATAATCAGGAGGAAACTATGCAATTTTGTTAAAACCTGAGCGACGCTCAGCTGATGATTCCAAATGTTGAAAGAAATAAAGATTTCTCTATTTTTGGGTGGGTGTGTGAGGCGTGACGCTGGGCTGAAGTGTTCATGTTGTTCATGTGGTTTTTACTTTTTGCTTTTTATAACGTTCTCGTAGTGGTCTGTTAACATTTCATGTGACTCTTGTTCATATTTTATAAGATAGATGTTTATAAAAGGCCTTTTATTAAAAGGAATTCAATGGGATTCATCTGAAAGTCTCCGTTCATCTGCAGCAACACATCCCAGCACCTTGAGCTTTGGTGCCATTTGGCCCATTTAGTGAAGAGCTACAGAAGAACACCAAGAACAATAACTACATCTTCATAAAGCCTCCAGTGTTTGCTACGATATTAGTGAGAGTTATTCATCCTGTGCATAGAGTCGATAACGGGTCTGAAGTCATACAGAAGGAAAATTCAAAGAGATTCACAGAAAATGTTAATATTTTTGCAAGAATTTGGATCATGATGCATTTCTAGCTTCATTATTTAAAAAGAAATTCATCAAAATAAATGTAATTATAATCAAATCCAAAATGATGATTGCTAGCTTTCGTCCACTCTCTCGTAGTTTGAGAAACTTTACATGACTGCTGTAAATTAGGTATTTTTAAATTGTAAAGAAAATTCAGTTTTGTTTATGGGGAAATATCACTGCAGCTCAAATCTTTCAATAACACCCAATCAATGCAAAAAGGCAGCACAGAAATCAAACATGGCCGAGCTGAATTGTACTTTTTCCAGTTTCACATCGCATTAAGTTATCAGACTTAAATCAATTAACAAATAAGTCTTCAGTCAGCTGTTTCTTCAGGAGTCTAATCAGCTGCTCTGTAAAACTCTGGCTCTAAAAATAGATCCCTACATCTCACCAAAGTCCCAGTTTTGTCAGTTCTGATGGGATGTTTTCGGTGAAATCTGCCGTACTGAAGGTGTTTGCTGAGGTTTCATATCGGGAAGTGTTTTCTCAGCGCTCAGAGTCTGAGTCTGGATCTAAACATGCAAGTAGGGAAACACATATCTCCTTACAGAGAAAACCCTGTTAACAGCATTATCACACCCACCGAAGGACAAAACTAGGATTACTGCTGCGTGTGTGTGTGTGTGTGTGTGTGTGTGTGTGTGTGTGTGTGTGTGTGTGTGTGTGTGAAGGGCACAGATGTTCGTTCTGCAGGCAAGATTTTAATTTATGAAAATGATCTCGTTTATGCATGAGAGGCCCCTCCACACACACCGCCGCCCCGCTGCGTGAGTGCACGTGTGTGTAAGTCAACAGGGACAATATGGTGGCCATATCCCACCATTTAGTCTCCCTGGTAAAGAGGAATAATGATGAGTGGAGAGTCAGACTGGGACAACTGAATTCATCCTGAGCAGCAGAAACTGTCACACCAGACATACATGCTGAGTCTGCATTTTCTAATATGTTGGTCACATTTTAACTTTATTATTAATATCATTATTTTTACTGAAGCTTTTAAAACTATGGGCAAATAAAATGTGATGGAGATCAATCCACAACCATTATCTTTAACCGAACCTTATGTACATTGACATCATGTGATGCATAATGCAGATAAAGATATAAAGGATCCTCAGAATCCTGCCGTTGTTGCATTCCAGGCATTAGCAGTCTAAACTCCGGTATGAGCAGCCATCCTTGCGATAGTGGTTTAGTGTTTCTGTCTGTTGGCTGATCATAACACTGATTAATGCAGCTTAAACTCAGCCATCTGTCAGCAACACTCGTGCTGTGCGCCTGTTTGAGCCGCAGCTCATAATGTGGTGTTTATACCACACCCACAACACCTTCGTTTGTGATACGTGTCTGGCAGGTGTCTGTTAATCGGACGACACATGTACTGAGAGGAATCTCCCCGCCATGTTTCCAAGCACTTCTGATCGAGTCTGATTTGTATGTCTGGATTTTCAGAGGAGTATTGCTGGGAAGTCGTTCATCTGTTTGCTGTCTGCAGCATGTCCAGCTGCAGCGTGAGGTGCCACTTCAGGTGATAAATGCCACTATAATAAAATGACTTAGCTGCTGCAGGATATGATATCAAGCTAAATTACATCCTGATTTCCACCACAGAAAGTCAATTCAGGTTTTTATTGGCTTTCGAGCTGTTGTCACTCGTCTTATGGTATTAATATCTAAAATCATTAATCATATGTAAATGTTGTAAAGCTATAAAAGAAAGACCACGGCTCGAATTCGACATGATAACTGTGAACTTCCACTGGTGAAAATCATCTTTCACTGCCTCCTGTTGCTCTCACCTCTAGATTACTGCTACACCATAAACTCCACACACTTGCAAATTGAATCTCATATCAGAACTAGTAAACATCTGTTATATGATATAATTTCCTAGATACAAAAGCTGTTTTTCATTTTGCAGTTGACAAAAAACAAAACAAACAAAAGATAAAATGACAAGAAGAAACATTTTTTTTCAGATTACAGCCTCGAGATCAAAACGTCTGTATGAACTGGAGCATTAAAAGGAAGATTGTATTCTCATAACTCTTTTTCACAAGTAGAACAAAATCAATGTAATGTTTTAAGTTAAAGTGAAAGAGCTTATCACTTTAAAGGGAATCTAAGTTTGTTTCTGTTTTAATAGAAGCAACAACACATCTCCAAGAAACTGGGACTTGAATGGTAATATTACCCAGGGAAAGCAAGCTAAACTAACAAGAAACAACTTGAGGAGCATTTTACTAATCATAAATGTAACCAACACCAGTTCAGAAATACAGTATCTAAAATTAATCTCTGAGAACTAAAAATCAGCAGGTGTAAATTCTGTATTGTTAAAAATATTTCAGAAAAATGTTTCTTAACAAAATCTCAAAGACTTACAAACTATTACATCCTTTATTAAACTGGAAGATTTATTGAACCTGAGCTACATATTTTCTATTTCCATTGGTTCCATTGCACGTCATCCAACCTGGGGTCACTGGGTGTTTGCATCAATCCCAGCTGAGTTTGGGAGAAATCAAAGTACATCAGTAGACAAACAGAGAACATGCAAACTCCACACACAAAGGGCTCCATGCTCGATGGTAAATCAAATCATAGACTTCTCATCTTGACCCAAGAGTGCTCACCACTGCACCACCACACACAAAATACAGCTGTTTAGGAACGGATTCAGTTATATATCAGTACATCAAGAATGTGTTTTTTATTTGAAGCAGTCATAAGCACAAAATAAATTAAGACCTTAAACAGATTTCACGAGTTAGGAGAATTTTTCATTACAAGATTGAAGTTGTAATTCTTCTACTCAAATATTGCACAAATTAGAAATGAAAACTTGAATTAATTAACCATAGATTAAAGCTTTTTGAAAATCATACATATTTTATAATAATTTATATTTGTGTTTACAAACAACTCAAAGAAACACCACTGCCACCGAATCACTGGAAAAATTCCAAACCAAAACAAACAAACGAATAATAAATAAGTAAATAAATAAATAAATAAATAAATAAATAAATAAATAAATAAATAAATAAATAAATAAATAAATAAAATCAAGTCCAGGTCATTTAAAGTACATTTTTAAGTAAACGCACTAGTTTATTTGATAAGAGAATCGTAAATAACCAGAAACTAGAGTCTATTAATCGACCAGAAAGTGATTAGTGACGCAGAAATGAAATCCTGATCAGGACGCGCTCCCGCGTGGACAGACACGGGAGCGCGCACAGCCCTGGAGCACAGGATCTGCCGCGTGCACGAGCCTGGAGTGTGGCAGAGCCCGTCTCCATAGCGACGACAAACCGGAAATACACCGTGATCAGCTTACGGCATGTTTATTTGTGAGGAAACCAGTCAATAAACCTCCGCGTTTGTTTATTGAGAGTTTGTTTGTCGCCGCTAAAGTGAGTTAGCATGTCGGAGCCCGAGGAGGAGCTGCGGGAGGACCCGGGGGACGGCGCGGAGGGGAAAAAGAAACACGAGAAGCGGAGCGGGAAGAAGAAGAAGGAGAAGAAGAAGAAGGAGACGGAGAAGGATGAAGAGCAGCAGGTGGAGGAAGAGGAGGAGCTGCAGGAGCAGAGGTGAGAGGTTTCTCTCAGGGTCATCTGAGTCCACACTCTCCTCTGAACGAACTTTATATTGAGTCCAACTGCAAAACTCTGAAGTCCGAGCAGAAACGTCAAAGAAATGACCGTGTAGCTTAACCACTGAAATCACTTCTTGGATCCAGTGGAAACTCCACAAACAGTGCTCTGGAGAAAACGACAATCAGCACGTCGAGTTTGTGAATTGACTGGAAGTTAGACAGCTTGCTATGCAGTGAGAATAAAACTTAACAAAGTTTAACTGAGATATAAATATTGTGAAATCCTAACTCTGACTCCTTTTGTCATTCAAACCACATGCTGTTCTCCCGTTCTGTTCCGGAGTGCCCACTGGCCTGAATGGTCCTTTTCATTTCATTTTCACTGTAATGGATACACAATCATTAAGCTCAGCAGAGAATATATCAGTATCAATATAGAAAAAGAACAGAAGAAACATTCCTGTCGTCATCCAAGTTGTGAACAATAAAATTGAAGCAGGTTACTCAAAAAAAGCAGCCTAACATAACACAATATATTATAAAAATACGATAAATATATGACAATATTGATCAGAACTTCTATAAAACAACCCATGAACTATAAAACTACTTTGAATATGTACTGTATATACAGTGGATATGTAGGAAATCGTACTGGTGAAGTCTGATAAACCTCATAGCCTCAGCGATACATGGCTGTCCATAATGTCTGATTGACCTGTTGACCTTTGTTTGGAGTGTTTGACATCCTAATGGCCCGTCAGTAGAAATGGGCTCAGAGTCTGTCAGTCCTGCATTTTATAGCCCTCTGCTGGCTGAATAGGTCGCTGTCCAGAGTGGTGAGGCTCCCCTGAAATCTCATCAGCCTTTCTGAGGCACCAAGAGCAGACAGTGACCTCCAGGGAGGTTCAGAGTGCAGCCAACGCAAGACAACTCCTGTCCTGCCTACCGCAGAGCAGTAAACCAAACACAGTGAGCCACTTGCAGTATCATAATAGGGAACACTCAGGCAGGTACAAAATAGCACAACAGCAGCCCTGCTGCCTGCTGAACAGTAACCAGTGCTGTGGCAGACACTTCCCAGTGGTCAAATGCAGACACCTACACACACTCCAGTGTGAGGGGTCCAGCGGGAGCTCATGTTTCTAATTGCTTCTGGGAAGAAGACGCCACATGGTCGAGAGAGACCACTTACACGATTATGGCGGACCCTCATAGTAAACTGGGCCGTGCTACATGAAGAAACAGCGCACCTGGTTCTGCAGATGTTCAGCCTATAGGAGGCGTCTGAAGACAGTCCTCACCGGCAGAGCAAGGGCACGCCCTGGACTACCATCCACTCCCACACCTCCGGGTGGCTGAGAGTCCAGTTGGCCACAGATGCTTGTGTTTGGACTGTGTGGGAGGAACACTTCAGAAGCGATCGAAAACCCGAGCATGCACAGGAAGAACATGCAGACTGCACGCAGAATGCCAACCAGACTCTTACTAGGAATATTCTCACTCTGAGGCAAGAACACTAATCATTGCTCTTCTAAGTCACACAGTACTGATAATTATTCAGTAATCAGAATCAGAATGCTAATAAAACCATATTCATCCTAATATTGAAAAGAAAAAGTGAGGCTGTCTTATGTAGGGAGTTTAGATGTCTGCTGTTCTTCGTCTTGTCTTTGAAATGTCAATGAACATAATTTTATACAGTTTGCTTTCTACATGAAAGTACAAGTATTTGTAGTTTATGACAAACTGTGTCCATAAAAATGGAGCAATGCAGTGATCCCTGAAAGTGAAGTGGGTCAAAAGTAGGTC
Source organism: Salarias fasciatus (assembly GCF_902148845.1). NCBI lineage: Eukaryota > Metazoa > Chordata > Actinopteri > Blenniiformes > Blenniidae > Salarias > Salarias fasciatus. Next base: position 32,253,031 of record NC_043760.1, on the reverse strand, counting down.
CGGTTGACCAGCTCCACAGGAGGAGTTACAGTATGGTGGTAGTTTCACGCTGATGGTGATCAAAACAGCTGAGACTGAAAAAACAGGCCGATGAAGTCAAACAGCGCTCTTCATATTAAGTGGTTATATTAAGAAGTGAGTGAAGACTTGATCTTGATGTAGGAGATGGAGGAAATGCCTCCTCTGTGCTGCAGGTCATGTGAGGATCATGACCTTTGATGTGTTCAGGGTCGAAAATAATTCAAGCCTCCAACTTCCTGTGCAACATGTGTTTGTACCGTACCAAATGAATGCGGTATTACCCCGTCATTAAGATGATAAGAAAAACACACTGGTAACACACACAGTGGATCCTGTCCGGACACATCGCTCCCTCATCATCATCATCATCATCATCATCATCATCATCATCAGCCATGCTGTGTGTCTCGATGTGTTCCAGCGAGCGTGTTGTTCTGCGAGGGATCTTCAAACTGGGCAAGAAGAGTCATGACGTCCTGCTCACTCGAACAAGGCTGACTTGGACCCCCATCGTCCCGGAGGACCCCACAGGTAACTTACCATGACGGCGAGTTGTCACGGCGATCAGGTGTTTGGCCGACTGTCAGAACAACAGTAGCAAGAGGAACAGTGCAGGAACTGAATGTAGGTGAACGTGGTGACCTCTAAAGCTATTCATGTGAGTCCCTCTGTCAGGTCGTCTTAGGATTTCTTATCTCAGATTCATGAGGGTTTTTTCCTTTTTACTTCAGTGTTTTTCCATCTCACTGGTTAGATGAGGGATTCAACTGGTTATGATGCTGCTGCGTTGCATTGATGTGACCTGTGTTCATGATTATAGTATTTTAGAGGATTTTATTTGTTGTTTGTTTTGCTTTTATGGGATGTATGCAGATGCAATGCAGAAAGTAAAAGAGGGCAAAGTTCAGTGTCTGATTATTGTTAATGCATTTAGCTTCTTTTGTCAAATGAAAGCAAGGCAGTGGGAGTTTATCGGATATTCTTTGTCATGTTCACTTTAAGTTTTGGAAAATGACGCCTGAGCAAGAGAAGGACTCAGCTCAACTCAGTAAGGGACGAGATTTGTGTCCATGTGGTTGGAGCTCTGTCCACACGTTCATCAGGTCTCTTTCATCTTTGCCTGTAACAAAGAGATTTTAGCCCAAAATGTAGCTTTCATTGTGTTTGAAGATGAAGCCTGTCCCTTTTTCAGTCCCTCATCATGAAGCACTTTTTTCCTTTTTTCCTTTCTCTTCCCTTAAACTCAGAACAGTGACGGGAAGCAGCTCAGACCTCCACCATCTCTCTTGCTGAATCTCAGATGTTTCACTCGCTTGTTAAAAAAAGAAAGTGATGCAGCACCATTTCTGTTTCTATTCTAAATCCCATTGATCCTCCGGTTTGAAGTGTGCTGGGTCTTTTAAAAGCCAACCAGCTCTGCTTTACCTATGTTGTGATAATATTTTGGTCTCACTCTGGTTGTATTGTGCTATAATTTTGTGAGCGTCCCGTCGTGTGTGAGATTTTTGGTTGAAATCCATTCAGACAGAACTGGTTAGTGGAGCAGGATGAAGGTGTAAATTCAATGAATGTGTGTGTAGCTTGAGCCAATCTGTTTTGCTGTATTTCATCCAAGATAATGTCATTAAGCCAGCAGTGTGTGTGTGTGTGTGTGTGTGTGTGTGTGTGTGTGTGTGTGTGTGTGTGTGTGTGTGTTGGCAGTACTAGAGAGCAGTTGGTTTGGCCCATGGGGGGTTATTAGAGTCTCTCAGTGTGAGGAGATTAACACACACACACACACACACACACACACACACACACACACACACACACACACACACACACACACACACACACACACACACACAATCAGCCTGTCAGCATGCTGCAAGTGTGTTGATTGGATATTTCTATATGAACAAATCAGCTGCTGTTGTTTATGTTTATTTCTTCACATGAATTCATTTCACATCTCTCTAACCAGCGAGGCGAAACCTGAGCCGTCACACAGGATGTGTGTCTTATAGCAGTATTGAAGAATTTCACATTGCTCGTATCACAAGTCAGACTAGTTTTTGTACTAAAATTAAAGCTGAGAACAAATGAAGAGGTGTTTTGAAAGAGGTCAACATGTTGATATCCAGAAGAAGCCATAAAATCCACCCATAAGTCTTGAGGTAATCTGATTGCGTTCTAATAGATTGCTGAAATGTGAACCTCCCTTTGGAAGTCTTCCATCCCTCGCTGTTCACTACATTTTCCTAAAACCTGTTCAGACTTTCTGAAGACATCAGCTCAGATTGAACAATTCCCATGTTGCATCTTGAGTATTTTTAATGTACAGGCCGTAACATACGTGGTGATTTCAAGACCGATTAGTGATCAGTTTACGCCGTCGGAGTTTCCCTCTGGTCAGTCTAACGTGAAGTTTTCTACTGCACGGTAGAGACGTCCTTTAAGGTTACAGCCACAGTGAGGGTGGGTTCAGAGGACGTTCATGACAGCGCTGCGTCTTCTGAGGTGGCAGAAACACGACTGTGTGAGCAAGATATGATCCACAACACCCCACAGCGACCACATGGCCCGGTCGCCATGAGACTGGACTGACGCTGAGCCTGTGGGCCGATACACAAAGACAAATAACAACTTTTACTGGAGCACAGTGTGTGCTTTATGTGCATAATATTCTCCAGGTTTTTTTTTTTTTTTACAGAAAACTGGTACAAATTAACGCTTCTTTGTTCTTCCAAATTGTAAAAGAGTGCAACAACAACAAGCAATCACCTGTAAACGAACTGTCTCTGCATACTCGTCATTTCTAGGGTTCAGTGATTAAAGTCCACACAAATTAGCTAAAATTTTAAAAACACTCATAGAACAAACACACACTATATTCGCCCTATGTTGTGTGTGTGTTGGCACAGCAGGACGTGAGGGCATGATGGGACACTCATCTCCATCTGGAACAAACCTGTTTGTGTGTGTGTGTGTGTGCGTGTGCGCACCCACATTTGTGTGTAACTCTGTAGGCTCTGTCAGCTCAGATCACAGTCATTTCTAGTGAGGTGGACGGAAAATCTGCCTTTTTTTCTCCCTTCCTCTTTTGTAGACCTCTTTTTATATCAATGCATCAAGGACAAAGTTTACAGAGATAGAAACAAGCGAGTGATGGACTTTTTTGTAAATTCAGTGTATAGAATAATCTCATATAAGCTATTTTCAACCGGAAATATTTAGTATCAGGGATTGCATTTTAATAGTGCTCTGCCACGTGGAAATATGAGCACAAATGTGCCGAAAATACGCTGAGGTAAATTTGTACAGCTGAGAGTTGGATGGAGAGAGTCGGATTCAGACCAAACTGAAGTGTAAACAGGATCACAGTGTTAGTCCACATACACAATCTAACAGTTCATAGAAAACACAATGCTGGCTGTGGTGTGAGCTGACGTATAACAATCATGTTCTGTTTTCAGTGAGAGCTGGACATTAGAGACACGTATCACTGTCGTATGAATATTATGGTGCAGTTCACTGCTCCTTGCAAATTTACTGAAAAAGGTTTGCTTTGTAGATACCCGGGGTTTCTCATTGATTAGCTGCTTTAATGGCACAGTGAAAATTATTATTTCAATAACCTTGGTTCCAGCAGCTGTTTATGCAATTGAACGTAATAAATCTCAAGATTATTTTCTCAAAATTTGATGAAATATCTAATCAGTAAAACAACAGAGGGCAGTTTGCTCGTATTTTGACGCATTTTTTGACTTGCAGTATTTTATACTGCGAAATCTTGACCCTTAGCAGAGGTGACCTTTTCTGTAGCTGCAGCTTGTTCACCATGAAATAAACAAATCTAGGCTGGAATAAGGCAACGACATTGAAACACACACACACTGTGACCTCGACATATGGACGCTGGCCTGGTCGAGGAAACGGGGGGGTGTTTGGGGTTATTTGGCGTTTGATAACAGCAGGAGGGTATTTTATAGAGAGGAGGGGATTAATCAGCTATTATATCTCCTCGCTAGAGCTGTTTACTCGGTACACTGCACTGTTGCAGGTACCGGCTCGAGACCCGCTTGTTTTTACTGGTGTTAATATTGATCACTGACAGCTGTAATTGTTGGCAGAGCAGCAGGTTCATACCTCGTTTTTTTGATGTGAAAAATCATTGGATGCATGTTGCAGGCATGTCAGCATCAAACAACCAAAATGAATCATAACATCTTCTGGGGATGCTTTTTTCAGAGGTTCTGTTAACAGGCTTAGAATGGCTCGCGATCCTGTAGCTATTGTTTTGGATTGAACATGCTCCCTGGTACATATAGCTGATACCACTTACACATTAATCGGGTCACACATTTGTTTGTCGATGATGCGAGTTCTGTTTGAGATTACACTCAGAGCTCCACACGGTGCAGCACGCCGTCTGTCACAGCACATGAAAAACACCCGAATCTGGATGGACCAGTCACCGTTCAACCATGATTAAAGTGGAGTTTATCTATTCGTGTGCAGATGTTCTCCCACCTGCTGCACCATCATGCATCTGACTTTGAAATGAATTTGTGCTTCAGATTAATATCCACTTTTTAAGTCAAATACTCAAGTTTAATGAATGTGTGACTGAAGTGTGTTAATACCAAAGTTCAATGTATAGTTGTAGCAAATGAATGAATGAATGAATGAGCCACTTGAAGACCAAACTGGACTGTGTTTTCATAGATTTATTTCATTTGAAATACCTCAACCAGCCAGCAGGGTAACCTCTAAACAGACTCACTCTGCTAAGTATAAGCTCAATTACTAACATGATACAATAACTGCATGTGCGTGTGTGTGTGTGTGTGTGTGTGTGTGTGTGTGTGTGCGTTATATAACCAAGTGTACTGTCTGAGCTGTGCTTATATTGCCCACAGAGGATTGAGTGATTAATCAAACGTGGGCCAATCGGATTGCAGTTTCCCTTTGTGAGCGTGCTGATCGATTGACAGTTGTGACAATCTGTTCTGCTCATCGGTGGATTAGTGATGGACGGTGTACATTATATTATGTAACCAGCAGTGAAGTGCGGGACATGAGCATATTCTATGATGTTTGCTGCAAAAACTCATTTGTGTGTGACGTGCTGCACCGTCTTTATTAAACTCAGTGTTCTATTGAGGTGTTTTTCTGACGGTCCGTCTGCAGGTGAGGTCTGTGCGGCGCAGCCCGGCCTGCTGCTGCTCCGGGACGTCTACGCGGTGAAGGTGAAGCGGCGGCGGGCGGCGGGCCAGCAGTCGGGGGGGCCCGTGCTCGGCGTGGCTCTCTTCCACTGCAGGAGGAGGGGGAGGCGGCTCGAGGAGGACACGCTGCACCTCCACAACGCCTCAGCGGAACACACACACGCCTGGTACAACAAACTGAAGGAGGTGCTTACAGGTAACGCTCAGGTTACCCTGCATGTCTCTGAAAACTGGGCACATCGTCCATCCGCCCGACCTGCTTCATTCAGTATAAGGTTGCGTTGTTCCAAACTCAGCTCATACAAGCAGAACGGTCCAGGATGGTCGTAAGATGTCAGTTACATAAGAGATGAAACACTGGAAACATGAGTCAGTTGCCTCTGTGAGCATCACTCTATAAGATGATTATACAACCACACTGCTGAGTAACACTCTCATTAGCTGGTGATCAACTGGAGGATTGGATGAATGGATGATGTGCATGGTTTATTGAGCTCGTGTTTTTATGCTGTAAAACATGACAAATACACGGATTCCATCATTGGATCAACAGTAAACCCGAATTACATGCAGATGCTCGATAGCAACTTTTGAGATGGATGGAAAATTGATTTTGTCAAGTTTAAGATGAATAAATTCCTGAACTTCATCAATGAGCACAGCAGCCATACACAGGAAGTGGGATTAAGGACACACACACATTTTGTCTTTGTGCACTGTGCTTCAACAGATGCCTTTAATTTACATGGCGACGGGTTAGCTAGGTGGCGAAACGCTGCCACCTCCATCTCCTGTTCATCGCTTAGTTTAATGAGGTGAGTCACAGCTACGTCAGACCGGAGGGCTAATCTGCTAATCCACAGGAACACACACACACTCACACACACACTCTCATTCAGAATTACTCAATAACGTCCTGTCAGCAGTTGAATCATGTTGTCTGCAAGACAGATTAGCGGAGACATTGTCTACGTGAGCGCGAGCATCTGGGCCCGCTTCCTTTTTACCTCAGGAAGGAAACGTGCTGCGTTTTACACAGTTTACCTGCAGAGCTTAAAGTGTTATTTTTGGTACCAGTCTTTACTCTTTAGTGTTAGAGCTCAGCTGACTATGAATCTCCTTCAGGTCAGAATCCAGATAGTTTTTTCAGCTTTACCAAATGAGAAAAAAATTGCATTCAAAGGAATTTGTTAGTTGTCCGTAAAATAAATAAATACATTGACTGAACAATAAATTATGGCTTTGATTAGCATCTGTGGATTGAAAGAACCTCATAGAAACTCACAGGGACACACACAGGGATAACATGCCAGCTTTACGGAGCTCGACAGCTTTTATCCTGTCAGTACCGCTCAGATTATTGTCTTGGTTTTGATAAATATATTTCTTTAGTTTGACTCAGATTGCCCCATTCCATTGTTTTCAATAGCAACAAACAGCCACTGAATGTAAAAAATGATAATCCTGTTTCAGTCCCAAGTGATTAAAAGCTGAAGAGACATTTTATTAAAAAAGAAAGAAAGAAAGAAATAGACTCAGACTGCTGTCCCTGCGGCTTGGTCCTGGTTGTAGATGGATGGATGGATTAGATTGGAATTAATTTTTTATGCGGACACAAGCATTGCTAATTACGTCCCCTGTCTGCAGGGTTAGTAGGAACAGAGCGAGGAGCTTACAGTACATCCAAAAGCTTTGCAGATTCTGTTTTCAGCCTGATTTCACCACAAATATCTACAGTGTAGATCAACGTGAGAAAAATCCAGACAGCAGAAACTCCGTCCTGTCAGGACCTGTTTAATAAAGTTCTGCGTGCTGCTGCGGCCTGACGCCCTCAGACGCTGGTTTTCCAGGTGCAGTGTGACGGGGCGGGGCCTGCCTGACAGTTAACTCACAATAGACATGTATGTATGGATTTAGCCCACAAACACACTTTACATCACAGCTCCTGTCTGCTCAGCCAGCTCACCGACTCCAACAGAGACGTTACAAGCCCCCCGTGAACGAGCAGGTCAGAGGTCACCCGCACTCCACCGTCGCTCCGACACCATGGCATTGGTCTGACATGTTATCGCTGGTCACCTGTCCGTCCGTCCGTCTGTCTGTCCATCAAACCCGATTACCCATGAGGCCCTGCAGCAAAGTCACAACTTCTTCAAGCGATTGTCTTTGGCTTCACACCCACGTGCGTGAATGGTTCGCAGGTCGTGTGTCAGCTCGAGTGGTCACACCGCACGTCAAACTGCGACGGCTTTTGTGACACCACCGCGGTGAAGAAGCCTGTGTGTGTGTGTGTGTGTGTGTGTGTGTGTGTGTGTGTGTGTGTGTGTGTGTGTGTGTGAGTATGAAAGGTAAACAGTCGGTCGCCCTGCCGCTGTGGGGACATTAAGCCTATTTTCCAGCCAGAGGTCAGTGTGAAAAGCTCATTGTTGTGTGAACCGCGGCGTCGAGGTGCAGGCCGTCCCGCCACGGCCGCCGCCGCCACCGCCGCCTCTTAACCCCCAGGTCCGAACATTCAGACGCACAATGGCGAAGCAGAGACGCAGACACTTCCTGATTGCTCGGAGTTATTCTGTGCCTTTTGCTGAGCGAAGCAGCTGCAGAGTGCCGTGCGGAAAGTGAATGGCAGTCGGGGTGACAAAAGGGGAGCGCTGACGCTGTATAGAGTCTTTTCCCATACACGCCGTCAGACGGCGGGACAGACGGACTGCAGTTGTTCAAAAGAAACACAGACTGACGGGCTGACGCTTGATTGAACCGGGCTGGCCTCAGCCACGAGGGGCCGTCGCAACCGCTTCCTCAGCAAGTCACAATGTATGGTAATGAGATGGCCAGAATATTAGGAACACCTCGACACAACGCCTTCCAGCTCAACAATTCCACAAGTAACCCTGTCGCTAAATTTAACCTTGTCTACCTCAATATTAAACAAAATGATTATTTTCTTAATGACAATAAAATTCATGATAAAATTGTGTCGAACACATTTTACTCTCGATGCCACACGCAGCCCAAATTGACCTTAAGTGGACCAGAACATAGCAGCTCAACAACTATGCAAACACAATTCAATATAGAGTGAAATATCCAAAAGTCGTGTGTTCCAGATGTTGCATTTCACAGCTCTCAGCAGGCATGTTTTAAAAAAGTCACCCTCATAGAACGGCTCTAATGCTACTTGACAGGCAGTAAGGTGAGTTTTCCTGCTGCATTACTCTGTCGTCTCTCCGCTAAGGCCATAGATTTTTGCTATGCCCGCTAATCTCATCAAAACACTACAATCATCAGTAACTAAATAGGAAACAGAAGTTACTTCTATGAAGTAACTCCAGCCACAGTCTGCTTTGTGATTCTTACACCTCAGAATGGCCCGTGGAGCCATATTTATCCCCACGTGCCTCAGGTTTGGCATGTGATGGTGTGGAACCAGGTGAACTGGGAGGACAGCATGGACCAGCCCACCATACGGTGAGAACATGCAAACTCCACAGAAAGACTCCGTCTGGATGTAAACCGAGAGGGAGCTTCAGGTCTGTGATGGCTTTATGGCCCTGAATGCGCTGGTCCGTCTCTGTGTTACATATTAACTGATGTGTGTGTAAAGTCGGCGAGTGTGTCCATAGTGACAGGATGAGACAGATCCGCCTGCCTCCGTCTCCACGCTGCATATTCAGGATCGAGACCTGATTAGTTTGTCAGGAAGCAAACTGTACAGTTCAGCAGCACATGCGCTCAGTTAATTGAAGAGGGACCGCTTCAACACAGCTCAGACAGAACAGAACCGAGTTCATAAAGCTGTCTGAGTCACACACCGTCTTGTCATTATGAGCCTACATTTGTCAGAGTTCATCAAGTTGTAGAGAGTAAGGAGGCAACCCGGTGCCCCCCTGAGCTGGTCGTTAATCTGTCTTTCTAAAAGTGGACTACCTTCATCTACTTTTACTACCTGCAGATGATTCTGTGTACTAACATGCACGACACTCATGAATGGATCTAAGTTCAAAGTGAACCATTAAGCTGAGGATCTGATAGAAAACAAACATTTAACATGTTTAATTTAATGGTGACATCCTCAGACTGTATTCATGAGCTCTCTTCTCGTCATCAACACTCAGCAGCTCCGTCTTAAACCTCTGTGAGAAACTCAACACTCCTCCTTCACAACACCGGGATTGTTTACCATGGCAACACTTCAGCAGCTCCATAGCAACCCAGCGCCGGCCGAGGCCCGGAGATGATCTGATGGATACCTGACCGCTTCACATCGACGTCCGTCTGCTTTGCTTTTCAAAAGAAAAAAAAAAAACAACCTATCAACAAATGGAATGACCTCATCTCCTCTGAGACAGACGGAGAACATCACACAGAACTGAGGGAGGCGCTGCAGTAAACAGGGAAGAGTACACGCTCTTTTAAAACTGGGAATAAAAGCCAATAGTTCAGGCTGTACCTGTGTGTGAAATTAAAACCTGAATGTGTTGCATTTGCTGTCATTAAATCTACAGGAAGCACCAGGTGGAAAGTTTTAAACACAAATTGAAATGAGAGGAAAATCAAAACATGTTCAAAAACTATCATGAATTTTTTTTTATGAAGATATGTTTGAACTTGATAAAGTTTTAGTGGCGTTCTTGAAGAAATGAGCTGTGGGTTTGCACGTTCAACCTGAACTCTAACAGAACGCCATCAGCTAATTAAGAAACATTCATGTTTATCTGCAAAGTGATTAGAATGGCATGTACTGTAAACAGAGCCATTAAACAAATCCTCGTTCCTCCTACACGGTACACAGTGCATTTATTCATTCATTATTCATGCATTTGCAATGCATTTACTTGTAAAAGTACAAACAGGGTGATTTCAAAATGAAAAGTAGAGTTTCCCATGTATTGTAATTATTAATTTAAGGAAACAAAATTATGTTGCCATTCAGTGTGACTGAGAGAAGTTCACATCTTGACTGTTTCACTACAATATTTATCAATAAATGTTCCTTCTTACATTCTCCTGATTATTCGAGCAGCAGAGTGAGCACAAAGATAACACACACTTCACACTGGAAAACAGCTGGACTGCTGCAGTATCTTTTTTCAAATTCTGTTCTCAGATCAAGCTCTCAGTACAGAAAACATAGCTAAGTGTGTGTAGTTCCACTTCAGTTCCTCAGTGTGTGTCTCTATTTAAATTGTACAGGCCATGACCCGGGTAATTCATCCTCTGACCCGTGATCTCCACAGCTCCTTCTCTCCTCCTCATGGAGCTCAGCAGAGCTTCAGCTCCGACTCTGGCTTGCCGTCACCAGGTGCCGCCGCGCTGGTCCGACCCGGTGTGTTTGGGGGGGCACCAGCAGGGCGGGCCGGTAATGGCGGGGTCCAGCAGAGAACAGAGTGCTGGGGGTGTCGGGTGGCTCCTCGCAGGAGCTCCCGGAGAAATCTGGTCAGAGCCGTGGGGTGGAGCGGTGGCAGGAGGTGCGCTGTGTGTGTGTGTGTGAGTGTGTGTGTGTGGGGTCATTAACGGGGCGAGGTCACGGCCTTTTGGGAGCAGATTATAGTAATGAGCTGGATAATGGAGCTGGTGTGTGTGTATTGATCTGAGCTGGCCTGTGGGGAATCATAATGCGGTCTCTAAATCTGCCTAATGATGAGCTGTACAGGGGTCCTCGTGTGTGTGCACAGAGCCGGGAGTCGATACGAAGCGCGCACACACTCACACACACTTGCACGCACAGTGAGCCAATTGGAGATGTAAACAATGTTGTGAATATGTTTCTTCAAAAATCAAACAGGCCTCCTGCAGATGTTGAAAGAGTGTACAGGTGTCTGATCTGAGCTCAGCCACGTGACGGACGTTCGGAGTGTGTTGAGCAGCGATAACAAAGTGTAATGTGATCAGATCAGTAAAGGTCAACGACTTATTTGGGAGAGAGTCTCATCTGTAGAGCTGCAATAATGATTGTTTTCATTATTAATCAATGAGCTGATTAGTGTTTCAGTTAATCCTTTAAGCCCTTTATTTTTTTATATCAGAAGTGGAGGAGGAATAAATATGGATCGATTGATGTCAACTCTTCTATTCTCTTCTATTATTCTTATTCTAGAATGTTTCTATTTCTGTGTGTGTGTGTGTGTGTGTGTGTGTGTGTGTGTGTGTGTGTGTGTGTGTGTGCAGACTTCAAGACTCGTCCCAGGTACGTGAAGGTGCTCATCAACCCCAGCAGCCATAAGAAGGAGGCCGTGCACATCTACCGGGAGCACGTGGCGCCGCTCTTCAAGATGGCCGACGTCCGCACGGACATCACCGGTCCGTCCGCTCAACTTTTTTCACTATTTACCGACCACAAATACAGAACAGCGCAATCATTAAACTATTTATTTTCTGTGTATTTGTTTCTGTCCTGATAAAACTACTGCGTCAGAAGCTTTTAACGCCGAGATCTTTATTGACATCAGAGAGGGAGGCTATAAAATCTGTGTGTGTGTGTGTGTGTGTGTGTGTGTGTGTGTGTGTGTGTGTGTGTGTGTGTGTGTGTGTGTGTGTGTTCGTGGGAGGAGGTCCAAAGGTCAGAGTTAATGGCAGTTTCTGGTCGCTAGGTAACCTGATACAGGGGGTGGAGCTTCGCCCATCTGGTGTGACAGAGGGGAACAACCTCCTCTCCTCCTCTCCTCCTCTCCTCCTCTCCTCCTCTTCTCTCCTCTCTTCCGTTTCCTTCCCTTGTGTTCACCTTTTCCCCCTCTGCTTCTCTCCTTCTTCATTTCACATCATCTCTTCTTTTCTCCCGTCTGTCTCATCTTGTTTTACCCTTTCTTCTCTTTTTTCTTCCGTGGTTCTCCATCTTTCCTCTTTGCTCCACTGTCCTCTCCATTTTCCTTCCTCTTCCCCTCTCCTCTTTTTCCCTTCCTCCCCTCGCCTATTTTTTTCCTGGCTTCTCCTCCTCTCCTCTCCTCTCCTCTCCTCCTCTCAGCAGATGGTGTGATATCCGTTGTCCCACTTTTTTTCTGGCAGCCATCAAACACACACTCGTGTACATCTGACCACACACATGCATGAACACTTTATCTATGTCCATCTCAATGTCTCTCCATCTGCTAACTTCTCTCCCTGCCCCCGTCCCTGTCTCTGTCTCTCCCTCTTCACCTGTCTGTCTCTCCAGTAACAGAGAGGAAGGGTCACGCTCTCTCAGTGATGAAGGAATGCAAACTGGAAGAGTATGATGGGTCAGTTTTCATCACTGTTTCACTAAACACGTCTCAGTTTTTTGCCTCACAGCAGCCATTTCTCAAGAGATTTCAGCTTCCTGCAAATCTTTAGCATTACTGAACAAAAAAATTATGTGTTTAGTTAAAAATCTTCTTCACTCTAAAATGGGCAAAGGAGGCACTTTTCTTCTTCCTCATCTTCAGCTTTCATTCCACATGCATGTCAGGTTAATTGGTGGCCGAGGTGTGTGTGGTTGTCTGTCTCTCCTCGTTACCCCGTGATGGACTGCAGACCTGTGCCCAAAGTAGAGAGGGATTAGCTTCAGCACCCTGTGGCCCTGGACAGGATTAAGAGGGTAGAAGATGGATGATTGGTGAATGGAAGGAACCAGAGAAGTAGGTCGTCATATTTATCAGCGCTCCGAAATTCACACTCCTCCACACGTTTTAATGAGGAAAAAGTCCTCTCAAAATACTGCATCTGGATGGGTAGTGTTCAAATTCCAGCTAAAACTGAAAACAGCTGACATTAACAGTGATTCTTCCCAGATTCATGCAGGCAGCCATTTTGAATGACATCATCAGTCTCCCATGATTCTCGGTTCACCTTGGTTATTAGGTTGGGATGTTTGTCCTCCGGAAGAGTATTAGGGGTCACTCAAGAAAAAAATATATAGGTGGAAACAAAACCGTTTCATCCTGCATTTCCGGGAAAAAAAGTCAAACTACAATCTTGAGGTTTTTTTCTATTGAGAAAAAAGTTGAAATTCAACGTCGAGATTAAAGACAATCAAAGTCACAATTTACTTTTTTTTTCTCATGGGGTAAAAAACAAGTGGATTTTCATAGTGGAAATTAAAGTGGAAATTCAGTGTAGAGAATAAAGTGGAAACATCTCCTCTGCTCCATACTCCACCACTAAGTTTGCAATAAGACAACTTCAGAAACTTCATCTTAACATTCCACTCCATGCTGCTGCACGCAGCTCTCCGTCGCTCTCCTCACTGCCTTTCCAGGGAGAAGCATGAAAACCAGTATTTGGAAAATCACCTCTCCTCTGGAAATGTCTCCTCTGGTTTGTCCTTAATGCTCCTAAAGTCAGTGAGATTTCAGTTTATTCATTTGTCCCTTGGAGGGTGATTCAGTGTGCAGTAGGTTCACATTCATACATAACATAAATATATAAGACAACATAAAAGCATAACAAACCTCGGTGCATAATCAGCTCCAGTACAAATAAAAAGCAGATCAGCAAGGTGGACCCATGAAACCAAGCTGTGTGAAACATTCCAGATGGTAAATAAGAAAAGACAAACTACTGTCAGCAAATATACAGTAGTTGCGTGGCAACTGGTAGGCATACTATTACTTCCTCTTCTTCTCGGCGTTTAAAGCGCGGATGGAGAGAGGCACAAAGGAAAACTTATATCTGTTTTTAGTAGCTAGAGGGACAGTGAAGCAGAGGCCAGAGGGGAGGAGCTGATACTCCTGATGCAGAGGATGGGTTTCATCTCTGCAAATGTTCTTGGCTTTCTTAAAGGTGCTGTAGGCAGGATTTTGCTAGTCAATGCTAATTTTTCTGTTTTCTTTGGATTAAATGTTAGAGTATCCATTGATAATCCTTTAGGAGTGTAGCATAACTGCACTACCACGAGGGCACAGCGTTTCCATCTGTCTCTGTTCTGAGCTGAAAAGGAATCTCGACAGCTCCAGGTATCTTTGACCAATCAGAAGAGCCCCTGAGGCTCTAACCGTGATTGGTCGAGGGGCGTTTGTCGCACGTTCTTGTGGGAGGGGCTTAACTTGCGTAAGGGCGTGATGTCAGAGAAAACAGGACAGGATTGGCTGTGCTGGGTTGCAAATCGCCATCTTAGATGGGTCAAATCGCCATCTTGCTTAGGTAACCCTAAGCAAGATGGCGGAGATGCGGAATCCTGCCTACAGCACCTTTAAGCAGTTCAATGTTATAAATTTCCTCTAGGCTGCTGAACTTCACCCCGGCTGCTTTGCAGGCAACGCACACAATTTTCCCTAAGGAGTTTTTGTCCTTGACAGTAAGGTTACCGTACCAACACAGGATACAGAAGGAAATAACGGACTCGATGAAAGCACAGTAAAACATTTTCATCAGGCTCCTGTCTACCTGGAATTTGGCGAGCTTCCTCAGACAAAATAGGCGCTGCTGACCCTTTTTACAGAGCATGTCACAGTTGTCATCAAATTTGAGCGAGTTATCTATTATCGTGCCCAGATATTTGTAACTGCTCACCAGTTCAACTCCCTGATTGTGAACGACACTGTGATGAGGAACCTGAGTCGCTCGTCTGAAGTCAATACAGACTTCATTAGTTTTAGTAACGTTGATCTGTAAAAAGAAATCATCGCACCAGGATACAAAATCGTCAAGTACCTGGCCGTGGCTGACCTCCTCATCATGGAGCAGGCTGACTATAACAGAGTCGTCCGCGTACTTTATAATGAATCTGTTTGTGTGACGACTACGACAGTCATTAGTGTACAGAATGTAAAGAAGTGAAGACAGAACACAGCCTTGAGGTGAACCGGTTGAGGATGAGGAGAGGAGCGACGTCGAGCACGGAGTCTATTAGGTTAAGTTTCTGAAGTGATGTAAATACGTACTTAATATGTGATCACCTCCTCCCTATTGAAGGCTGCAGGCTGTGTGGACTGGAGACCGGAGACGCCAGCCAAGCAGGCGAGAGACGCTGTCCGGCCTGGAAGAGGCGGCATTTGGCTTTTACGGTGTTTTCATTTACTGAAGTGTTGCAAAACTTTTTTTTTTTTTAACCTTTTTCTTCTTGAGTAGGCCTAATAAGTACTGATGGACCTCCTCCCTCCTCAAGGTTTGGTTTTCCTTGACCCAAACCAGCATAAAACGTTCATCTGTTGCCTTATTATTAATGTGAAACTAAACGTGAAAACAACTGCTTGTAAAAAAAATAACTTTCAAGCGGTTACATTTGGATGAGTAAAGCTCATTTTGGACTGGACAGTACCGGTAATTGAAAAGGTCAAACCAGCGTCTAGTTAAAAGGTAAAACAAAAAACATTTGACTCATAAAATGATGATGAAATTAAATATCTAGTGTGGACACTGTAATTTAGAAGGTTTTTTTGTGATATCATTTTGTACCTGACTAAACGAAGCAACTTAATCAAACAGCAGTTTACTGTCCCGTGTTGACACTAAAACACACTGACCCAGACTGATGTCTCACACACACACACACACACACACACACACGCACACGCTCAAGGAGAAACACCCAGTGGCGAGTGAAGGAAGCTAAACTTCTAAATCTACAATAAAACAGAAAACTTTCTGTAAAAAGTCAGTGCCAGATCCGGCTACAAGACAAAAACACTGATCAAACTGTCATCGCTTTGTGTGTGTGTGTGTGTGTGTGTGTGTGTGTGTGTGTGTGTGTGTGTGTGTGTGTGTGTAAGCAGCTTTTGTGCTCAGCCCTCATAAAGCTTAATGTGCTTAGAGAAGATTAGCTCAGCGTTGCTAAGCTAGCTGCTGAGCGTGCGCGCGTGTGTGTGTTTGTGTGTGTGTGCATGTGTGTGCAGGCGTGTGTGTTGGGAGGATTTGGTTGAAACCTACATTTGCCAATTAGGCTGGCTGTCACCGTGGCGACCAGAGCTCCAGGTAATCCGTACACAGGAGGAGGAGAGCAAGGTGGTGGAGTTTGTTTTCCTCCCATTGACTGCAAACACACACTCTGAGTTTGAACCTCATCACTTGTCCTGAATATTACAAACAGCCCAGAAAGAAAAAAAAAACAAAAACCCAACAACCTTTCCCCCACCTGTTTAAAATCTGAAGAAAAAAAGAGCCCGCAGCATCATGTCAATGAGTTTAGAGAGGATCTTGTGTCCATCATCTTAACTTGATGTCTTCACCTTCTGAGGTTTTTCCCTGAAAGCTTGAGATCGTTCACCCGCCTCTGTCTCTGCCTGTGTGTCAGGGTGGTGTGTGTCGGCGGCGACGGCTCGGTGGCCGAGGTGTGTCACGCTCTGGTCCTCAGAGCTCAGCTGGACGCCGACTCTCCAGAAACCCCGGTGAGGTCCTCGGTGCCGCTGGGCATCATCCCCGCCGGTAAGAGAGCGTCCACGGCGCGAAGGGGTCGATCCACGTCGTCCACGTTCAGCAGCGTTGGTCCGTTCCCACAGGATCCACAGATGTGGTCTCCTGTTCCGTTCATGGAGTCAGGGATCCAGTCACTGCAGCCCTGCACATAGTTCTAGGTAAGATCCACTCCTTCTAGATCCATCATTACATTCACACATTGACAGTTTTACACTCTTTAGCATTTTACATTTCATAAACTGGAAATATAAATGAATCTTCCCTGACGAGGTATACCTGCAAATACATAACTGAATTACCCTTCTCAGCTCAGGCTCTATCTGTTCTAGATCTAGATCAGCTTCAGCTCACGTCCTGGCCTCTCTTCTTCTATAAATATATGGCTTCTGCAGTCTTCTGCTTTGTAAATTTCGTTTTTATCCATCACTTGTTTCAATCACAAAGGGAATATTGTGCTTCGATTATGCAGCATCTGATGACTTCTGCATCTGCACTTGCAAGCATCTGTTTGTAGTTCTTCAACGAATCGCTGACGTGTGATGGATGTGATGGAGAAGGATCCGCTCTGCTACCTGAGCTCCAGCCAGGTCTTCCTGGTCCTGCTCTGTTTACTCTTGAAGCTGAGCGGCAGCCAATCAGGAGCTCCGGTTCTCCCGCAGCTTTGTCCTGATGTTGTTTGAGTCAGATGGCGCTTGAGAACAAACAAATCTGCAGACAGACAGACAGGCTGGAGAGAGAGACAGATGTCTAACAGCAGGATCAGTTTCACTCCAAATCACAGGTTCCCTCCACTCGCTGTGGCCCCGCCCCCTTCACCTCTGCCACCTCCTGTCAGGTAGACCGGCTGACCAATCAGCTGGCTGCAGGACGGGCAGCTGTGTTTGAATGACAGGCTGTGGTGAGACTGTGCTTCATTAACACTTCTCAGTGTGTGGGTGTGTGTGTGTGTGTGTGTGTGTGTGTGTGTGTGTGTGTGTGCGCATGGCGCAGATGGGGGGCCGAGCTAATGAGGCTGACTAATGAACAATAGCAAACAGTTAAAATTCGCAGGCGGGACGCCGTTCCCACGGACAGCAGGTGAGTCTGCGGCCCCTCCCAGGCGAGCATACCCTCAGTGTGCTGATCCCACCTCACTGAGCTCCCCTCACCGCCGATGGGGCCTGAGGCGCCCCTACTGCTGCCATGACGACCGATTCAAGGTCAAAGTGGCGCTGAAAGGCCATAGGTCAGGTGAGGATCAGGTCCTCAGGTCCTTCATATAATGAAACCCTGGGAATTATTATAAAACACCTTAGGAGCTGCTGAACATCAGACATTGTTGACGTAGCATTCAGGATGCTACGTTATTTAAGCAGTTAAAAAGTTAATATTCCAGATAATTTTTGGATGAATTTCTTGATGTAATCCTTCAAATTTTGAATGTTTGAGTTTATAGATTTTATTGTATAATATAAAACTCCACAGTATCAGTCAATCCTATCTAATCCTTTCCCATCTAATCTATTCCCATGTTTAAGCTTAATGTTTTACTGTTTTTTTATTAATTTAAATGATTTGTTCATGTCAGACACAATGCATTTATTCCTCATTACAGAAATGATCGTATTTCCTGAACGTTTGACTGAAGCTCTCTGGTGTGTGTGGCGTCTTGTTTGTGGTGTAGATGAATATCGGTTCGATCTGCGCTGCAGGTTTGATCTCAGTGACACACTGACCGCCTCAGCTTTAATCCTGCAACAACACACACAGACACACAAACACGCTGACAACAGGCCATATGGTGAGGAAATCAGATTCAGCCCAGAGAGACAGACAGGCACACACACACTCACACACACACACACACTCACACGCAGACAGGTTTCAGTAGGTTACAGCAGGTATGCGACCAGATGGCGCACTGAGTGTGTGACAGTGTGTGTTCATCTGTCTGAAAGCTGATCGAGCATCTTACTGACGGTGAAATCAGGTTATTCTTTTTAATTCAGTGTTTACTTTGTGTGGCGTTCACAGACAGTTGGAAAATGTAACGTGAACAGTCTTGACGCAGTTTTTAAAGGAAGCGGAACACATAAACAAGTTTCAAGCAATGTTTTAATAATTTACAGCTCACATTACGTCACACACTGCTGTTGGGTTTAACAAAGAATGTTACCTCAATGGGAAAGCCAATCAATGTTTATATATATTTTAATTAATACAGTAGACTCACGAATCTACTACATGTTGTGTAAAAGTGTGCACACTTGTAATAAATACAACAACTCAAAGCTCTCCAAATATGTGTAGTTCCTTCAGTCTTGACATCAGATGAACAAAGTAAGAAAGGAAGCTCACTCAAACACGTGGTCTTCAATCAGTTTTGTTGCTCATGTTGTGAGTTTTGCTCCTCATGAACATGACTGTGTTTGAGCCACGTTCCTCCAGCCTGTCGGGTTTCTGTCTGCCTTTCGGAGTTTTGGGGAGGCGTGACGCCCTCGCTCCCTCTGCTCTGTCTGCAGGTCACCTGCAGCAGGTGGACATGTGCAGCTTCTCCTCGCTCGGCCAGCTCGTGCGCTTTGGCTTCTCCGCCATGTTCGGCTTCGGCGGGCGGAGCCTGGCCCGGGCCGAGAAGAAGAGGTGGATGTCGTCGTCACGGCGACGAGAGTACGCTCTGGTGAAGACACTGGCCAGACTGAGGTGACCGACACATGCCTCGTATAAATATATATCAACATAATGTGATCTTTTGGGCTCACCACCCACCAAAGGAACCATAGGGGTCGGGTGCAGTGTGGATTGGGTGGCAGCCGACGGCAGGGTGCCCGGCGACCCGATCCTCAGACACAGAGACTAGCTCTAGGGACATGGAATGTCACTTCGTTGGCGGGGAAGGAGCCCGAGCTTGTGAGGGAGGTTGAGAGGTACCGGCTAGATATAGTCGGGCTCACCTCCACACAGCCTGGGCTCTGGAACCCAACCTCTGGAGAAGGGCTGGACTCTCCACTTCTCTGGAGTTGCCCGCGGTGAGAGGCGGCGGGCTGGTGTGGATTTGCTTATTGCCCCAAAGCTCAGCCGCCATGTGTTGGAGTTCACCCCAGTGAACAAGAGGGTCGCATCCCTGTGCCTTCGGGTCAGGGACAGGTACCTCACTGTTGTCTCGGCTTATGGGCCGAACAGCAGTGCAGAGTACCCGGCCTTCTTGGAGTCCCTGGGAGGGGTGCTGGACAGTGCTCCGACTGGGGACTCCATTGTTCTACTGGGGGGCTTCAATGCCCACGTGGGCAGTGACAGTGAGACCTGGAAGGGGGTGATTGGATCGCACGGCCTCCCCGATCTGAACCTGAGTGGTGTTTTGTTATTGGACTTATGCGCTAGTCACAGTTTGTCCATAACAAACACCATGTTCGAGCACAGGGGGGTCCATAAGTACACTTGGCACCAGGACACCCTAGGTCGGAGGTTAATGATCGACTTTGTTGTCGTGTCATCTGACCTCCGGCCGCATGTTTTGGACACTCGGGTGAAGAGAGGGGCAGAGCTGTCGACCGATCACCAGCTGGTGGTGAGTTGGATTCGCTGGCGGAAGAGGAAACCGGACAGACTTGGCAGACCCAAACGTGTTGTGAGGGTCTGTTGGGAACATCTGGTGGAACCCTCTGTCAGCAGGGTTTTCAACTCCCACCTCCGGGAGAGCTTCTCTCATGTCCCGAGGGAGGCTGGGGACATTGAGTCCCAGTGGACCATGTTCTCCACCTCCATGCGTCGAAGCAGCGGCCCGGAGCTGTAGTCATAAGGCCTCCAGTGCCTGTCGTGGCAGCAACCCCCTAACCCGGTGGTGGAGACAGGAAGTAAGGGCTGCTGTCCAGCTGAAGAAGGAGTCCTATCGAGTCTTGTTGGCTCATGGGACTCCCGAAGCAGCTGACGGGTACCGGCAGGCCAAGAGAACTGCAGTCCGAGTGCTTGTGGAGGCAAAAACTCGGGTCTGGGAGGAGTTCGGGGAGGCCATGGAGGAGGACTATCGGTCGTCCTCAAAGAAAGTCTGGCAAACCGTCCGGCGCCTCAGGAGGGGAAAGCAGGTCTCCACCAACACTGTTTACAGTGGAAGAGGAGCTGCTGACCTCAACTGGGGATATTGTTGGACGGTGGAAGGAAGACTTTGAGGACCTCCTCAATCCCGTCTCCACGTCTTCCGTGGAGGAAGCAGAGGCTGAGGTCTCAGAGGTGGACTCGTCCATCACCCAAGCTGAAGTCACCGAGGTGGTTGGTAAGCTCCTCGGTGGCAAGGCACCGGGGGTGGACAAGATTCGCCTTGAGTATCTTAAGTCTCTGGATGTGCAGGGACTGTCTTGGTTGACACGTCTCTGCAACATCACGTGGCGTCCTCTGGATTGGCAGACTGGGGTGGTGGTCCCCCTGTTTAAAAAGGGGGACCGGAGGATGTGCTACAACTATAGGGGGATTACACTCCTCAGCCTCCCTGGGAAAGTCTATTCCAGGGTACTGGAGAGGAGGATTCGACCGATAGCCGAACCTCGGATTCAGGAGGAACAATGCGGTTTTCGTCCTGGTCGTGGAACACTGGACCAGCTCTAGACCCTCCATAGGGTGCTCGAGCGTTTGTGGGAGTTCGCCCAACCAGTTCACGTGTGTTTTGTGGACTTGGAGAAGGCGTTTGCCCGCGTCCCTCGTGGTGTCTTGTGGGGGGTGCTCCGGGAATACGGAGTCCGTGGCCCCTTGTTCAGGGCCGTCCGGTCTTTGTATGACCGGAGTAGGAGTCTGGTCCGCATTGCCGGCAGTAAGTCGGACCTGTTCCCGGTGCATGTTGGACTCCGGCAGGACTGCCCTTTGATACCGGTTCTGTTCATCATTTTTATGGACAGAATTTCTAGGTGCAGCCAGGGGCCAGAGGGGGTCTGGTTTGGGGACCACAGGATTTCATCTCTGCTTTTTGCAGATGATGTTGTCCTGTTGGCTTCATCGAACCCGGACCTACAGCATGCACTGGGGCGGTTCGCAGCCAAGTGTGAAGCAATAGGGATGAGGATCAGCACCTCCAAATCCGAGGCCATGGTCCTCGACCGGAGGAAGGTGGCTTGCCCCCTCCAAGTCGGTGGAGAGACTCTGGCCCAAGTGGAGGAGTTTAAGTATCTTGGGGTCTCCGTTGTGGTGAAGAAGGAGCTGAGCCGAAAGGCAAAGCTCTCGATTTACCGGTCAATCTACGTTCCCACCCTCATCTATGGTCATGAACTTTGGGTCATGACCGAAAGGACAAGATCTCGGATACAAGTGGCTGAAATGAGCTTCCTCCATAGGGTGGCTGGGCGCTCCCTTAGAGATAGGGTGAGGAGCTCCGTCACCAGGGAGGAGCTCGGAGTAGAGCTGCTTCTCCTCCACATCGAGAGGGGCCAGCTGAGGTGTCTTGGGCATCTGTTTAGGATGCCTCCTGGACGCCTCCCTGGGGAGGTGTTCCGGGCATGTCCCACTGGGAGGAGACCCCGGGGAAGACCCAGGACACGCTGGAGAGACTATGTCTCTCGGCTGGCCTAGGAACGTATTGGGATCCTCCCAGAGGAGCTGGAGGAAGAGTCTGGAGACAGGGAAGTTTGGGCATCACTGCTGAGACTGCTGCCCCCGCGACCCGGTCCAGGATAAGCGGTAGAAAATGGATGGATGGATGGATGGATAATGTGATCCTCAGATCAATGAGGGACTTCAGTTTTAAAGGATTTGACATCTTAGGAGTCGATCATTTCAGTAAATTTTAGTGAATTTAAACTTCAAACTTTGTTTCCCACAGACCAGAAGAGTGTCAGCTGTCATTTTTACCTGTGAAGAAACCCAGCAGAGATCTGTTCGGATGTCGGTGAGACAAACACAGAGACGGGTTGTTCTCCTGATTTGTGCTCTGTGATATTTATAGAAACCAACACAAGAATCTCTTCTTATTTAATCCATTTAACATTGTTTGAAGTACTTTTTCTGAATTCTTGTGTGTCTCAATAGAAGAACCTTTTAAACAGGATAGTCTCTTGTGTCTCTCAGGGTCCAGGACCAGGATGAGGAGCAGCACCCAGACACAGGTCGGTCTGGTTCTGGTGTCTCTTCACACATTTGAATTCATCTGTAGCTCATTTCGTCTGTCCTCCATGCAGCTGGAGAAGGATCCTGGAGCAGCAGTCAGGGCCTGTATCTGAGCATCAGCGTCATGTCCATCCCCTGTCTGAGCCCACACGCCCCTCGAGGCCTGGCCCCCAACACCAGGTACCCAGAGCCCCACCGGCAGCTCCTCTGCTGAGCCCGAGCCTGAACCCGTCACGTTAAAGACCGTCCTCTCCTCCTGTCTGTGGCAGTTTGGCCAACGGCAGCGCGGCGCTGATCGCGGTGGGAAACACCTCCAGGTCAGAGTTCATCAAGCACCTGAAGCGATACGGCAGCTCCAGTGGACAGGTGAGAGCAGAGGTCAAATCTTTACCTGCAGGACGACTCTTCAGCTCAATCTGATTTTTTTCTAAGTTAAAGCTAAGTCCAATAATTGAGTACCACAGCTTCCTGAAACAGAGTGAATCATTCAATAGATAAACAGACGTTTGGGTTGCCGGTTCATTTTCACCAGAGGACAAACCAACTGGTCCCTATACAGAGTGACCTTTATTTCAACCTGCCGCGACGTTTTCCACTGAGGACAGAAACCTGATAAATCCTGATCCAAAGCGGAACGATCCTCACTGGATCAGGATAAATTCATTCCGCTGTCACCCTCCTGACCTCTCCATCCTGAAGCTCCACTTCTCGCAGAGGAAGCAGAGGAAAACAAGTCAGTGAGGAGATTAGCCCGGTTCACAGTGGCCTGGTTTGGCCTGAGAGACCGCACACTAACCCATTTACTAAATATACTGGGAGTGAGGCGTTTACCGTCCAAACAGGACTGACCTACATCCTGCAGGTCTTCATCCCAACGTCTCAAACGCGTTCAGGCCACCGTGTCGCCATGACGACCTGTGATGCTCTGATTCCTCCACAGGGCCGGCGGATACACGCCGGAATCTACAGTCATAGACAGAAACGTGTCCGCGGTCGTCCAGAGACTCTGCAGCTGATCGAAACTGATCAGAGGGAAAACACAACTTAAATTACAAGTATATAGAGTCACCCTGTTCTAGTGTATTCTGTGGTGTTTTTATTATATTTTAAAAAAGAAACAAGAAGACTCCAAACAAATCCTCAAGTAATTCATGTAAAAATGTAGGGAAATAAAATACAGTACTGGATATTGAGGGCTAATGTTGTTTTCAGACACACCATTTTTATATGATAGGTGCAAATATATAAGAAACATGTGAAAGTGAAACATACAACTTCACACATTTAATGAAGGAGGACTAAATACTGATGATATAGTTGAAATAAATTGTTACAAAGTTTGTTGATTTATTATTTGATTTTGGCCCTGTGTCTGAATAGCATTACAACATTTGGCTTAAAAGAGCAAAAGCATCTTTAATCTTTAAAATAGGTTTCCAAAAACTGAAGGATGATTGATGTGGAGGAGTTTTTACTGAGGAAAGAAGCAAACGAGACACAGGGACAGTCTGTGTGTCTGCTGGTCTCTGCTGCCCCCTGTGGGAGGGTTACAGAAGCACACTCACACACACACACACACACACACACACACACTTGTTTGATATTCTCTGTGAAGTGATGTTTCCCAGTCCAGCATCTTGACTACCATAATGAAAAATGTAACCCAAACTTTAACTTCACCCATCAGAACTAAGTGTCAACCCTAACCTGAAGCTGCTGGTAGTCTTTCCCCTGAAGCCTCAAATACATGTAAACCAACACAGGGCACACACACACACACACACACACACACACACACACACACACACACACACACAATTACCAGTGTGTATTTTCCTGTCCGTCTGCAGTTCAGCTTCTCCTTCGTGGATGTGCACGAGGTCTCGGCGGTGAGGATCCGGCCGTGCTCGCAGGTCTGCTGGTCAGAGGAGGAGAGCGAGGAGGAGGGCGACTCCAAAACCACACCCATCATCCAGTCGGAGGGAGCCTCCTTCCCCTGGAACATCGACGGAGAGCTGGTGGAGATCGCCAACGAAGTGCTCGTCAGGTGAAACGTCCCTCTGATGCCAGCTGACACTCGCCTGGGTGCTGTCAGTGAGTGTTGCTCAAGGGCTGTGTGTGTGTGTGTGTGTGTGTGTGTGTGTGTCCAGGGTCCATCCCAGACTCATCACGCTGTACGGAGAGGACGTGGACGAGGCCGAGTCCACCGTCTCCTGCAGTTGCATCTGAACACAGCAGATGGCGCTGTACCCGTCACCATGGCAACCCCATCCAGCCGCATCCAGCCGCATCCAGGTGGTCCCAGCCTCCGCAGCGATGGCGAGAGCTGACGTCGGAGTGAGCGTCACTCCAAGTAGCAAAAGCGGCTCCGCAGCTTTTTGATGTCAAAGCAGCTTTAACTAACTGTGCTTTATGATTTATTAGTTTTAAAACTCACGATGCTGAAATCGCTTTCTATTAAAACCATTGTTTACATTTTATCTGATTTTTCAATTCAACCTTTATAACTATTTTATATCATGTTTTATCTTGTGCATTTTTAACTGCAGCTCAGTTTGAAACGTTGCGCTGTTTAATGAATGTTTTCAAACAGCTAAACATGTAAAATAAGCCCTCAAACAACACGACGGATCTGTTTTCACCCTGATGAGAAAAATACAAGTACGTTGTTTAAATAGAAAATCTTTTTATTTTAATAGAAAAGTGTCGATAAAGCAGTGAGACTCTCCAGTGCAGAACCACTTCACATAAACAACAACAACAACGTCATGAATTAACATATTTGAAACACTTGTCTCAGTGTGATGTGCTTTTGTTCTGAAAGAGCAGAGGGGAGAACGGCAGCTGCTCCAGCCGTTTCCGTCCACATACAGTTAAACCAACACTTCCAATAATTCATTATGATTTTTAAATGCTGGTTCCAAGAAGTCGTCTGTGAATCACCCCGGTCGCTCGATCTGTCATTTCCTTTGTGAAACCTTTTCATGAACTTTCACTCTGCTGCTTCTTGAAATCTTTCAGTACTATCTTTAAAAACAAGAAGTTAAATCTCCAACACGTACAGTCGTGTTAAAGGCACATCATGTCTGCTCCTCAGAGGGTGATGGAACACACACACTTGTTATTCCATTTCTTGTTTAAAAATCAGACTTCAGGAGGAAAAGAATGACGATGAAGAAGAATTAACGACTTTTCTCTCAGCTTCTTTTTCTAAGCAGGTGAGAAAAATACAAATCACAAAGAGAGTGGTTGAAAACTTGACGAGACTGTCTGGGATGTTGGTTCTGGGAGAGTAAATAAATATGTAGAACATTACATCCCATGAAGACCTGACTGACTCAGTAAACATGATTCATGAAAACTTAGTTCAGAAGATTCAAGTTTTGTTTGTATGTCCTTAAATGTCTCAGATTTGGAAACCTTCCCATTCCACTGGTGTGAACTGTCTTGTGAAATGTTTTCTATTGTAAAGTTAGAACTACAAAATTATAGTCTATGGAGGAAAAAATGTTTTCTTCTTTTATCTTACAAGTGCATTGTTACTAAAACTATCATTCCCGTAATATCTTCCTGAATCTGAGGCAGGATGTAAGTAACCCTGTGACCAGCGTGAAGCCAAACTGGCTCTGCGTTGCCCTGAAGTTTGAACAGAACGTTTGTTCTTTTTTGAAATGAGCCGATCACGAGGATTTAGACAAAGTTTAAATGTTGCTGTGTGGACATTTAAGAGCTGAAGCTCAAAGCAAGCAGCAGGAACGTGGCGATGGCGCTCAGTTTAAGATGCGTTCACAGACCGTCAGACAACAGAAGCTTCGCTGAGTTTCGTCACTCTCCTGTCTGGATGACATCCAGCGAGGGAGACGAGCACCAAGAAGCCAGTGAGTTCTCCTCTGTGTGTGTGTGTGTGTGTGTGTGTGATCAAAAGGTTTCCCAGACGTATGAGCCAATCAGAGGCCAGGTATCCATCCCCTGAGAAAACCACAAAGTCACTTTCTTTGGTTTGTTCCATCCTTAAAAAAAAAAAAAAAAACCCAAAAGAGTCAAAATGGAAACCCTCCTCGCTGAAGGCGTCACATCCCAGGAGAGCTTGTGATTGGTCCAGATGTGACCTCTTCAGGTCCACCTCCCTTGTCAGTGATGCTCCTTCGCTGCTGCAGCAGTCTGAGGCCACAGCAGGCCGAACAGTTTGAAACCCCCGTCAGACCCGCGGCGTGGAACAGGGGTGACGTTAAAGAGCGACAGCATCCAGCGTCTCGCGAGCGCCGCTGCACGGCTCCGGCGTGAACTCCGCCCTCAGGTCAGGGGTCAATGTCAGGGTTAGGACGTGCTCTCTCTTTTATCGAGTTTCGGAACGTAATCCCAGCTGTCTCTGTTGAACTCCTCCTCCTTCTTCTGGAAGTCTCTCTTGAAGAAACCAGCCTGATGGACACAAACACGCTTTAATAAACTGGAGCGGTTCACAGGACTTTATCAACTTGACTACATTTACAAGTATTTACAAAAAAATGGGCATGGCAGACAATTGAGGGTAGATTTCATCGTGTGTGTGAGGAGCAAAGAGAGTTTATTTAAAGAATATTCACCTTCCACAAACACCAGATGAGCGCAGCGAGGATCATCAGTCCCAAAACCAAACTGACCACGATGATGAAGATCTTCACCGCTGTTGAGGGCTTCTGGGTAAAAACGGCTTCCACCAACACCTGGAAATGAGCAGCACACGAGTTGAAGAGTCCGTACCTGCAGCTGCTGTGAAGCTGACCGTGAACCCACGAGGAGAGAAACAAACACTGAGCTGCTGCTGACCTGTGTGAGGGGCTGGTCCTGGATGAGGATGGTGTGTGGATCCGCTGTGGGAGAAGACATCAGCGCCGTGCTTTCCAGCCGCATGACGCCATGACGACCCTGAGAGAGAGACAGAGAGAGAGAGACAGACAGAGAGAGAGAGAGAGAGAGAGAGAGAGAGATGCAAAAACAGACATCTGCCGTTAATCTACCTCTGTAAAAGTCAAAATTCTTTTTTTAAACTCCATCCGTTCATCTCTAAAGAATGTAGCGTGTGTGCGTGTGTGTGTGTGTGTGTGAGTGTGTGTGTGTGTGTGTGTGTGTGTGTGTGTGTGTGTGTGTCTGTGTGTCTCACCGGAGCCTGCAGCAGCACGGCGGGGTTCAGGCTGACCTCCAGCTGGATGGTGGCGTCTCTCGTCGCCTCCAGGTTGCCGAGGCGACACAGCAGCCGCTCGCACAGCTCGTCACGGCGGCCGCAGAACTGAAGGCAGAAGAAGAGTGAAGTTCATCACTCCGCCGCTTCGTCTCACTCCTGGTCCGTGACTCTGAGCGGTTTTCACCACATCGACCAAATCACAACGAGACGTCTGTAGTTACTGAACGACGAAGCCTACAAACTGAAAATCCCTGAGATACTGGCACATTTAAAAAAAAAAAACTTTAAGTAAAACGTGAACAACTGCCATCACTGTTTGTCTACGGAGGACTGGAAATCGGCCAAAACACCACAAATTATTTATGGAGCAACTTCTCAGTCACATGGAAACACAACTCAGAGTCAGTGAAACGGCATCGGAGGACGTTTCCTCTTCTTGGATCAAATGAATGGTTACTGTGTGTGTGTGTGTGTGTGTGTGTGTGTGTGTGTGTGTGTGTGTGTGTGTGTGTGTGTGTGTGTGTGTGTGTGTGTGTGTGTGTGTACCATTCTGCGGGTGGAAGACGCGGAGAAGAAGAAGACGAGCTGCTTGATGAAGGAGGCCTGGGGGACGTCGCAGTCCTCGATGACCGACACGGTGGAGTCGCTGATGGAGCAGACTCCCTGAGTCGACTGCAGAAACACACAATCCTAACATTAACACGACATTCCACTTCACCGCCACAGCTGCCGGTTCACGTCCTATAGCTCGCGTGTGAACGCCGGTACCTGCCAGTCGACCACCTGCAGCAGCCGGTGCCTGTACGGCGTCAGGATCTTTGGCAGCGCGATCTCCACCACAGTGTTGACCGACCTGCTGGGGCCAGAGTTCAACACCTGCAAGCGCAATGAAGCAAATTCAGCTTTCAACCGATAAAATGACCGATCACACAGCAGTGAAAAACATACAGCTGTAAGGTTTTTTTAATTAATGAGAATATTTTGAATGTCGTTTTCCATTCCCGTGTTTCAGCGGCGTGCTTGTGACCATGACAAGCCCAAAAACAGCTGAAGAAACACGTGAACTGAGCGGACCCACCTTGTATGTGTAATTGAATTTTTCAGGGTAGCAGTCAGCTGGGATGGTGTCTTCGTCTCCGAACACAAAAGAGGAGGGACTCACAAAACTGGAAAGAGACAGAGGCAGCTGGAGATTATTCTCCTGCGTGAGATTAAAAGTCTGTTTTGTCAGAACAAGCAATAATGCTTCAAATATATTATATAAGATAAATAAATCTATAATCTCTGCTAACTTACCCATGGATGTTGACATTGACTCCATATTTGAGAGGAAGGAGGAGGCTGACGGAGTTGTCGTGGAGGTAATCGTCTCTCTCATAGTTATCGCTGAAGAAAACACAGATTTGACCACGATCGGAAATCTAGCGTACAGCTGCAAAAGAAGCAACAGAACCCCGAGGCAGGATGTGGTTACCTGCTGGTGTTGAGGTGGATGAAGGCGTCAGCAGGCGTGCTGTTCTGGCTCACGTCCAGGAGGAAGCTGATATTAAGCTGCAAGAAGCAAACCGGGTTTTTAAGTCTCTCAGATTCTTTACATTTTTGCTGCAACGAGCAGCAGAAGGATCGGTCTGACTTTAACATCCTCCCTCCTTACTGCCTCGCTCATATTTTAACATATTTTACATTGAAGGAAATTCCACTGCTGCTTTGTCCTTTCTGAGGGGAAATTGGATGTTTCAACAGGCTGTTTCACAACATCGATTTTAAAAAAACAACAGATTCACAGAAAATACCGCAAATGTCGGGAGAACTGAAAGTTCACTGACTTTGACATCTGACTGCTAGACGGCCAGCGATGAGGACGGAGAGCAGCTGGCTGTTATGTAAAGACACGCTCGGTCTCTAGATGATGCTCTCGTCCAGTTCTGTTGTGTTTTTCCTTCAGCTGTTGCACTGAGGTGCAGCTTCACAGAGGAACAAGGACGTAATGCGGTATTCTGCTGCGCGGTTGTGTGGGTTCTACCTGGGAGCGAGCTGGAAGGAGAAGGCTGGTGACGCCGCAGTCCACGGTCACTGTTGTAGAGTTGACTTCCTCCGTCACGTCACAGCTGACGGCGTTGTCCTGCTGCTCGCACAAACACACACACAGTATATATGAGAGGGTTTAATGAAGGGATCTATGCTCCATAATTGTCTTTTTACATCACAGCTATGCTAGTCAGTGGAAAACTCTGCTATTTTAGGATTCTGAAAATGCACAGAACAATGAGGAATTCATGAAATATCGGCCTCACTGCGGACATTCAGGCTCAGAATACTGCTGAAGAGCCGAGTTTGAAAAAACTCTCACATCGTCTCCTATTTGCGGAAGCAAGCTCCTGCTACACAAACTGCATGCAGCCTGAGATTAGATTACAAATGCCCAAAGGCACGTAGGAAAAGGCAAAAACAAATAGCCACACGGCAGCTGCTCGCTCTCTTTTCCAATAGTGTACATGTGCTGCAGTGTTGAAAGACATTTTCTGTTACTGGCAGTAACCAGAACTGAAGCGTTACAAATCGTAACTTTAGGACAAAAAAAAAAAAAAAGATTTCACATGATCATGAACTCACATTCTGCAGGACTTTAATGTAGTGGATGTTGTTGGGGAATCGCAGCGTCAGTCGCGGCAGGAAGGCGTCGTCTCCGGCGTTCAGCAGCGAGGTCTTCAAGGTGATGGTCTCTCCAGAGCCCAGAGCGAAGTACTGCTGCTCGCTGACGACGACACACAGGAGACAGAACGCCGTCAGAGCCGGTTCCTCCTAACAGGCACACTGCTCGGTCTGGTGTGTGTGTGTGTGTGTGTGTGTGTGTTCTTACTGTGGCAGCACCAGCTGAGTGGACAGCTGCATGTTGGTGGAACAGTTCGCCAGAGAGCAGGAACGGGCGAACGACGTCTGGCGGAGCGAAAGAGGAAGAA
Source organism: Salarias fasciatus (assembly GCF_902148845.1). NCBI lineage: Eukaryota > Metazoa > Chordata > Actinopteri > Blenniiformes > Blenniidae > Salarias > Salarias fasciatus. Next base: position 32,222,315 of record NC_043760.1, on the reverse strand, counting down.
GGTTTGTGGCAGCGGCGATAATGAATGAGAATCGGAGAGACGTAACTTCCTCATTGATGGTATTACAAACAACCCCTGTGACCTCTGACCCCCTCATGAACTCAGAGTTACAGATCATTGGTAACAAGCGCTCCGGCGGCTAGCTGCAGCTGTTCTTTCTGCGCGTCTGCTGTGTTTCGAGCAGTCGGCGGGATACGGGTGGACACACGGGAGCAGGATGTTAGCTAATGTGCTGCAGATGAGGCGCTGCAGCTGTAAACACATCTGGATCTGCAGGATGGCATTATCAGCAGGAGCGAGGCGCATTCCTGCTGTTGTTTCCCAGCTGATGTCTTCCACGTTATGGCAGCGCTGTGACCTGTTTACCTGGTTGGCGATGGTGTTGCGGAGTCCGGCGCTCTGCTGCAGGATGGGCCTCAGCGGCGGGAAGGTCTTGGAGGAGGCTCTTTGTCTGTGTGTCTCTCCGAGACTGTAGGAAACCTCAAAGTGTACTGGAGTGAAAATGTCCCTCACGTCCTTCTGCAGGAAAGATCAACACTATCAGCGTCGCTGAAGGTAATTCAACATATGATTCAGTCCTTTACAGATGAAACCGCGGTATTTGCTGTATGCATCTCATTGTGTTACCCTCTGATAAGCCACGTGCGTTGTGCACGTGAGGCTGCCCTGTCGAGCTCTCACGCGTCCCCGTGTGCTGTTGGACGACCCGTTGCCGTGAAAATAAAAGCGATGGGGGAAGGACGGCTTATGGAGGAGGTCAGAGGTCAAATTGTACTGCAGGTCTGAGGAAGGAGGACAGGAACAATCCAAGATGTTACTTGACTAAGCCGTATTGTCCAGGACAGTTTGCTGATGCAACACATAATTTATTTCCAATGAGACCAACATAGGTCAACACATCCTGTCAAACTGGGAACATCCCACCGTCAGTCAGAGGTCACTCTACCTATAGCGCCTTTGAACTGTCTGGACTTGACGCTGAAGCAGACGGTCACGTTGAAACAGACGGTTGGGGTCTTGTGCTCTTTGCACAGCGCCACCCGCTGGTCAATCCACTCAGGCAGCGTCAGAGACGCCTTCACCTGAATCACTGGACGGGTCCTGCGGCCATAATCAGAGAAATCACATCAGTGTGTTCACGAACAGGATGATTTCATTCTTCATGACTCGGCTTTCAGAAAGTACTTTTTCTCATAGTTTCGCAGAGTTTCAGGCAGCTGGGAAAGTTTTAGTCACATAATGAGTCACGCTGCTTCCTCTGAGCACTACATATATGAGACGAGATTATGAAGGTTCACCTGCATTCAGGGAAACAGCTGGGACATGCTAACAGAGCGTTTCACATGCGGTTTACCTGAGGACCACGGCCGAGTCCGACAGGAAGGCACCAACCGCCACATCTGCAGACACAGTGGGGTTAACACCCGGGCTAACACACGGCCAGAGAGCACAGTGCTGCTGATAGCAAGGATGGGACAGGAGAGGCTTTACCCTGGTAGCCATTATCGTCGATGTCGACGCCGGAGCTCAGTGACTGGCCGAACATCCTGAAGTCACGACCCAGGGAGGAGCCAGAAATCCTCTGAAACACACACACACACGCACGCACACACACGCTCGGTGGGATATCACAGCACCAGTGGAGCATGTAACTCAATACATTTTACAAAATACAGTCATTTAACCCTTTCACAAACAGCGTCCAGCTTCTCAAAGAGCGCAGTGTGTTCGGGTAACGGCCGTGGCTTTCTGCCACAGCGGACACTATGAAAACAAAATGATCTAAACACACACATTTACACCGGAAAGTAAAAACCTCCTAAACAAGCAATGATAATTATTTTCGTCTAAACATGTTTGTTTATGTAATGAATGTACCTGAGATGGAGTTGGTGAGATTCCCTCCTTCCTGCCGTTGTAGATGTAAACGGCTCCTCTCAGATCGTCTTCCTGTGGGGCTCCAACAGCCACATCTACACACACACACACACACACACACACACACACACACACACACACACACACACACACACACACACACACACACACACACATTGCACCATCTGCGATCATTCTGCCAGAACTCAACCTTTACCCCACTAACTGACTTCCTTCCTGAAACGTGTTTATAAAGTCATATTGAGCTTTATATTAGAAAAAAGGTTCAGGCTTAAAACCAGTAGAAAACATTAGTCTTTAATTACAGGTGATTCTCATTTTGTTGTATTTTCAACCACCAAAACAAACTAATATACTTACTTAAACTCGCTTGAGCACTACAGCACTGCAGAATATATAAACTAAAAGAGTTAACAAATTTATTAGATTCAATCCTGAAAAATGACAAAATATTCCAAATCGTGTCGGTTAATCCACACACCGCTGAGGCTGTGAACTCAAAAGAAAATCAAGCCTATCGTCTCCTTAGAGGGTGGCACAAGTTTTTTGTTTTGTTTGTGGGTTTTTTTGTTTGTTTTGGGTATTTTTTCACAGAAACATGAGAAATCAGCAGCATGGGCCTTTAATTTTTAACCCGACTGCTTTGAAGGAGCCGAGGTCTTAACTCAAGTCAAACAGTTTATGTTTTTTCAAGAGTGGCCTACTGGAACACACACATTGCCGCGTTCCCCTCACTTCAGCTAACGGATTTGCAAAAACCACTGACGACCTCTGCCAAACCCTAACTCTAACCCAAACCGTAACCGAGCCCTAAACAGACTTTTCACATTCAATTTAAATGTCTGACATTTTGCCTTTTTGGACACGAGTGCATACAGTGAGACTTTATCGCCGCGCCGCTCCACGCACGCAGCCTCTCATCCCGCCGCTGAGATTAGAGGCCGCGCTCACTGACAGCGCAGCCGGAGTTTCTCATTACCATTTAATGAACTAAATAACACACTCCACCCCACACGCGCGCAGATGGTGAGGGGTCTGTGTGTATAACTCAGGGCGTCGTGTCAAAAACTCAGCCGCTACATTGGTTTTGCTGTTTGGCCTGTTCTTGGTGGCCACTGAAATGCTGAAGCAGTGTAACGAGCTGCACAGGAAGCTAAAGAGCAGCACAGAAACCTCCGCTCAACGAGCGTGGCTGCATGGTGGTTTTAATTCACAGCTGGTTTATTCTGAAATAAGTAATTCAGAATTCTATTCATGAGCTTCGTGTTTACATAGAAAAAAACGAAGGATTCCGGGGTCTGCGAAGCGTTCTGATTGGACGGGGCGGCCGTGACGTACTGACGTCTCCCGGAAGTAAACGGCATTTTTCTTTTGTCTTTTTTTCTTGATTAACTTTGATGCTACAGCTTTGAAGTCGCTCCTAATTAGCATACAATTTCGCTTCCAAAGGAGAATAAACCCGCTGGTCTATTAGGAAGTAAACTTAAGTCTGAATATAGTTTTCAGGCGTGTAAATGGTCATTTGAGAGCGGAATTAGGCTTTATTCGGATTATAAAAAGTCCCATGTCCCAACGCACAGATAAGCCAGTGATAACCAGAGAAACCAGCCGTTGTTACGCCTACTATCAGAATGAGCAGCAGATTCATTCTCTAAACCGACATCAGTCATAACAGAACCAAACGTAACAGCAGCAGCTGGGAGCAGGATGTTGAGGTTTTTCATGAATCAAGTCTGGGTTGTGGCGGCGCCACGGGCCAGAGCAGCTGAGCAGAGCAGAGGTGTATACAGTGCGGTGTTTTTTTTTACCGGGGTACCCGTCGTCGTCCAGGTCTCCCAGGTCAGCGATGGTCTCCCCAAACCGGGCGGCGTAGGCGTCGCTGCCCGTCAGCTGAAACTCCGCCTCCTGCAGCTTCGCCTGCAACACAGAGCAGCTCGTGAGGAAACAGATAAACATGACAGGTTGTTATTGAGAAGCACTGTAAGTCTGTCTGTGTGTGTGTGTGTGTGTGTGTGTGTGTGTGTCTGTGTGTGTGTGTGTTCTCACCTGTCCCTGGTTGATGTACACGTGGACTCTCCCCTCCTCTCTGGTGGTCCCCGTCGTCATGGGAGCGCCGACCAGCAGGTCAGACAGACCGTCAGCGTTCAGATCCACCGCACACACGCTGGAGCCGAAGTACGATCCCAGCTACACACACACACACACACACACACACACACACACACACACACACACACACACACACACACACACACACACACACACACACGATCACCTGCAGAAGATGCACCGATCTGATGCACCGATCACTAACGGCGCTAACTTTGAGTGACTCCTCACCTCTGTTCCAGAAACTTCCGAGACGGGCCGCAGCATGGTGTCATCTACCACGAAGATGAAGACCTGCAAGGCATCGTCACAGGAGTCAGACTCAACCGCCGGGACGACAAAGAGCCCGTGGAAGAACCTCTGGGCAGGTGAAACACCTGATTTCTTTGTTTGTACGTTTTATAAAGCATCAGTGAAAGTTTTCACCACTGCAGCAGGAGGAAAAGAACGACACATTGATAGTATTCAGACTGAGTGAAGTTTGACGTGCAGGCAGCGAGGCAGGGCCTACCTTTCCCTTCTGGTTGTACTGTGGAGCTCCACCCAACACCTCCACAGAGGTGGGGCTCAGGAAGTGACCGGCTCCGACAGAGTAACCTGCAAAACCAGAGTCACACCAGGTAAGACGGGCAAAGACTGCACAACTTTTTGGTTTTAGGTGCAAAGTTTTAGCAGAAGTTTTGTATGATCATTTTCCTATAAATGAAATGTTCCTTGATGTGATTTCCTCAATTCATTCATACTCTGAAGTAAAGAGCTGCAGCTCGAACGACATTTGGAGCAATTTGAGGCGTTTTGAAGCGTTTTCAATATTACAATAACAGAAAGAGAAACCTTGATGAAACCAGAAGACAACCCGCGCCGAAAACTAACAACCAGCAGCAGCACAGCTGCAGTCACACTCTGACCAGGCAGACAGGGAGGAAAAGAAGAAGGAAGAGCATGAAAGTAAACGGTGCACATTTTAAAATGAAGAAAAAAAGATTATATAATTTTTGGAAGAGGAAGGAAATGTGTGTGAATCTGTCACTGCACAACACACACAGCATTTCAAAAGCTTCACCGCTAAAACAGCCACACATTCGTTGGGTTTTGACACCTCCATGGTTTTTATCATCGTTATTCCACACTGGAGACTTAAACTCAGAGTCAGAGGCTATCCCGGGTTTGTGCTCACAGAATAATGTCATCCATGTGTTTCAGTCAACACAACCTTTGTTTCTTTACAGCAAAACATCCTGAAATAGGATTGTGAATGCCAGCTTTTCACACGCAAAAGAGCGTTGTGATAGGGTTGTGTTGGCGTGACTCAAATTAAGATGAAAGAATTGCTGCACAGAACAATCAGCCTTTTACATTGACACTGACACAACATATGCAGAGCTCAAACAGAGTGTCACGCATGCATTTTCATGCTTTTGTACGAAATTTTTCTTGTTCTGTGAAACATGTGGTGCTGTTGATGTTCCATGTCATGATGTTCCATGTCATTTGACGAGGAAACCAAGCTGATGAGAGTTTGATCATGGATGCTGAATGTCTCAGGAAGAGATAAACAATCCAAAGAACAAAAGACATCAATAACATTCCTTCACACTGTAATTCCCAGTTTCACGGATCAGCATCTTTGCCTCCTTCTATCATCAGCGATATAAACTAAATACACAAAGGGAAAACGTCAAACTATCTGAAAAGTGAAACCTTCTCCTCTGATGAAACTACGCGACCATAAATGGTTTACGATCTGGTTTCTGGTTGCAGCTATGGTTTGACATGCCCTGCCTGAGGTTAGGGTCTGTTTCCAGGAAATGAACCTGAGTTTGTTTTTCTGTGAATCTAAAAACATCAAACAAACTTCCCCACATGTTTCGAATGCCATCAAGCGAAGGCAGTTACTTTCTGATCAGAGATAAACTGAACGTGTTGCACACTCAGACAGTGTTTCTCTACTGTGTCTTCTGTTCAAATGTCATGGTGACTGATGTTTTTTTTTAGCTTCAGAAGAACATCACACCTTCTGGCTCGGCACGTTTCGACCGCTCTCTGCTCTTACATAACCAGCTTTTGTGCTTTTTTTTTTTTTTTCTTTGTGCAGCGACTGATGCTCGAACCTGCAGGGGTCATATTGCTTCAACACATTTGAACTCTGTACGTTGAACGTTTAGGAAAACAGGGTGATATTCCCAGCTGTGATATCACAAAGTAAACCCATAACCGCAGTGAGGTAGCAGCGTTACGCAGGAATAACGAGCACAGTTATTTACCCAGGTAGCTTCCAAATCGGACAACTCCAGTGTCATCGTCATCCAGATAAACCGACATCCTCCTGCTGGACGTGTTGTAGACCAGGACGGATCCCATCCAGTAAGACGTCCCCGGAGCCCCCATGATGATCAGGTCCTGACAAAAACAGAGGAAAACACACTTTCACCATCATACTGTGGCCCATCATTTGTTTTTTTAAAAAAAATATTATTGGATGTGATTTTGGGGAAATAAGGCAGAGCTGTCAAAGGTTGAAAAGAAAGAATGTCTTTTGTAAATTTTGAAGTTCAGAAGAATAACAATAAGGAAGCAGGTGTGTGTGTCTTATTAAACTGATCAGTCAATACAGAGGAGGAACAAAGAGGACAGGATTGTTGTCGCTGTTTTACTAACCTCTGTCAGGAAGTTGGAAATTCCAGCCTGACATGATCCATAATCCTCCCCAAACTTCCTCTGGTAGTCTGTTACACACATATGGAGAGGTGAAGGTGAGCAAACACAAATCCAATGTTTTCCTCCAGCAGCTGAGCAGCTGCTGGCTTCACACACTCTCACACACATAGCTGCACGCACAGCTATCTTTCTGAGGACATGGACGGACATAGTAATGGGTCTGCTGTTCCCTTTCCCTGCCCCGAACTTAATCCCGACTTCACCCTGAGGAGTACGTGTTACCTTTCCAGCAGTCCAAACACGTCCCGGATCCCAGGGAGGGGAACTGGGCTACAGTGGATGTACAGTTAACCTTTGCACTTTTGATTTGTTTTCATCAGCAGCGATTAAATCTAAAAGTATCTGTGTCAGCTCCTGAGCTGAGGCCACATCAGGTTGTTCCATCTCACTGTGGTCAGTATTCTGCAAAATTATCACATTATGCAAATGAGAGTGCAACAGAAATGTGTTTTCTTTTCACCGTTTGCCTTCCCCTAGTCAATCAACAGTTGCATCTATAATGCCTCATTAGTTTGATGGAATTAAGAATTTGAAGCACGGTTTTTCTCTGAAATGTCCCAGCAACTTTAAAAAAACACTTCCTTTCCTTGAACTTTCGACGCGGAGCAACAGAAAACCGATCCATGTCCATTACCCAATGCTTCAAATATGCGACGATAATGCACAGATGTACCTCTGTAGCAGGGGATGATGGGCTGGGGATGTCTCAGGTCGTTGCCGTAGCGATAACAGACCCCGTTAGGCAGCTTGTTGTTCTGACTGTCCTTCCTTGAATAGAAGACGTTCTTCCAGCGGTGAGCACAGGCCTGAACACATGGGACACGTCCACACAGAGCATGCCACATGTAAACAACGCGTGACAATGACTTACTGCTAAATGACAGGGTAACAGAATAATAGCATTGTTATTCCCATGACCCCTGTTCCTGAGACTGAAGCTGTGTCTCTTCCCACATTAATACCGTCTCCCTTAATGGCTTCTATTGGAACGAATTTACGGTTGCGTGCAAACAGCAAGGGACTAAAGATCAAAGAGCAACGTTCGCTCAGAGAAAGTGAAGAAAATGGGGATTTACAGTGATTATTTCTGCTAGCATTCAGTCACTATCATCAGAAGGATGGATGAAGACACACACACACACACACACAGCAGGACTGAGTGTATATACAGCGTATGGATTACCAGGATGTGTCCTCCGTTGTCTCCAGGCTGTCTGGACAGACTAACGCCAAGCCACTGGTGATCGCTCTCTGCTTCACACGTCTTCCCACAATGCTGCACCTCTGCAACCACACACACACACACACACACACAAGCAAAGTGAAATACTGCATGTTCACCTCGGGTCCGAAGGAGATCATTCAATGTTGGCATGTCACATTTCATTTATTAATTCTCTGACAGAAAAAAAGAAACACACCTGAATGCATGTGGTGGCAGTGGCTTGAATCAGCTGCGATGCCGCAGCGAAAAATGGCTCCTGGAGACCGAGCTGATGGACTGGTGGACGAGTTTGCAACTGGAGCTCCAACTACCAACCTGAGAGAGGGAGGGAGGAAGAGAGTTAAGACTGGAGCTGTCTCATAAGACTGGAGCTGTCTCTGATCCCATGTCTGAATGGTCTCTGTGTGTCAAGTATCAAAGAGCTTGTATCACTGGCAAGGATTGGCTAATTAGAGCACACACACACACACACACACACACACACACACACACACACACACACACACACACACACACACACAGAGTAAGAATAAAGAAGCTTTTAAAGCCTTGATATAATTAAATGTATCCCTCTTTAGTTATCCTTGCAGCTGTAAATGTGAAGCGGTCCACTGTGTTTGATCCATTAAGCCTGAATAAATTCATCATTATCGTTTAAAATATAGTTCAGTAAGTTAATAATCAGTCTCAGACGAGCGGCGTTGGTACAGACCAGCTTTGAGCTCCATGCCGATGCAACAGGACGGAGTATCCAAACATGGAGGAGGAGGGGCCGCTGAACTCCAGACTGTGGTCCTGGTCCAGGTTGTATCCTGCAGCTGGGCTGATCACAGAGGGGACCAGGAGCAGGACCGCGCTGCTGCAGAGCAGACTCAGGCACACAGCCGAAGGGTGCATGATGAGGACAGCCTGCAGGACAAACACAGGAAGTTGGAAGGACTTTTACATGAATGAAAAAAAAAAAAAAGGCACAAGAAGCTGCCAGGATCTAAAGCAAATTAGTGAATTCAAAATTGCTCACAGACTGGGGTAGAAACTCTCATCAGGTTATTAAAATCTCTGGTTTCAGATGAAATTCAAGTAAGTTTCCAACATGAAAGTCTTTCCAAGGGGCTGAAACTGTCATTAACAGGATCACAAGAATGCACATGTCCCACAGAGATGTGATTATACTGTATTGGTGAGGACCAGGTTATTTTTAAAACATTAATAAATGCACTTTTAAGCTTCCTGCAATGGGTAACGTTTTGAAGTTACACTGACATGAGCAGTTTTTGTATGAAATTTCACTCTGAGCAAAAACTAAACACATTAACCATCCTGACATGTCCTTCAAAAACAGATTTGAAAAGATTTCCACATTTAAAATCTTTTTTTGAACTATTCATGTGTCGTTTAAGTGCAGCATACATCATAGAAAAGATAGTTTGAAGGAATTCAGTTTCATTTTTATTCAGTTCTATTTTCCTGTCACGTTGTTTCTCCCACAGCCACATGTTGGATCGCGTTGGCAAAATTTTAATACTTTCAGTAATTAATAACTTTAAAAAAGTGTTAGTAGACACACCAAAGAGACTGTTTTTTGGTTTTTGGGGGAAGAAACGCTTAAAAAAAAACTTTACAGTAAAAAGAAAGAGTTTCGAAACTTCAATATGAATTGACTCAAAGTATGAAATAATTTCACAAATGAACCAAACCAACTTTTCCCCCCCTCCTCATCACCTCTCGAACGCCGCGTTCATCCAGCGGCGGTCCGCGGGGAGCCGTCCCGGGTCAGACAGCAGATATCCCGGGTCACGCTGCGGATGTCCCGGCGGAGGAGGGGAGCTCCGGCTCCGGACGCAGAGAGCCGGGAGGAGCCGCGGCTGGTGGGAGAAGTCCCCGGTGAATCCCTCCCGGTGAATCCCGGTGAGCGCCGAACCCTCCTGTTGCTGCTCCGCGCACGAGGAGGAGCCGCCGGCGTCCTGACAGCCCGCGAGACGCACGAGGGACGGCGTGAAGTGGACGGAGCGAGAAACGGAGAAAAAGTCCAATTAAAGCGGTAAGAACAACTACATTAAAAAAAAAGTGAAGTTCAGCTGAGTTTCAACTGAAGTCAATGAAACTGAGAAGAAGCCGAGCGCGCGGAGACCCTCCCTCCCTGTGAGCGCGCGCGCGTCAAATAACGGTGTTTCCTCCTCATCCCCTCGCGCGCGCACGTGTGTGTGTGTGTGTGTGTGTGAGAGAGAGAGAGACTGGGGTGTTTCCTCTTCAGTTATCGCCGCAGTGTGAATGGAGCCAGTGTGACTCTAATCTGAGTTTATCCAGTCTGAAAAACCACACATGTTCAGCAGCGACACGGCCTCAACGCCATGACACTGAACAAATACTGAGAAGAAACCAAAGAAAAATAATCAAAAGTTTTACAGTTTGTTTTTTTTCATTTTAGATATTCATTCAGTTGTGTGTTCAGTTACTCAGTATTGTTCGTTGCAGATGAGTTTATCAGCTTATGCAGGGTTACTCAGTCCTAGGGTTTTGGAAAAAGTTAAAACAGGATAATGAAGGGTTAAGAAGTGAAAGGTGCTCTGAATATGGGATGACACACTGACTGGTAGGAGGTTCGTACTCTCACCTCATAGCGGGGTCGTCTCTACCACCCTGCAAACTCAGCAAAACTCCAACAAAGTGGACTAATTGGTCTGTATGGACAGTGGCGTTCAGAGGGCCGGATCAATGCGTTCTCCTTGGTCATATTCAGTAAAATGCTGTTATGCTGATAACGATTGAAAGAGAGCATGAGGAACTGGCTTACCCATCCGCTGTCATGTCTGTAGATCACACAGTTGTGTCTTTAACGAAAGCCACAATTACGGTGTTGGAAAAGAAGTTAGTGAACGGATCTTGAGTAGGTGAGGGAGGGTACATTCAGATGATCACTATCAACAAAGTTAGCACAGCAAACATTGAAGCTTGAACCGTAAACTCGGACAGTTTTCACACTGATTGACCTTCCTCCCTCTATCAGGAATTGAACCAGAAGGTGACTGCCGTACCCATGATACCACTGGGTCTATTTCTGCATTTAGTGAAAACACATTCTTCCATTTGCCACTTTAAATTTTCTATTTCAGTGAATCTGGACTTGGGAAACAGGCAGCATGAATATCTCCGAGGCGGCAACCAACTGGAGCTCGCCGAGTCGAGATGAAGACTAAAGGAGGGATGTTTGTCTTAAAAAAGTCACACAAGAATCCAAACCACCCTGTGATTCATTCCAGACCTCCAACCGGCCATCATTACATAAAGTAAAAGGACAGGAAGGAGAGCGGGAGAGAGGGAACGTGCATGAAGTCTTAACATTACTGAGAAGTGAACAATTAAAATCAGGGACGATGCTAAAAATGAGTTTTAAAGCCCTGAGAGCATCGCGCCTTCCTTAGAAGGGAAAAGAGTAGAAAATCTGCATCTGACCTCGTACTGCTCTGTTTTTGACCTTTCTGATGAAAATAGCTGCAGACTGAAGTTAGAGCAGACTGCTTTAGTGGATGTGGGACAGGAACTCTGCTCCACGTCCACACACACAGTCACTCAGTGTGTTTGTTGGTATTTCCTGTTAATGACCCTGCAGTTATTATGTTGGAATCTGCCCGGCTACTGTTCCCACCCTCCCACTCACTCCCAGCATCCATATGTTGTTCAAAAAAGTCACACGGTTTGTTATTTTTAACCCTCAGAACACCTGGAAATCCATTCTGTCCAACAGGAACAAAGACAAAATGCGTCTGAACGCTCGCCTGTGCTTTAAAGTGTGTTTGGTGCCCGATCTGCTTGTTTTACTGCTAATTGTGGGAAGAGCCTGAAGCAGCGTTGTCATGGTAACCTGCCGTTTAGCAGCCGTTGAGTTGAAAAGTTGACCGGGGACAATGACTTTAACTACACTGATTCCAGCAGGCGTTCGGTTTAGTGAAGGCTCACGAGCAAAGTCGCTGTGAATCAGCGCGGAAGCTTCCTCTGAAGCTTTCCTCCTCGTGTGTGTTTTATAGACTGCATCGCAAGAAGAGCGTTGTTAAAATACCTCCTGCAAAGGGTTTAACACTACACAGACAAAAGAACTCTTCAAGATAGTGAAAGAGTTTGTTTTAAAAGCTGAAGTGTCACGTTTTGCCGAGAAGAATCGGTTAACTGCAAATTTAGCAAAGTTAATCCAAGTAATTGTTGTATTAGATGTAACTTTGTACATTTTTGGGTGTTTATTTGATCATTTTTACTCTTGCAGTCTTCAAAGACAGAATGTGGCGTTTTAAAGTAGTCTTGGACGTCGGTCTCACTCAATAGAGACTCTTTTAATTTCCTCTTGACATAATTCAACACTGCCGTCAGCTGAATCATGTAAACTTCAGGGAGCAACAAATTAGACGCCAAACGTGCCTGATAAAGATCACTGAATGAGGAAAAGATGGAAAATACCACTGACTTCTTTGATCTGGAACCAAAAAGGAAGAAGTTCACATTCATAGAGTTTAGAGATCATCTCTTTCCAAGAACTTCAACCCCAATTTCATCCCCATTGTCATCAGTCATGATTTTAAAAACTGTGATGAACTCACAAAGGAATCATCAGCCAGTGAGGGTACGTCAGTCAAAACTCTCAAAAAGTAGAGATACTGAGCTCTCCAAAACAGAATGCGGCCCTTTGTTTTCGGCGCTCCTGGGGTGTGGCTGCAGAGTCTTCTGCTGTTGACCTGCCCGACATGAAGCCTTTATCTGGTCTCAGCTGCCGTCACATGACCGCCGCAGCAGCAGGGACAGGAGTGAACAGAGCGCCCAGCGGCCTGTCGTGTCTCCTAAAACCAGCTGACACTCAGCAGAGTCACCAGACTCATATCAGTTTACGTCCAGGTGATGGATAGGATGCGTTCCACTCACCAGAACTGGAGGACGGATGAGACGTTTCTGTATTTTTCGTGAAAATTGTAAAAATAAAAAAAAAATATTTCTAAAGTTCACATGAATTAGATTTGTTTGTTTCAGTGAGAGTAATTCACATAATCCCTGTCATCCTTTCGATTGTGAGATGGCTCCGCCGGCCCGGGGTCGCTGTGAACCTCAGGTCGGCTGCAATCAGGACGTCAGAGGTCAGAGCAGACGGGCGGCGGATGAGAGGGAAGAAGAAGACGAGCCGCAGATAAAGATGAACTCACTATCTAGGCCGAGGGCGAGCCGCACAGCCAGGAAAGAAGACAGAAAAACCAGAGAAAGCACAGCGGCCACGAGCAGAGAATCTCAGAAAGCAGCGGCGGGGTTTATCTGTCACGCTCTTATCGTGTGGTAATTGTTTGTGTATTTCAGAAATGAGTTTGCTGACAGCGTGCAGCTCTGATACTTCCTCTGTTCTCTTTCATTTCCCTCTCACAGTTGTTACTCTTGCCATGTAAATAGAAAAGAATAAAACGCAGTTCTTCTTTCTTAATGAAGAAACCAGAAATATCTAATAGATTGGTTGTCATCCACCTAAAGCTAAAGCAGTTGGTGTAATTCAAAATTAGCACTGGATTAATACATTGATATTTTATTTTATTCATAAAAAGCAGTGAGTTGCTTTGTTATGTAATGAAAAAGGAAATAGTTCCTGTTACTCTGTTTCTTGGTCATGTGGAATAGTTGGATCATGAGGTGACTCTGCTGTCAGTGGCCATATATAAACAAAACTGAATTGAATTAAAGTGTCTTAGCAGTGTGGAGCCTTGCTGGGCCTTGCTGGGATGCCGATCTGTTAACAGAGGGACTTTGTAAATTCAGCTTTGTTTCTAGCAGGTAGCTGGAGGATGACGCTCTGTCAGTGTTAATGTCACTTTCTTTCATGTCTCCTTCAGTAAACAGGAGTTCAGTGAAACAGTGACTGTCACTACAACATCGCAGGCTAATGCCAAGGCAGGACAGAGAGAGACAGCGGCTCAGCAACCGAAACAAGCCACAGCAACTTCATAACATGTTATTTCCAGTACATTTGTTGTGAATTAAGCGAAAGCATCCAGTCAAACTGAATCATTTCAGTCAGCAGGTTTTCATCGCTTGGCCTTCATTTGATTAAAAGAAGAGGATTCTTGGAGCGAGTGTCCGCTCTGTCTCAGTGCTGTGGACGTTTCGCAGGCTCCTGATGAAACTGATGTGTCACTGTTTCCACAGAGAAGTGACTCCACGTCACGACGGCCTCAAGAAAAATAACTTTCTCAACACGGCAGCCAGAGTTTATCCTCAGTTAGCAGCAGCTTGTATTTAAGAGCCGCCGGCAGATTGTTTTATGTTGTCGTCGTCATGACAGCAGTGACACAAACAGCCACGAGGTGTGACACTGAAGATCCTCACGTAGAGTCAAGAAAGTCTTTGATTTTGGTTTAACCAGTTTCTGCCAAATAGATATTATTCAATTTAGCCTTCAGTTTATCTAGTCAGTTATTCAGATTCTTCTTTAGAGATCCAGTAATGTTGATTTTCATCTCACTTCAGTTGACTTTAGCTTGAGTTTTCATTTTATTCCGTCAATGATTTTTAGGTTAGTTTTTTTTGCAGCAGTTCAATAAGCTCAGCGATGACAAGTCATACAGAAAGACAAGTCAGCCAATAACTTTATATGAAAACCCCTCATTCAGCTGTCATTAATGCTTTGTTTTGTTTTTTGACTCAAGAAGTTTTAAAACAAATCAACACATATTTTAAGTGTGTCCCTGCATGTTTCACTCACATAATAAACGCTATCACAAGTTACTGGACTTAACGGACTACTTGATAAGATCTGTGTGTGTTTGTGTGCATGCGTGCGTGTATGTGTGTGTGTGTGTGTGTGCTTGTATTTCTATCCTTGTCGGGGCCAAATGTCCCCACAAGGATAGCAAAACGTGGAACGACGTGCCTTGCGGGGACCTTTTTCTGGTCCTAAGTAGGAGAAACAGTGTTTTCTTGACCATGTTGTTGTTACTGAAAAAAGTAAAAGTGCAAAAACATTTCTTTAGGGTTAGGCTTTGTTGTGGTGTGGGTTAGGGTTAGGGTAAGGGTCAGGGTTAGGGGCTAGACATGAATGGGAGTCAATGGACGGTCCCCACAAGGATAGAAATACAAGACTGCACGTGTGTGTGTGTGTGTGTGTGTGTGTGTGTGTGTGTGTGTGTGTGTGTGTGTGTGTGTGTGTGTGTGTGTGTGTGTGTGTGTGTTTTATCAGTGTTGATAGGCAGTTGATCCCTGCTGTGTCCTCAACTGATCACAGATCAGTCTGATCTGAAGCAGATAGAGAGCTTTGATCAGTGTGTGTGTGTGTGTGTGTGTGTGTGTGTGTGTGTGTGTGTGTGTGTGTGTGTGTGTGTGTGGAGGGTATGCGTGGGGTATGAGTGAAACAGGGAGGGTTGGAGAGGGGTGGGGTGAGACGGGGGGAGGGAGGGTGGAGCTGCTGACATTACTGAAAATGGAAGGAAATGAGTGTTTATTCCTTTGTGCTCACGCTGAAGCGCCGGCCACGTCTAAATTTCCGCTCATAACGGCACAACTGGACCTGCAACACAGGATTCTGACTGGCTGGCAGGTTCACAGTGGAAAGTGGCACCAAATGAAAGTTTTTACAGCGATAATGCTCAAGTTAAAATACAACTAACCAATGAAAATGACCTGGCGGAGTCCCTTCTGTTCATTTGCTATTAGACTTAAGAGATAAAGTCTATAATAAAGTCTATAAACATACATGTATATCTACACACTATATTTCTACTTTCCAATTATGTGTGTTTGTTTATATGTTTACACCATTAATTTCTAATTAGTATTTAATTAACATTTTTATGCAGATGTAAAGGATATCTGCTATTTCTATATGAAATGAAGCTCTATAATGGGATCCTGGACACAGAATTTAAAAAAAATTATAACGCTCTTCGAGCTATGGATAATGAAAAATCTAAATAAACTTAGATATCTGGAAAGAGTGGAAAGTTCATTATTCTGTTTTGGAATTGAGTAAAGAGATTCTGCTTTACACAAAACCTGCAAACGTCAGTGATCATAGCCGACATGCAGCGAGCGTAGCTAACATAGCCTGTGATCAGTAACATTTATCAATGATAACTAAAATAGTGTAGTGCGTTGAAAAATGACAGCGAGTACTCATAAAAACAATGGAAGGATAAAAATGGTAAACCAAGAAGTGAAAATGCTGAATTTTTTTTTTCTTTCCAAAAATGGGTGTTTTGAAATTCAAATTTCCTGTCTTCACAGGGGTGGTGATCTTTCTTTAATCCAAACCATGTTAGTTACTCATTTGTTCTGAAGACTGAACCAGGAATGAAACCATCCAGCTGTGACTCATGCAACCGTTTTTATGGGAACAAAACAAATCATTCCTAAAATGAGCTGGAAGTCATTAGAAAAATGTACGTCGTGGTCGCAGACGTCACAGAAGGCTGAATGCGGGGCGTTGGGTCAGCGGCTGGAGTCGGGTCGGTTGTGGTGAGACGGGGCTCAGTGGCGAATCGGTCGGAGGAAAGAAGACGAGACCTACATGGACGAACTGTCAGACACACACACACCGCCAGGCTCTCTGCCTTATAGGGAGCTGTTCCTGTGGCTGAGGTCATCGACGGTTAGCCATGACATCACACACACACACACACACACACACACACACACACACACACACACACACACACACACACACACATTTGCAGATTAATGTAGGTCAGTAATATAAACCGTAAAACACAGAGGACTGTAAATATTTTACCAATGATGTATGGCCAGTGACACACACACAGACACACACACACACACACACACACACAGATAGACACACACACACACACACACACACACACACACACACACACACACACACACACACACACACAGACCCCCCCTGGCAGGAGGAGTGGAGAGTGGGGGTGTGTGAACAGCTTGTGACGTCTCCAGGCCATGATAACGTCTGCTAATTGGTTCCATCAGGCCTCAATGTGTGTGTGTGTGTGTGTGTGTGTGTGTGTGTGTGTGTGTGTGTGTGTGTGTGTGTGTGTGTGTGTGTTTCCACTGCAGTAGCACTCAGACCGAAGTCTTCCACAGCGGACTAACAGTACAGTTAATGTGTTTAAGAAGCATGAGGATGGAAACACGCTGGAGCCCTCCGCCACGCTGCAGACTTCACCCATCAATCTGACAGACAGGCGGTGCTTTCACTAGATTTCCATCCAAACTAAACTTGTGTTAAGTGTTTGAAAAAGTCAGATTTCTTCAGACTGAACCTGCGCCGCTGCTCACCTGCTGCACACGGAGACAGTTCCTCCAGTTTCCAGCAGATTTCTGGTGACTCAGGATGTTTTCGCAGGCCGGATTATTTAGATTAAATATAGACTCTGCCCCGCTGTTTCCTCTGAACAAGTGTCCCTCAAAGCAAACAAATGGAGAGCTCTTCAAGTGCCCGTCTCTGATTAAACCTTCTGCTTGTTGATATAACTATAAACTCAGCATGAACCAAAAATGTTCTAAACAGACCAAGCATGCAGTCAAGCAGCTGTTCTGGCTTCACTTATAGACTTTATTAGACATCAGAGGCTCTCAGCTGATAAAAAAAAAGGCCACCAGAAGCTGTTTTAGCCCATTAAACTGTGTTGTTGACTAATATAATGTGAAATATGAAACTGAAACACTCACTACGCCGTCTGATCATTTCCTTTAGTCTAGACTTAAAAACCTAAATGCATTTCTTCTGTTTTTGTTTGCTTTGGATGGATCCAGAGACCCGAGCTGCATTGTGTGCATCGCTGTGAAACATGTGTCTCAGATTTAACGGAGAGTAAAGAGGGGTTTTCTCAGCACCGTCCTGCCTTGGCCCGGACGGAGGAGCTCTGACGGGGCAGAGCATGACACTCTGCAACGCCATGTGGAAACTGGGTCAGTTATCCCCTCAGCAACATGAGGAAACCCAGGAAAGACGAGGGATCAATACCTCCACAAAAGGTTTTATTTAGAATTTTTTACTCTGCTATGAATTGAAGTTTTCTTCACTGAGGAGCAACAACCTTCATTCAAACATATGAAATCAGTTTGTTTGTGCTGCTCAGATAGTAATCAGTGTTTACTCCTTATTATCGTCTTTGCACTGAGATAAGATTGCAGTGAGCAGAGCTTCCTGACTTAATCCAACACTTGGGGGGCTCAATTTATATTTCAGTAAGTGATAAAAGTGGCTGGATTGTGAACACAGCCCAGAAAATACAGTAAGTCCTGCAGAGGTCCAAGGAGGATATCAGGGTCCACGCTGGGACAAGGACCGCAGTGTGAGAGCCCGGGATGTCTCAGCCCAGGCGGAAACATGGAAAAATGTCCAAAAATAGACAGAACTATAATAAAGCTCAGCTCTGAGAGGAGAAGACAGAACTCTTCCAGGATGAAAACAGTGAGTCCAGCTGCCTCGGACTTCACACCGGTGACAGAAAACAGAACTGTGATCACAGAGCGACGCAGGAATCCCAACTGTGAAACTCTACGTAAATAAACCCGGTCCAGGGAAGTGGGTCAGAGTTCACATCGTCAGCCTGCCGCATTTCTTTTTTTAATCCATCAGTAATTAATACAAGATTCACAAAAATCAGACTGTTTGCTGTGTTTGTGTGGCCATATGTTGAATCATTAATGAGCCACAGGCCTGCAGCCCTTCCAGTGTGTGTGTGTGTGTGTGTGTGTGTGTGTGTGTGTGTGTGTGTGTGTGTGTGTGTGTGTGTGTGTGTGTGTGTGTGTGTGTGTGTGTGTGTGTGTGTGTGTTGTCCCACAGGCAACACAAGCTGTCACAGAGAGAGATGCCTTCGGACACGGGCGCACATGAACACACTGAGGACTTTCCAGCAGCTCTGAAGACCGCCGAGCGTCTCCAGAGCGAACTCTGAAAATCTGAAGGCTCACATCTATTTAAATCATGCACTGGAAAATATATAATTTATAAAAATACACACTTCAACTATGAAAAATGTGTGAAGAGACACATTATAAATAAACAGAAAACAACAGATTCAAATGAATAAATGAATATTTTTGACATATTTTCACTTTGCTGCTAAATTATATGAAAACATTGCAGGTAAAATTGATATTTAGCAACATTTCTCTTGTGGAAACACTCTAAACAGCTGGATCTTTAAATTATTATCCAGCACAGCATCTTACTGTAGGTTATGATGACATCCAGGTTGTGCTGTTCACATGTGGTTTACATGTTCTCCCTGTGCAGATAAAGAGGTTTTTTCAAGTGTTCTGGTTTCCTTGAACAGTTTGGGATTAACTGGTGACATTAAATTAATGTTTATCCATCGCTCTGGGTTTGCCCCTGCGGTGGAGGCGTTCTGTCTGCATGCAAAACAATTTTTTAGTAACAAAAAAAAAAAAAAAGGAAGCAAATCAAACCAGGAATATTCCAGGCCAGAAAAACACACGAGGTCAAAGATTCATCTCGACCGTGGACCCACAACAAACGTCTCAAAATGCTTCAGCGAGGTAAAATCAGGTGTTGTGACCTCGGGCGAATATGGGAGGCAGAGCTGCTTTATAAAAGGAGATGTGAGGTTTCATCCACATCGAGTCCTTCCTGTGACGGAGCCCTTGATGACGGTGTCACTTCCTGTCTGGAACAACAGCCATTGTGCTCCCAAGGAAGTCAACTTCCCGCTGGCTGTTTGTACATCGCCTCTGAGGGTCGGCCGGTGCAGGCCGATCTGATGCCGCTGTTCGGCCGGAAGAGATACCGTGAATATGCATCGTCACGTAGACACGGCGGGTCAGAGAAGAGTTCAGTCTGCAGAGCCAAGGAGTGTTGACAGGGGGGGGCCCAAACGCAGACCTGAGGACACAAACAAGGCACAGCTGGCCACAATCACAGGTAAGGAGGAGAGGAGAGGGAGAGAGGGGAGGGGCAAAAACACAGCGGAGCATCAAGCCAGAGGTATGCAAGACAACCAGATCAACACAACATCAGGAAACACGACAGAATACAGAACATCCAAACAGGGCAAAGCACAAAATCTCACTGGTCAAATCACAGAACTAATACCAACAGACAGCGTGTTGCTAAAGGACACCGTGAGGTATAGGGATCAGACCTGCAACCTCCACACCGAGAGACACCTTCAGCAGACCGCCAGATGCTGAGCTGACCTGCCTAAATTAAAATAAATCACATATCAGACATGAAAACAATGATAATTGTAAGAATGTCATGATGCATATATGCAGATTGAAAGAGTAAATTGTAAATGAGGGAACAAAATATAGCAAAATATGTTGTGTAGCTTTTAAAAGTTAGAAAAAGTATAAACTGTGAGTGTTCACATTTTGTATAATTGTTTGAAGGACCTGTTACAGATCATGGAAATCCTCTCCACATTAATCTCAGCTATGAAGTAAAACATTTGCATGTTTAAAGAGAGTTCCCAAAAAAGAAATGTGGGGCTTCCTGAACTCAATGCAGCTGACTTTCAGAAGCATTGTCTGCCTCGCATTGAGCCTTCAGTGTTTACACTGGAAACAGTGGAGGGAGCAGCAGCCATCGCTCACCAAATGAAAACACTTTGAACCATTGTTCAGTTTCTAACTACAGCAGGACTCTGTGAAATATAGTTTATGAAAAATCAGGAGAGCAACTTGAATATCTGCACTGTGATTTCCAGGTTTTGTGTTCAAATCAAGTTTCTTTTTCTGTCATTAACATGTTTTCTGTGTTTTTTTTCCACTGTCATGGACGATATCTGTCACGCCGTTTTAATGAGTGCTCGCCTGTCTGTGCAGATGTGAGGCTGAAAGTGTTAATTGAACTCCTCTACTGGGTCGTAAATGAACTTTCTCCCTCCTGTCTGCTAACCTGCAGCTTCATTAAGCTAACGAGCTTCAATTAATTATGTTAATGAGCTGCAGTTAAATCTTTCCTGCAGGGAAACAGATAGTCTGCTAATGAGCTGCAGGCTGAAGCACGGCCTGATTGGTCCTAACGCCAGATACAGAGCGCGCGTGTGTGTGTGTGTGTGTGTGTGTGTGTGTGTGTGTGTGTGTGTGTGTGTGTGTGTGTGTGTGTGTGTGTGTGTGTGTGTGTGTGTGTGTGTGTGTGTGTGTGTGTGTGTGTGTGTATGGGTGGAGGGAGGGAGGTCTTCATCCCGATTCCTGAATTTTATCTCTCTGTGGCCCTGACCTGCTTATCACTGTCAGCTAGCTACGCACACACACACACACACACACACACACACACACACACACACACACACACAGAACTTTTTCCTGTCTGGCAGAGCACAAGGTCTTTGTGTGTGTGTGTGTGTGTGTGTGTGTGTGTGTGTGTGTGTGTGTGTGTGTGTGTGTGTGTGTGTGTGTGTGTGTGTGTGTGTGTGTGTGTGTGCGTGTGTGCGTGTGCGTGTGTTGTTGGAAGGGTGTGTGTGCATGGTGTTGGATCCAGCTCTTCATATCTCTGACCTCCTGTGGTGTGTGTGTGTGTGTGTGTGTGTGTGTGTGTGTGTGTGTGTGTTAGAATGAGTGAGTTGGGGGAAGGAAGCTTGAACGGATTCACACTAATATCATCCCCAATGAAGCCTCTGTGTGTGTGTGTGTGTGTGTGTGTGTGTGAGAGAGAGACTGTGTGTGTGAGAGACAGAACTAGAAGACGTTTTCCTGTCAGATTTAGTGAAGTTAGATTTTCACCAAAGCGCCAGACGCTTTTCCCCGCCTTCCTCCACTTTCCTGCTCTGCAGGCCGAGCGGCGACCGTCTGATCGTACTGAAGCTCAGCAGGATTCACGCTCCGGCTGAACTGGATCTGATGGTCGGAAACCCCCGTCTGTAGCTGTCTGAAAGCCTCTGACTTCCCTGCCTGCGACCTCTCCTCTTTCTCTCCCTCCTCGACAATTTATGGCTCTTCCCAGCCCAGTTCCACATCATCGGTGTGTCACTGAAAAAAAATGCCAGAAAATGAAGAGCGATGCCTCCTTTAAAGAGCATTTCCTCCTCAGACCCATTGAGACACATCTCTCTGAAACAACAGCAAACATTTCATTTCTGTTTTTAATAGCATGTGTAAGTTTGTTGTCTTTCTTCGTTGTTGTAGTTAACTGGCTCCTACCTGCCTCTGTTCCTGAGTCTTGAGCTGGGAAAAGGGGAGCAGCTGCTGCACCCTGAAGTTGGAGCTTGCTGTGGTACAGTGAAAGAACCCAACCTCATATCCTGCTTATTCCCCACCTGCCTGCTCCTAACCCACATATACATGTCCGTCCTGATGAAGTGAGGGGTGACTGGCCGTGAGCGATATCGTCTGGCTGCAGCATGCAGGCGTGCAGGGAGGGTTCCTAATGTCAGACTGAATCCAACTCCTTCCGACCTCCACATTCCAGGAGAAACGGGACTTTCTCGACTTCGACCCAGTACCGCTGGTCTTCTCCTCTTGTTCTCCAGAAGAAAAAAAGATGGCAGCTACCGTTTCTGCAGTGATTACAGAAAGATGGATTCAGTCACACGTCCCACATGATGGAGCTGGTGCTCCGTGGCCGCCGCTGAAAGGACCGGCTGAATTGCTCAGCAGGGTTCCTGTGGCTGGTCTCAAACTGAAAGCCGAGAAACACCAGCTGGCACAAAGTCGAGAGATTTCCCTTAGAAATGTGGTCTCAACCAAGAACAGCCCAAGGTAAGACGGTGGCGAACGCCAGAGCAACCACAGAAGTGAGATCCTTCATTGGACTGGGTTTTCCACCTGTCTTCCATGTTTATTGGAGAGAACCAAACGTGCCACTGCATCTCTTGTTGACCTTTAGTCCTGCAGTGGTGTCATCCACACCAGCAGCTGATCCACAGGGCCTGACCACACGCATGTCACATGCTTTTAAAGTATACCGGTCAAACCTCTGCTGCACCCAAAAGACTCAGTATGGTAAGGAAGTTGTGTTTCATGAGCTGGGCGTCCTCATTTTCCTGGACGACCCGGCGCAAAGAATGAAAAAACCCGTTCCCAGATGGAACAATGCCATTTCTGGTCCAGAAAACAAAGAGCAAAACCTGGAGAGCCCAGTGTCAAGCATGAATCACAGATTCGACACGGATCGTTCCTCAGAACAGACTGAAGAACTTCAGGCTTAACATGTACGGTGCAGTCCCAGCTGAGTATTCGCTCTAGAGTTTCCTCGTCCGGAACAAAGCTGAAAAACGCGAAAACTCTCATCTGACTGTCTTCACACATCTAAGATCCCAACAGAGCTATTCTGAAAAAGTGTCATGGGTGATATTCTGCAACATGGCTTCAACAACAACGCCATGAATAAAGAAGGAGGAAAAGAAAAGCAGGGAATTCACTGAGTCTGAAGTCATTCATTCTTGGTGTTTGTTCCATTGACAGTCCAGAGTTAAAGCAGACTCAGCCCAGTTGCTGAGTTCCCCCCAGGAAAACAGAATTCCCTCTTCCACCAGTGGATCAACCAGAACAAATGTGACAAGTGTGAACACACCCTGAGACTGCCTGATCCGAGTTTCCATCCACTTCCACATGAACGCCTTCACTGATCTGATCTGAAGGCAGCAGAACTCTGCTTTAGGTACGTTAGTTGGCTCTGTTTTCACTCCTTCTCTATCTGCCTGCAGCGCTGCACAGCGGTGTGGTCGATGCCCTGGAGGTTTGGTCACGTACGAGTTGCCGATGTATCATCTGTTCCGGTGTTAAAAAGGAGCAAGCCAAACAGAAATGCCCTAATTCATGAATGTATTGTTTTCTTTGCTCTGGACCCAGACTGGAGGAGCCGCACACGAGAGTGTGAGTTTTATAGAGTTCATCCTCGGAGGTGACGTCCCCCGTGGAACTCTGACTCATTTGTCGGCAGCAGAAGAAGAAATTCTGAGTCATTATTAAAGATCTACAGAGGCTGGAGGTCAGGGTGGAGAGATGGGTCATCCAGACATATAATAAGAAAAATTATCATTTCCACTACGGCTTTGATTTGTCTTCAGTGCTTAATATGGAAATGGGAGCTTTACCTCAAATGACTTGTACTTAGCAGGTTCCTTGATTTAGCTTTATGACATTTCCAGACACAGCTTTATTTGTTAGTAGGAAGTCAAAATGTACATAAGTTAAGATGTTATTGAAGTAAATGTTTATATATGGTGTGAAGAAGTCCAGAAGACAGTCCTGTTTTAACGACTGTGAATGTTTAAAGGGCTTCGGTAACCAGAACCTTAGACTGGAATGTGAAAAAATGATTTTAAATAAATATTTTGAGAAGATATGTGTATTTTGGGATTGCTGTTACATTTATGTAAATATGTTTAGTATATATTAAGAAGATATCTAATGGGCCAGTGCTTATTTGTAGTGAGTTATCACTGGAAAACTGTGAATATTGGACGATTTAACAGCATGTAAATAAATATAACTGTGGAAGAAGGGCAAGTATCCCCAGCTCTCCTGCATCATCCTTTGCAGCTGTTTACGTTTGGAGGCTGTCACCACAGATTTATTTTGGCTCATCCATCCATCCGTCCATCTTCTTTACCTACTTTGTCCAAATTGTGGGTGCAGGACTTGGATTTGATTCCAGCTGAGAACCCAGACAGGACGTGAGTCCATCACAGGAGGATTTGGAGGTGTAGCAAGCTCAATTTACACTGCAATACTGACAAAATGTTTTCTATTCAGAAATCTGTCAACTCATCATAAATATGGCTGTAACATTCCATGCTATGTTTTGAACCGATAGTTGATTTCCCATCTCGTGTAATGGGACACGTTCGTCAGGATGTTAATGAACTGACACCATGAAGAGTCGTCAGCATCGTTACACAGTGTGCAGCTGATGGTGTCAGTGGAATCTGGAGCGCCGCGCTCAGAATTAACCTTCATCTTGACAAATCAGAGGCTGCTGTCACCGACCGGGAGCCTCGTTGGTGGATTCCACCCCGGCCGTCTCCGGGACGGGAACCGGCGGCGTCGGCGTCAAGACGGGGCCTGCAGTGTGACGCCCGGCTGCGCCCGAACTGTACAACACAGAGCCTCTCGCATTAACAGCTGCCATGCCTCCCACAGCTCCCCGACTGCCTTCCCACTGCTGATGATTCATTAACGGGCTCTGCTGGAGGTGAAGCGCTCTCCCTCCTGAAGCGAGGCTCCGTGTCGGAGGGCGGCCTGTGTGTGTGTGCGTGTGTGTGTGTGCGCGCTGTCGCACGGTGACACACACAGCTGTACCGCATCCCCCAAAAACCAGCGGAGTCAGAGGAAATACCGCCCAGTCTGGGGCCACATCATCCGGCTCATCTTGAACTGTTTGGTCTGTTTTGTGCAGTAAAACTCTCAGAATCTCTCACAAGTCAAACGACGGCGAGCAGAAAAACTTTACTCTCTCTGAGCTGAAATCCTTTGTTCTTCGGTTCGGGAGAAAGTGTTCACCATCCCAAATTCAGTTTGTCGCTTCAAGACATGCTGGTCAGGTAATCTGTGACTCTTGATTGTGCCAAAGGTGTGAGTGTGTGGTGGTGTGTGTGTCTGTAGTCAGTCTGGGACAGAATCATGACCTGCTTTAAAATGGTTGTTCAACAAACTGAACTATTACAGCATCAATAAAATGAGCAAAAAGACATTAAAATAACTGTTCATATTCTACAGAAAAGACAGATTCTAAAGAAAAATCCAGAGGAACAAATAAGGGAAAGGTAATGCTTTAAATTATTAAGGGACATGTACACTGACAACATTAAATCTCTTGTTTTTAAGCTTTCACCTTGGAGCTACACAGTGAAGGGTTCATGTCACAATCGGCCACTTTGAAAGTTTGATATCAAAATGGCATTTTTCTCAATAAATGTAGCTTAAATCCAGGCAATTCAGAAAGAATTAATGAACAAAATGTACAGTTTTTTTGTTGCTGTGAGCATTTTCTGGTTGTGTGAATTCAGATCGCCCTCCTGAAGCGGGTTGAATCTCAAACAACGCATGTTTCAGTGGCCACACGAAGACTTGAAAAGCAATTAGAAATATTTTCAAAATTTCATGTCATAATAATTACTATCCACACGGCATGTATTTGGTCTTGAGGAAACAATAAGGGGAAATGGCAAACGCCTCCTTCAGCCAGTCAGAAGACCAGCTTCCTGTCAGAACCTCCAGGACTCATGACTGAAACCCACCTCAACATTTCTACTGCCGGAGTTTCAGTGTGACACCAGCACATGGTGACCTGAGGGCAGCACGGACTCACCACGTGACACACACACACACACACACACACACACACACACACACACACACACACACACACACACACACACACACACACACACACACACAGCCTCAGGATGTGTTTCAGGTCAAAATACACTGATCTAGTGTAAAATGTACAACCTCCGTCCACAGCCTCTACATCTAACTTTGGACACGATTTGATGCAGTGTGTTTGTGTTTTGGTCGGATTTTGGTTTTTAAGCGAGCTTCTCGAGGGTTTCTGGTTGTTCTTTAATGAGGTTTCAGAACACGTGTCTGTGGTTGAAAGGAAAAGCTAGTTGAAGTTGTCCGTACAGCCGCTGCCGCTTCCTCTCTGATGGTTTTGGTTGAATATCCTGGTAACCGTGGCGACCACCGTGGACTTCCTGTTTTACATAGAAGGTGGTTTTGGAAACGGTTGCCCTCGGCAACAGATGTTTGCTCACACTCAGTTGTGGCTTCTCGATGCTTCCTGTCGTCACAGGAAGTCGGCCAGTATCTGTGCGCGGAAGGATGTCACAGCTGGAGTCACCTTTCACCGGGGAGAGAGAACACTGTCCTGAAACACTGAGTGACGTCTGCCAGGGATGCGGCGCAAAAATTCAGGAAGTGCGAAGCAATTTTCATTGCAGCAGTGGTTTTTTTGGACGTGTTCAAATGATGAGAACTGCCCTGTTCAGCTGAATGCACTGCAATGTGTGTTTTTAATTTAAACCAGGCCCCAAAAAATATGATGAGAGTTCAGCTGCAGCTGAGACTGATGATGGCTCCGCTGGAGGTGGACGCTCCGGGGTTCGGCTGGCCGCCACGAACACATCAGCCGGACTCGCAGAGCGCTGAGGCCAACCAAACGCACCCTCTAAATCTCAGCTCAACTGTTTTTCTGACAACATCTCCTCTGTTCATTCATGTCCCTCCCAGACAACCAGGAAGTCTTCCTCATCCAGCTGACAGCTGCACTCAGGGCCGTCTCCGTGGCAACCAGCCTCCAGATAACCCAGCCCGCTGTTTATTTACTCAGTTAAAACAAACAAACAAGGAGTGAGACAGAATGGCAGGAAGAGGCCACCTTCACAGGAAAGATGGCCGCCGTGTGGTTGGGGTGTGAGCGCCCCCACAAGGAAGCTGAAGAAACTGATTTCCATTGGGAATGGTGTTGGGTCATTGCCTATACACACACACACACACACACACACACACACACACACACACACACACACACACACACACACAGTAAATACTCTAATGAAGCTGTTATGTACCCTGGACTATGTTGTTGTTGTTTTTGTTGTGGTTGCCAGTAGCGATGATGTTGACTCCAGGAGTAGAACAGCTGGTGTAACTGGAGGCATCGCCACGGCAACACAGACCCATAATGCCTCTGGAGCAAAACAGCTGTTCTCGTCTCCAGGGGCAGAGGCCTCCAAACAAGAACACACACGCACACACACACACACACACACACACACACACACACACACACACACACACACACACACACACACACACACACACACACACACACAGAGTCTCTCTGGACAGTTACAGTCACTTCATTAATGTTTACAGTTGTTTTGTTTTTCTCTGTAAAAGTTGGGGATAAGAGACGCTGCTCTCATCTGTCTGCACGACACCTGTAGGAAAATCAACACACATCTGTATCAAACACACCACAACATGTGCAGAGAATGTTGGGAAAAAAAGAAGAAAAAATCAATTAAATTATAAGTCAAATAGTCAAATAAGCAAAATAAATTCTAAGTGTATATATATATATATATATATATATATATATATATATATACATACATATATATATATATATACATACATACATAGATATATATCTTCCATGTGGTCGTGCATTCAAACATGCCCCAAAAATTAAAAAAAAAACAAACATATTTTATAAATTATGAATTTAAATTTGAAATGAAAACACCTTAAAGAAAAAACAATAAACTTTCAAAGGTTCATAACGGTCTGTTTTCCTAGCAGCTCCTCACCATGTATGTCTCTATAAGGAAAGATCTTTTATTTACTTTTGTCTTCTTTTGCTTTAACACAGTGTTGGACACAAAAACTAACGTGAGTGGAGCTGAAATAAAGGACCATCTTGTCATTTCAGATAAAGCACATAATATTTCTTGATTATCAGGCCCTGGAAGTATTTAGATTTCAGACATTGTGTCACACAGTTGTTACGAGTGAAGATAAAATGTTTGCTTTTCTGTATTCACACTTCAGATTTCTGACCAATCCAACAACAGCTGAGACACGATACGAGATAAAGGTTCAGTGCGGCTGAGAGAACTCCCATAAGGGGGGGTTTCTTAGTGAAAAAGGAATGATGGGGGCGATTAGGGAATGATGCTTTTATTTAATTGAATTGACTAGAAGAGTGATGCCTTGAACGGGGACTGAAAACTGA
Organism: Salarias fasciatus; assembly: GCF_902148845.1. Classification (NCBI taxonomy): domain Eukaryota; kingdom Metazoa; phylum Chordata; class Actinopteri; order Blenniiformes; family Blenniidae; genus Salarias; species Salarias fasciatus. The sequence goes on along the minus strand of NC_043760.1, from coordinate 32,193,714 downwards.
CTTTAACCAACAACATGGCTCGAGTCTGAGCAGATCCACCTGTTCATTTTACTAAATTCACCTTAACTGTGAGATAAATGGGTAAAAAGACAATCCACCACGCTTTTAATGGCATATTTTAAAATCAAATCGTTTTACTCCACCCTGAAGAGGAATTACTTTCACCTTTTTTTTTTTTTCAGGTACCGTTCGGGAACCTTGTGAAATAAACAGTTCTGACCTTACACAGAATGAACCCCTGTTCAGTCAGAAGGGATATCCTCAGAGAAAGTGCCTGCTGGAACCTGTGGCTGGTTTCCCTAATTGTTTGAAATACATGTGGTATGCGGGTGGTGGTGTTCTTTGGCAGCTTCGCCGGCGGATTACGTGACGTGCATGTTTGATTTGGCACATGCGCGACGCTGCGCGGAGCTGAGCTGCTGAGTTTACCAGCTGGTACCGTGACTTGCCTTTGATCCCACTCGGCCCCGGCCTAATAATGATACTCAGAGTTTGCTCTGCTCTCGCCAGGACGCAACAAAATACTGTAATATTCCATTTCTGCACAAAAGTCCAGATCATTTAACCACACGCTGAGAAGAAATAAACAATAAGGCCATGATGACATACTGAACAGTTTATTAAATAAATAACGGAGACATGAGGGGAGAAGAAGACGTTTCTTCACCCTGACATCCACCTATGGTCATGAACTCTGAGCCACAGCTGGAATAAATCCAACAGTAAACATCAGGTTCAGGTGCACGGCCATGTCTTCACCTCACATGCACACTCCCGGCCTCGGCCGCTCGGCCACGCCCCGGATTCAGAGTTTTTGAGGCCAAACAAGGAACGCTCGACCCCGGCGACCCTGCTTTGATACGATACCCTCAGCTCCTCGTTGTTGTGTGTATTTGTGTGTTTCTGTACAAACAAACATCGCCTCAGTCCGTCCCATGGACACGATGGGAACCGGGGACAGGAAGTCCACGGCTGAACTTTCATTGCTTATGGTAGTTACTCATATTCATGATGTATGCAGCGATTCATATTCCACATATGACCCCATGTTTTTCTGTTGATGCATTTTTTTCCACTTGAGTTTAGCGACAGTTGCTTCAGGAAAGAGCTGGACCAAAAACGCTTTTTACTGTGTTCATTGTAGGTTTGTCTGTCGCAGGGAGTCAGGTATCTAGCCTCTCAAATGCCTCTGAACCAGGACAATCAGGACAATGGGACTTGGTTTTACACTTTGGAAGATATTTAGCCTTTTGTCTGACTGTCTTCTCATCAAAGAAAGCTTTTCTTTAAAGCAGATTAAATGTTTGAGTGTGGATTCAGTTTGTGTTCTAGTCAGTATTTATGATTATAAAAGCAGTCTGATCATCTGAAAGCACATTTGAAGGGATGATTTGTACATGAGTAGGATGAAGCTGACGTCCTTGAGAGAAAGAGGTGATCGCTCTGACATGCGTGAAGTGAAACAAGACGTTCCGACCATCAGGAGCTGTTGTTTGTGTTTGTTTTCTTGCTCAGGAGAATCTCAGGTGGTTTCACTGTTTCACTGTTTTGTCCCATTGTTCTGTTTTGGCCCAGATCTGGCAAAGATAACTGTATTAATGATGAAGAGGCTGCTAACACACACACACACACACACACACACACGCGCGCACACACACACGCACAGGGCGTTTAGTTGTTGGACAGCAGAATGGAGCTGTGTTGTCACATCTGCAGGTCTCTGCAGTTTCTCCTCAATCGGAGGCCGAAGGTTATTCCACCACTGGGGGGGTCAGAGGTCAGAGGTCACCGCCTCCTTGTTCCACGGCCGCTCCGGCCTCTCGGGCTTCTCAGAGTGTTTGTGTTTTTATGATCACTGATCATTAAAAAAAAAAAAAAAAAAGCTTATATGTGTTAAAAAGCGGTAAGAAGCCAGAGTGTGTGTTTCTGACCGTTTGCTTCCTGCGCATTACTCGGAGGTGTGTGTTCTCCTCAGAGGGTTGAAACAAGAACGCCAAGAATCACGCATATGTTTCTGAGCTCTGTATTTATGCATGTTTTACCTGTGGGACTGCACAAAACAATGCAGCATCATAATCAGTGAGCCGCAGATTAATCACTGGCAGTGTCAGCCGTGTGTGTGTGTGTGTGTGTGTGTGTTTGTGCCATTAATCACAGCAGCATTGTTCCTTCAGCAGGATGCTCTGAAGCATCTGTTGATCCGCTCTTCTTCTTCTTTAGGGGTGCGGAGATTAAAATACAGAGATCTGATGATAATTCACTGAAACTCTGCAAGAAAACACACCTAAAGGCAACTATTTGATTCATTTTACTCACAACACAATCAGCTTTCTCACACCTGCTAATGTGGGGTTAACCTGACGAAAGCTTTGACTGAGATTTAGAAAAAGCAGCAATGGAGAGACATTTAATTTACAGCGTTAAAGGCGGATCTGTTGGTTATAAGTTACTTTTAAGCTTCATGTTAAAGAGACTGGACATTTAAAGTAAATCTCTAAAGAGACATTTATTAGAATCGTGCATCTTTTTTTGTCTAAAACATAAATGAAATGTTGCATTTAAATGAAATTTTCCATGATTTTCAGTCTGTTTGACTTGATGAAGGAGTCAACAGTTTAATCTGCTTTTCTTTAAACTGAAGCAACTAAAAAAGGCCAGAAACTGAGACTTCAGGGTTTCATTGATCTCACCGGTGAGATTTTGGTGCCATCTTCAGGAGTGTCTTCATCCCTGCAGCTCCATGGGAGGTTTTCAGTAAATTCAACACAACGTCTCTGCATTCATTCTCTGCATTACAACCTTTACTGAAGGAAAAACTCAACTCCACTTTTGGTCTTATTGACATGTTATTTTTTGCAGGTTTATTCTGGTCCAAATCTGCAGCTTATGTATTTCCTGACGTTCAGACTCAAATATAATAGTGACAACTCAGCAACCCTTAAAACAAATGTTTGAAAAATATATTAAAAATAAACAACCAGCTATCAACTATTAAGCTCAAAGCTTTCAGCTGAAAAAAAAAATATTTTTTTTTTTAACAGTTTGACCGTTAATTTAACAGTCAATCAAAAACCAAACCACATCTTTTCTTGCAGCTGATCTGAGTTCGTTATCAGAGTTGAACCATGATCTGGATTTTGTCTGACCTCACAGGAAGGAGTTCGGCGGTATCACTGAGGTATGCACATTTCACGGTCCATATTATCAGACTCGGGGTAAAGGTCTCGCCTCCCCATGCAGAACAATGTGGCCCTCAGGTCAGCTCAGAGACCCGACAGGACCAGAACTCTGCCGTCTGAGACCTCCGCCTCACACTGAAGAGCTTTGAAAAAGTAAAGACTCTAGAGAGAGTTGAACTTTCTGACCTCTTCAGGCTCTTGGCCACGCCCCCTGCAGGGGCTCCGCCCCTTATGGTGGCTCAGTAAAGACAGCAGGAGTGTGTTAATCCTCATTTATGTTTTTGCGGGAGAAGAAATGACGGCAGGAGTCAAACTCTTTTGGAACATATTTTATTATCAAGACAGTCAGATCTAGTTCTCCTTCTCCTGGACGGTCTTCGTTCCGCGCAGTCTGCCTGTACGACGGGCAGCAATCAGACCGACCTTGCGACCAGCAGGGGCGTCCCTCCTGATCGTGGAGGGTTTGCCAATATGCTGATGGTTACCACCACCGAAGGGATGCTCGACGGGCTGCAGGGACAGAAGGACGAACCGTCAGTGACCAACACACTGGAGCCGCTAAACAAAAGCCTGTTTGACAAACATCTCCTCCACGAACGAGCCCGGACTCTGCCAAGCGGTCCGAGGACCCCGGCGTTCTCCAAACCGCGACCTTAAAGCTCGTGTGATACTCACGTTCATGGCCACACCACGGACGCGCGGCCAGCAGTTCCTCTTGGCCTTGTACTTGTGGTAGGCGCGCCCGGCCTTCAGGATGGGCTTGTCAATACGACCGCCTCCGGCGACGACACCTGCAACACACCGGCAGCCGCACAGGTGATCGGTACCATTCCCAGATCGGATCGCTCAGCGGTGCGACGACGGGCGTCGGCGTTCGTACCGACGACGGCTCTGTTGGCCGAGGCGATGACCTTCTTGGCGCCGGAGGGCAGCTTGACCCTGGACTTCCTGGTCTCGGGGTTGTGGGAGATGACTGTGGCGTAGTTCCCTGAAGCGCGGGCCAGCTTGCCTCTGTCGCCGGGCTTCTCCTCCAGGCAGCAGATGATGGTTCCCTCAGGCATGGTGCCCACGGGCAAGACATTACCGATGTTCAGCTGAGCTGTGGACGTCAGGAGAGAAACACGAGGTTCATGGTGAATACATGATGCAAAATCCAGTCATTTGCAAACCACAGGTTTAGATAATCTAACGTTCAAAACCAACGTACTGCACAGTAAGATGAGAGCATGAACATTCAGACACGAGGCGAAGAGGCTGAGATGACCATTAATATTTCCTAGAAGCTTAACATTCCACATTTAACCAAAAGATCTGATATTAACGGTACTTTGTAGGCAACAAAGCTTCAGAGAAAATGTTGCCAGTAAAATACGACAGAAACAAGCTTTCAAACAAAAAGTCAGTCGGATTCAAACCGATTCCCCTCAGTGGTGCCAGTCTCAATGCAGAACCGTCAGGTTCATGCAGTTTGTTCCCAACACGTCCCCCAAACCCATCAAAACAATCGACACACCTCAACATTGATTCGCCCCTTCAAAGCTACTTTAAATCGCTTTATGTGCTTTGACTCCGTGAAAATTCTCTACCTCACATCTTGTCCTCCAGTCTTTTATTTTATCGTGTTTTCACATCTTTATAACATGACAAAAGTGAAGGACTCAAGTAGAAATTTCAAGATAACAAATAGAAAAAAACACAAAAAGCAGCAATGATTCACAACGATGTTCAATAGATCACTCTGGCTTTTGTAATTGTGACGAAGTGTTTCAACTGAAGCAGTGGAATTTGATCCAAGTAAGAATTCAATATATCTTATTCAATGTTTATCATCAATTCAAGTCTATTTCACACTCAGACCATTATACCACCTCATATTGAATTTCACATTAAAACAAGTCAAAAGTTTCTCCCACATAAATCACAGCTTGGTGGTCAGACACTGTCCTGCTGGAGGATTCCAAGAGTCTCTGAACATACCGTCACGAATCCAGAGATGTTAAACATCCTGAGACGATACTGCCCTTTTCTTTCCTCCCTTTCTATTACCTCACCCCAAACAGGAATATCAGAAAGCCACTACCTCTGAGCCTGGTTCGGAAAAGGCTTCTTCCTTTAAAAGGGAGTTTTTTCCTTTCCACAGTGGCTTATGCTTGCTTGTGTGAATATGTTGGGTTTTCTCTGTAAAAGCAGCCTAGAAATGACTATGTTGTATTTGGCGCTACAGAAATTAAGCTGAATTAAATCCCCTTCTTGACTCAACACCAGTCTGGTTTATCACAGGCTGCTGGACTGTGGATGTCTTACAGCACGCCGATGTTAAAATAAAGTCTGATGAGCCAAGTTCAGTTCTACTGTCAGTATTTCCCAGAAGAGACCGAGAGCAGAGAAAAAGTTCAAACGGCTTTTGTCTTTCATCACTCAGACCATTTGAAGCAGAGGGTGATGATTGTTTGACTTTGTGCTTGAAAAAAAAAAACAAAACATCATGGCGGACTCAACAGTGTAAGAAGGCCGTGACTCCGATGAAATCGGAGAACATGTAACGCCGAGCTGTAAATGTGGACGTAAGAATCCACCTGGCCACCTCACCCTTCTTGCCGCAGTAGATGAACTGTCCGGTGTGGATGCCCTCAGCAGCGATGAAGAGTTCGGTCCTCTTCTTGAACCGGTATGGGTCACGGAAAGCCACTTTGGCCAGGGGGGCGCCACGGCCGGGGTCATGGATGATATCCTGACAGAAGAAGACGGTAACAGGCGTCACCTCCCACTCAGAATCAACCGGCAAAACCAAAACCCGCCTGGAGGAGGACCACTCACCTTCACGATCCCCTTGATGTAACCATGGCGTTCAGCGAAGTCAATGTGGCGGAGTTTAGCGGCACCTTTTCTGTGCTTGACGTGGGCTTTGAACACGGAGCCCGCACCTTTTCTCTGTCCCCTGATCACACGTCCCATCGTGTTCTGAAACAGTCGGCAGTGAGAGAAGAGTTAAATTCACATTAAACTACAACAACTTTAACATTGCGACGTGGTCTGCGAGGGTTAATGTCCTTGATGGAATCATTCTCGTTATATTAAACACTGTGCTTTACAGTGAACACTAAGAGAAATCTGGTCTATATCAGTTAACAAAAACTTTTACAGCTGCCATTAAGCCACACACAAAGTCAGGAAGTAATACAATCAAATATCTCAAGATAATCAAATGTAAACTCAAGAATTAACCACTGAAGTAAAAACTACATGTATGTAAAGCTGCCAGTCTCCTTGAGGAAATATTTACTGTAACACTGAGAGTTACCAAACATGGTCTATACAGTTTGACTGTCCAATCAGAACTTTAACTCTTCTAAACATTACAGTGTGTGAAGATGTCAGCCAGTTAGCTTAGCATGCTAACGGGTTAGCTCCCTGTCAACAGTCAACTTCCCGGTGAACTTTGTCTTATTTTGACTTTATAGTAAATTAGCCAGATAAGAGCAGATTCCCCATGGCGGGATGTTTCTGGGCGCCTCTTCAGAGACTCACAGCCCGCCGCTCCACGTATCAAACAGCGGCCGCTGCGCCGCCAGCTCCGCGGCTCCGGCGCCATGTCACCCCGCTGCCGCACACAACAGCCGCTAAAACACCCAAAACTCAAGGCTGTCCTCCCAATAACCACCCGGCCCTACGGTCAGTCATCTGCTGTACGCCCAGCGACATTGATTTAGAATGGATGTTATGAAAAAGCGATGATTTAGAGCAGATTGTGAAGCAGGATGAGAGAGTAGCTTCCCTACCTAAACTCCGCTGACGGAAAGAGGACGTGAAAGGGAGAAACAGCGGTTTACATCCGGTGGACTCGGCGAAGGGGCTGATGGGAAATGTAGGCTCAATCCAGCGTATTCATTCATTTATTTTGAAGTGCCAGTGGACAAAGGGGGTTTTATTTGATTTTCACAACTACTGAGACTGTTTCAGTGTTGCTGTTTGATAAAATAACTTTACATTTAAATCTGCGACACCAGGACTGAGAAACAATACAGTATCCAATTAAAATGGATCACACTTCGCCAATCCCTACTGGGAGATCTGGCTTTTACTCATCAGTTTTAGGATGCAGTAGCCAGCAACATGACGGTCACCACTCTGGAGAGCCGATGGGGGTCAAAGGTCATGCTATGTTCAGGTCACCACTGCAGCATTCAAACCTACTCTGCTGCTCTATAACCTCAAGGCCACTACTTTCAGTACTTAGATGGTTACACTGGAACCGTTCTTCAAGAGTGTTTCATGTTTCTCGAGTTACTTTTACTTTCTGTTTGAACAGAAACATTATTTTACTCCTTACAATTTCCAAACCGGCTTGTTGATTCCTCCATCAGGCAGAACAATGAGAGTCCGATGATCGCCACACACTCACAATCACACCGATCAAACTCAATGTAAGGTTTTGGAAGTTGGGCAGATACCCGAGTACAAAGAGAAATGCACACAAGAGCAGGGATAACATTAAAACTCCACATAGGAACGTCTCCAAACTTAACTGGGACTTAAACCTGAAACATTTGGAGACACAGTACAGCCCCAGCATGATTAAAAAATTAGGCCAGCATTTGTTTCTCTTGATGTGGAAAAGGTCCTACGTGGAAAATCTCAGGGATGAGCAATAAAACAAGGTGATCACTAAACCTACATTCAGCTCCTAATCAATTTACAATAGAATTTCTACATTCACAAACAACACACACAAAAGGACAAACAAAAAAACACTGGCTTCTTGCACGTAAAAGTACAGTGATAATTCTATCACATCCTCTAGTTCTCTTGAATAAAACTATAAAAATCATGAATCCATCCCTCTTCTGCAGCTGTTCTATGCACCTGGAGCTGATCCCGTTCCTCTGGTGAGAGGCAGGATTCCTGGTTCTCGTGTCCTCAGTCCGTCACAGAAACACACCAACATGTTCTCTCTCTCTTGTAACGGACAGGCGCCTCAATGGGATTCCACGTGTAAATGAAGATAAACCAAGTACATTCAGAGTCAGCCGTGAACTCACTGTTCTTCTGAGGAAGAAAACCCATGTTCACGTACAGAAACATGCAAATATCCCACATGTCAAACCAGGGAGGAGAGAAGTCTCACCGTAACGTCACAGAACAGACCCAGCATCCAGGGACGATTATCCCTCCGTGTTAAAAATGAGACACAGGCAAGATTCCATGTTCTTTATTTGCTAAGGGCGCAATGCTTTTTTTGTTATATTTCTGTGCACAAAAAACCTCACAAAGTGAAAGTCCACATGGCGACTGTAGCTCCAGAATTCAACGTCACACCATGGCCAAAACAAAAGTCGGCAAAAAACAGGGCGCAGAACTCTGTACAGTCAATATCTTCTTTAAAAATAACACAAGGACAAAAATGTTCCTCTTAAATCAAATTCTATTTTTAGTGAAATACAACAAAATAAATTCTATAAAATAAGAGCAAAATATTTAAATATAATACGGTGGGCAGAATATTTTCATTTGCAGGAGTATTTGGTATGTTTTTGACAAAAAAAAAAAAAAAAAGAAAAAAAAAGAAAGAAAACGAAATCCAAAAAATACACGCATTCAAGTTACCAATTAAATACAGTATTTACTGATGTTTACCTTTTACTCCTACAGAATTAGCTCGAGTTGACTATCCAGCCGCTATTCTTACGGTAAAACCCGGTGGTGGGACCTACTCTGCATGGGTCGGGGGGGTGGGGAGGGGAGGGGGGCGCACGGGGGTCCCGCCGCCGCTCAGGGTCCGTCGCTCCAAACCCGAGCGGCTCCGCGGCAGAAAGGAGGCCGACGGGCGACGAGTCTGCCTACGACTCGGCTCTACTGAAGAGACAGAAGCAAACCACACAGTCTATGATACACCAGACAGCCCAGTGCAGCGGTTCTGTTGCATATGTGTTCGTTGTTCAGGTTTCCTATAGATGAAAGCTAAGCTGTCTAACCCACCGAAACTTACTGCCAAATGTGAAGTTGGAGGATTATAATGTGCAATTGAAAAGCCACTTATTCATACATTGGTTCAAAATACCGCCCTCGTTGTAGATAGGGTAAGATGAGTAGAAAAGAAAAAAAAAAGAAAAAAAGAAAAAAGAAAAACCTAAAGGAGGGTAACAACACCCCTCTGGAGATGTGGATTAAGAACAGCTTTAAGGTTGTTATGATCACAAGTCTTCCCTTGGGCTACACTATTCTGGTGAGAAGCCATGCTAAATGTTACAGCATATTAACTAGAGCTTCAAAAAGGGTTGAATTAATTACCAGAACGAACAAAAAAAAGAGAAAGAAAAAAAAAAGAAAAAGAAAGAAAGGCAATGAGTTCAGAACAATGTTGCATCAATGCTTTTTCACATCAACCGAACACCGTCAAAGTCCACCCAACCAATCCACATCTCACACGAAAACCAGCCACAGCTCGTGAGTTGATCTGGCATGGGTCATCAGGTTGCCAAGGAGCGTCAGAAGAATAATATGATAACGATGCGTCCTTCTACAGTTGAATGACCAGTAACCGTCCGATGGTGGAACAAACTTTACTGCTGAGCATGGGTGAGAAAACAAAGAGGAGTCGTTGTCTTCTTACAGTTTTTTTTGGGAATTTTTCTTATTTATAATATCCACTTTGTTTTTCCGTAATATCTGCAACATTTCCCGCCAGCAAACCACACAGTTATGCTACTGGGGGATCTGAACAGTCAAAAACATTAACATACTATGTACACCTTTTTCGTCATGTAGACAAGCACATCAGCATCGTCAGCTCTGGGTAAATTGGTTTTTCTTAATTAGAACTCTTGTCCACTCCCTCGCCTCTGCGGCCGCCGGCAGGCCCCCGCCACGCAGTCAGGCGACTCCAGGCCAGGGAAGAGCGCCTCCCGCAGGCTGCCACGGGGAGGGGAGGGGCCTGGAGAGGGGATGGAAGGCCTGGCTCTGCCCTGTCCTGGGGCCAGAGAGAGAGAGACAGAGAGAGAGAGGAAGGAGAGCGGGACGATGGAGGCTCGAGGCACAGCAGAGGAGGGAGGGGGCGTTACTCCTTAGGCGGGGCAGGCGCTGGGGTGGAGGTGGGGGCCGGGGCGACCTCCTCAGTGCCCTCCCAGTTCTCTTGTGCTCGCGGGCCCGGGCCAGGAGTGGGCCCGGGGCCTGGGGTGGGGGTCTGAGTCGGGCCCGGGGTCGGGGCGGAGGCGGGACCGGGGCGCTGGGGGTTGTTCATGTGCTGAGCAGCGGGTCCGGTGTACGGCTGCCCATGGGGGTGGTTGTTCTGCAGGGGAGAAACATGACAGGAGGGGGCATGAGGTGAAGACCAGCACCAACCAAACAGCCTCAGGCTGCAGCCAGAGCTCAGCTCATTACAAATCTGAAAATACTCAAGTATCACCGATTCACAGGCCAGAAATGTTCAGATTGTAACTTTTGATTCAAATGAGGAGTAATTTCTGAAACCGTAGCAATAATCAGACTTGATACAGTCGTCTGAACGGCGTCCAGCGTCTCACAGACAGGACGTGAACCGGACTGTGAGACACTACCTGCTGAAACTGGGCGGTTCCAGGAGAGTGTGGGTACAAAGACGTGTCCTCAGGAGGGGATGAGTCCTGATCGTCAGGCGCCTCCTGCTCATCGGGCTCCTACAATACACCAAACACACATTATCACAGATCAACGGGAATCTCCCCGACCGTATTAATGTGAAAATACAAGCTGTTGTTTGCCTGAACAAATCACATGCGTACAGTGTTTAAGGTCAGGTGTGTGAACTACACTGCTGGCTCTGAGAGTGAGCAGGCTGCGCGAGAAACACCAATTTCTGCTTTCCTGCTCTCAGTAAATGTGGTTTGAGTGAGATTAGGCTGTGTGTGCAGGAGCTTTAGGAAGGTGCTCATGAATCTCTCCACAGCCAGCGCATCTTTTCTTAACGATCACATTTCCTCCAATTGCTGCTTCTAATTTGTTATTTAATGAAGGGCAAAAGAGTGAAAACAGCCTCTTCCTCTCTCTCTTTTCTGGGCAGACTGACAAAACCAATATGTCTCCTTTCCCATATAACTACAGAGATCATCAAGCATCTGCTGCAGGTAAAACACGCCTGTCACCACAGGTATGTGACCTCCTAACATGACAAACTTGGACAACTGTTCAGTGACATTTTCCCTGACGATAACTGCAATTCAACAACACGGACTCCGGATCACTATGTTTTAGAATTCACTGTTTGATTATACGTTTGTTGGTATTTCGTCAACACTTCCGGTGAATCAATAAGCAAAACTCTGCCCTCCTCTGTCTGCTGCTGCCCCAGCCCCAGTCCCAACCAGGAGTGACGTTTCAACATTAAAGAATGAAGTATAAAAAACATAGTATTTCTCCTTTAAAATAATCTTAATGACTCTAACTGAACTCATTTGTCTCCTCAGGAGCCGTTATGCTCTGAAGTCACTGTTTGTGAAGTTGGACACGAGACAGTGGAGAAAGTACTACGAGCAAAAATATATTCTATCAATAAATACTGTAACTGATGCTTATTGGAGGAGCAGAGCTGAGGCGTTAAACCGCAGATGACCGGCAGTATTGGCCTGTTGGCAGGGCGAGGGAGCGTAAACTGGCAGAAGAGGGCTAAAGTGAGACGGAGAGACTGGCTGTCGGGACTGTCGCTGTGGCCAACCAGAGGGACTGGGCAGCAGGACAAGCGGAGGACAAAGACCTGTTGACTGTGTGCAGCTGCACACATGACTGTTACATACACAGCACCTCACTCTGAGATTCACTGAAACACTCAACAGGGGCGTCTATACTCTGATTCATAGTCACAGCCCATCTAACTGACCGTCCGGCTTTCAGGACTAAATGTACGAGAAAAGAAACACACAAATCTGAGCGAGTGATGAACGGATCTGGGCTCACTAACATTTGAAAACATGCCATGAAGAAGCTCTAAAACTGTGAGTTGTTTCTTTTCTAACTGAGAAATTGACATGTGTTGGAGGGCTAAACTCTGGGCAGCGATTCAGTGTTTCTCTACGGATTCTTTGAACAGATTTGGTTTAGTTTCTTTCCTTCATGTCGTGGTGCCTGGAATACTGACCTTCCCTGGGCTTCCCTGAGTACACTTGAGCTGTGTATGGAATATTACAGGAGAAGTGTGTCATTTGACGAGACTTTTCACCATAGAAATATACAAGTAACTCATTTTTAAGTGAGAACAAAAGAAGAAGGAAAAAAATGTGTGTACTGTGAACTGCAGCCATGAAAACAAAACATATTCAGCAAGGTAAGCATGTCATAACTGTCGGCTGGAAGTGTTGAATTGTGGACTCGAGGATCACCGTCCTGCATGCTTTCAGCGCGTCCGAGCTCCAACACACCGTGACATCGCGGCTCCCGGTGTGTTGGAGCAGGGAGACGTTCAAATAGCATGCAGCACTGCGGCCCTCCAGGACCAGAATTGGACACCTCTGCTATAAAACAATACATGAATCTAAATATGACGACAGATTCATAAACTTCTTTACATTCAGATTCTGTTACATCTCACTAAATAAGCAACAGGTAAAAATCACAACACTGAGACAACGACATGATAGAAGTACGGTGCTGCAGCAGCGAGTCCCAAACACTGAAGTCTGGATTTCCAATTCTGGCTCCTTCAAACTGATGGTAACAGGTTTGTGATCTGGATCAGCACAAACTGAACCCTAAAATCTCCTGTTGGGTTTGAACTTTCTCCACCTCTTCAAGTGTCTGATGACAAGGTTTACTGAGGCGACACCGCAGGAAAAGTTAAACAGTGTCACGCTGCCAAAGCCAGCAGGCCGCCTGGTCCAATAAAGTACTGAAAATAAACTGGCAGGAAAGTCAAGGTATAAGGAAGAGTCGGTGAAATCCTGCTGAAGGCAGCAAAAGTTGTCAAGGACAACAGATTTCATACAAAATCATCCTGGTTTGGAACAATCTGGCACTTAACAGCTGTACAAGATATCTCCTCTGATATTACGTTGAGTATGGATTGAGAAAAGATCAAATCTTAACATAAACCTGTATCAATGGCATCAAGGGCTATTTATACTGTTACCAACTACTCAAACTTTGCTCTCTGTGTACTGATCATATTAAGTATGCTCGTATTGTGAAGAGCAAAGACTTGTAGAAGAGGTGAATTCTCTACATCCACCTGAAAATACAAGATTTATCTGTCATGATGATGAAGAAGCAAAGTGATCAGCTTGTATTTAATAAATCAGTCGTCTAAATTCTGGCGATTTGAGCAGAACTGTAATAGACATAAAAACAAAAACTGCCCAAAATCTGCATCGGTCCCTTAATGATCAGGGAACATTTGAAGGAACCAGAGTCCAGCTTCTGTGTTGAAGAATAAAAAAAACATCACTCCTGCAGCACGTCATCAAAACTATTGAAAGAAAGAAAAGAAAAAAAAGGAAAGAAGTTCACAAAGTGTTTTAGCTCCAGCACTCATAAATACTCAGTGGACTGCAGGTCAGGTTACACCATGCAGCGGGCTACTGTGATGTGACAAACATCTGTCTGTGGGACTTGTCTGTGTCGTCTCAAAGTAAAACACCGATGATAAAGACAAACTGTGAGAGTAAAAAGTGAAATCTCGGTGTTCTCACCTCCTCGGGACACAGCTCGCAGGCCTTGGCCAGCGTCATGCGTGCGCTGTGTGAACGCTCCAGGAAGTATCCGTTGGAGGTCTCGTTGCTCTGGACCGGAGGCGACCAGTTGTTGTAGGTGTACTGGGGGTTTCCTGTGTAGGGCCTCCTCTCCAGCTCGTCTCCGAGCCACTCCACGGCCCACGTCCACTTCCGCTTGAGGTCGCCGTTGCTCTGTTCGCACACGGACACGGGAACACAAACACGGCCATTAGTTCACATACAGACCGAAATACCACTCGACCGCTGAAGTCCGAGCAGTGAAAACAGCAGCTGGAAGCAGATCAAGCTCAGTCGGCGCACCTGGAGGATCTGATAGGCCACAGAGCAGTTGCTGAAGAGAGCCACCATGCACTTGATGCACTGATAGGCCCGTTTCTGGTAGTGGTTCTTGGAGCGCTGGATGGTGTCGAAAAGCCCATCTCTGTCATCAGGAATTCCCTTCAGTACATTGTGGATCCTACAAGCCAAAACAGAAAGCACTCATTGGATTTATTTCCTTATTTAAAAAACAAAACAAAACAAAAACAAAAAAAACCCCACATCACATTGTGTGCCAGATACAAGAATAAACAGAACAAAACATCCCTTGGATTGAGGCATTGCACCGTCACCCCCTGAATGTAATTTAGAAAAATCCATGATCACCACAAATCACTTTGGTCCACTGATTACAAACAACACCGGATTACATTTATCTTTCTCCAGTCGTAATCCTACTTAAGAGTTCATCCTATTCAGACGATCAGGTTTGGGATTTATCCTGGTCCTGCAGAGTCCCGGGGGCCCTCCTCCTACATGTTTTCAGTCTTCTCCTGTTTTAAGTAACACCTTACTCCATGAGGAGCTTCTTGTCGAGTCTTCAGAGGTTACTGATGAATTAATCATTAGATTCAGGTCACAAAGAGACATCTGAAATATGCAGGGCTTTCCAGGACCAGGGTTAGACACCACTGAATTAAACATTAAAGCTTCAAAGCTTATTTTTGATTCTTCCTGTATTTTCATTGACTAAAATGTCTGACAACAGCAGCACACCCAATCTGAGATTAAGATCAAAGGGGACATATTGGCGTGTCCACAGCTTTCTACTCATTGTTTCTTCAAATGTCAAGCTCTTAGTCTGACCTGTGTGTTTGCCAGGAGTCCTCGATGAGCAGGATCTGTAGCAGCAGGTCCAGGTAAGGCCTCAGCTCATAGGTGTAGGAGTACGCCACCTGCAGGCAGGAAACAAGCAGGTAAAGCGCGTACAGACTCGCATCCAGACGGTCAGTTAGCAGGATGAAGCACGAGGACGTTTACCTGCCAGAGCAGCTCACTGAGCACGGTGGAGGAGAACTGAGGGTTCTCCCAGCAGCTGAAGCGGAGCAGCTTCACCGTCTCCTCGGAGTTGCTGCAGTCCTCGATGATCTTCTTGACGTAGCTGGTCCTCACGAAGAGGAGCTCTCCTACCAGCTGCTGCACCGGCATCACCGGCGCCGTCAGATTGGTGTCTCCGTAAGGGTTCGGGAGGGGAGGGTTACCTGAACCAAGCATAGGAGAGAAATTCATGTCTGGCATTGGAGGCACACCTAAAGCAATGCTTCTTGCTGAATAATCGCCCTCAGCTCTAAGCTATGCTACACAGCAGTCACTCAGAGCGGCTGGTGTGTCAGTCACCGAGTCCTGAGCAAGGATGAGAATCTTCATTGGGCCCCAAACGTAACAGCAGATTGTTTCTTGGGTTGAAGCAGAAAACTTACCATTGATGGAGGACTGCATGCGAGAGGAGACGTCGCAGCAGCGGACCAGCTGGGAGACCACAGTGTACAGCTTGCCCAGCTCGGCGTACTGGTACTTAATGGGCGGGCCGGGACCCTCGTCAAGGGCGACCAACATGAAGGTGGCAGGAACGTTCAGCTTGAGGAGCTGCGTCTTTTCTGCCAGTCCTGAGAGGAGAGCGGCAAAGCGAGAGAAAGCAGCGTTCAGAGTCTCAAACACCTTCGTTATTATCTGCATAAATGTCACAATCGAGCAGGAGGCAGATGCACTTGACAGGCGGGTGATGTCTGCGTGCCGCTTACCCAGATTGGCGTACATGACAAAGAGGTTGAAGTACTGCTGCAGGTGACGGCCGTGTTCAGAGACCTCTCTTCTGAGCAGGTTGAGGACAGCTCTCAACAAGTGGTCACTGAGACTGAGGTTATCACAGCCCTGCAACACAAACAATCCCACGTCAAATCACAGCCCAACAGCCGCACTAATGCCTAGAGAGAACCAGACGCCAACCGGAGCCGAGGGTCCTGGCGAGGCGGTGGGGGAGGGGCAGGGTCCGTCTTGCAGGGAGAAGTGAGCGATGAAGACGATGAGCTTCGCGAAGGCGCCGCGGACCTCGGCGCTCGGGCACTCGAGCAGGTACTCCGAGAAGCGGTTGGGGTAAGCGAACAGGACGTTGTGTGCAAACCAATAGCGTACATTCTTACTGTGTCTCAGCAGGATGCAGAGGGCGTCATACCTGGAGGGGAAGGTTTATCCATGAGGCTGGAAACTAACACACACGCATCAAATGAAACCCCACCCACAGGAGAGAGGCAGACGAGGCTCACCAGTCACTGGCAGGACCCCGTACCACTTTCTTGGTGTGAAAACCTGTGCTGAAGAGGAAGCGAGCAGCCAGCTGAGCACTAATCATAGCAATCTCCTCTGCCTCTGGCAGAAGGTGGTCTTGTCCTGATAAAGAGAGAACAGCTGTTACTCACACAGTATAAACGCCTCCAGCACCACGTTCACGTCGCCGTGTCCACCTTCACATCAGAACCTGAGAAGCTGTGCAGCTTCCCCTGATCTAAAAAACCTACTTTGTACTCATTTCTCTTAAATCATGTCAACCACACAGGAAGTTTCTGACTCTGACAAAGTTTCGATATATAACAACACAGTGCACACAGGACACGCATCTTGCTTAAACTACTGGGAGATACCGATGCCGATCTAGACTATTTCAGCTCAGATCTGTATTTATTTAGCCCAGAATACGAAGAAGATTGTTTTCAGTTGGAACGGACGAAAAAACATCAAGTTATTTTTAAAACTTCATTCCAAAATCTTAGAATCGAGTAAGACATACATAAAGATGGATCAAGAATAACATTTAGAAACAGTGTTTTGCACACAGTGTGGTCCAAAATGATCGGAGTAAAATATTCCAAACATTTCCAGTCCTGTTGGATTTATATTGAGTAGTAAAAACGATAAGATACCATATCAGAATCAATGTGAGGCAGGCCTGGTTGGGTCAGAAGGTGAAATACTTATGCTGAAAAGGTCATTCTGGTCTGAGAAAGAACAGTCTTGCAGAGATGACTTCCCTCAGATGCGTATTTTATGTGAAACATGATTAGGCTCTGCCTAATCATTAATTCATTGGTGCTTTTACTGTCCAGTAGTTCTCGGCAGCCTCTCATAAACTACAACACAGCAATTATTTTCTTCATGGGAAGAAGCTGGGATGCGTCCTGCTGCCACTTCAAATATTCTTTATGTCGAGAACAAGCCAAGGTTTGTAAATCAATCTGTATGATAGTGGTTACATCAGTAAGAGAGAAGGTTAGTCATCTATAGCTGAGATACGATTTCAAATGAGTCATTGCTGAAAGGTCGAGGGGATATTGAAGAATCGCACTCCATTCTGTGCATCTACATTAGATGTCATGACATTTGCAACAACTAGGGTGAACCTTAGATCTAATAATCTAAATAAATACACTAGCAGCAAAACCAATGATCAAAAAGGATGCCTACCTGGAGGAGGGTTTAAATAGACACTGTTACAGGTCAGAAGTTTCTTAATGAACTGGAAATATTCCAGGCTGTATTGCATTCGGTTGTGCATGAATTGGACGTTCTGCTTGCGGACGCTGCACTCGATGACGCCGGGCATCTTGACCTGCTGGGGCTTGGTGGAGGAGATGGTCAGCTCGGAGATGTACTTGACCAGCTCGCTGTCCTTGTCCAGAGAGTCCATGCGCTCATAGAACAGGATGTAGGCGTTCCACCAGCGCTTCTGCCTCCGGTACGACATCCTCTTCATCATGTGGTCGAACACCTCGCCCATGTACTCCCCTCCGAAGCACTGGTTCTTCATCTCCTCCTCGTCGTCCATCTTGCACTCCGTCACATCCCCGTCGTCAAACTTATACCAGCGGTTCTTCTCGCCGTCGCCCCCGTTCCTCTGGATTATGTAGGAATAGTAGTGTCCCCCGCTGGCCTGGCCTGAGTGGACCAGCACTCCCACCAGACGGTACTTGGAGCTTCCGGGCGGCGTGGGCTCCGACGGCTCGTTCTGCTGGATCACCTGGTTCTCTGGGTTGACGTCGTCGCCCTCCAGCTTGGCCACGCCTGCTACCGTGTACGGCTCCATGTCCAGCTCCCGGGGAAACTCGAAGTAGTCGTTGAACTTGATGGCACACTCCCTCTCCCAGTCGTAGTCAAAGCGCTTCAGCTGGATGGCCAGGACGGGCGGCAGCTTCTTGATGAGCAGACGCTTCACTGTGTCCACCTGACCACGACGGCAAACAGCACAGGTTAACCAAGAGAAAGCCTTCTCCTTTCGCATGGCAGCCATCGTCCCCGTTTAGTGAGCATGTGAATGACTGTTTAGGCTGAACTACTGAAGCAGCAAAACAAAACTGATAAAAATATTACTAATTAAGCTGGCACTATTTACTCAGTGGGCAATATGAATGTCACATTCTAAAACTATTTGGTAAACATACAGGAGCTGCGTTCTCACCTTCTTATTACACTTTTCACAGTGGTAGGCGTTGGCTCCTTCTAGCAGGTCTCCTTTGACGTACTGCTCCATGGAGTCCAGAAGGTTCTGGTGGTTTCTGATGTCCACATTGAGTGTTGTGAACGACTCCTCACACTCATACCTGATAACACACACCGTAATTAAAATAGATCATGGCAAATAAATCCTGAATTCTTTAACCATGTTCTAGAACAAACGGTGTGGACAGTCAGTCACCTGTGGGGGCAGCCCTGACAGATTTTCTGGTCAGCGAAGGACCCTCCCAGCACCTTGCTCAGCATAGCAGGGTGGCCTAAAGCTTTCAGAGCTTCATCCAGGCTGTCCACCAAAGAGTTGAAAAACTCCAGGGCATCGTGCTGTTCCCTCAGGTTCACTGGCTCGCCCCATAGCCTACAAAGAAGAAAATATTAAGAGGACGAGCAATCGCAGGATGATAACTGGGCAAAACTGCAGAGTTAAAAAAAAAAAAAAAAAAAAAAAAAAGGAAAACGAGGCTCTGAAATACCTGAACTGTTTCCAGAATCCTCGAGGGACGTAGTACTGCAGTCTGGATGCAGCCAGATGACCAAAGATGACCTGCAGGTGGCGCAGCACCCCGATATTGTACTCTTTCCTGTCTTCTGACTTACTGGAGGGTTTATCATCGAACTGATGATGGTAGCTGAACACTTCATCACGAGGATCTACGTTACTCTGGAAAAACATACCGGTGGAATTCTGTCAGTCACTAGATACAGAAGCTCAAAACCTTCATTGGACAAAATTCTACAACACAATCTAACAATACCTCATTCTCTTGCTTCTCATCCCCTGACATGTCGTCGTCCACGTCGGTGCCCGTTCCCTCGATAGCCAGGATGCCGTTGCGGATGGGAGGGATCATGTAGAGCTGCTGAATGACTGAGTTCATGTAGCAGGTGGCGCCGGCGTTCTTTAGACCCACAAAGCCTTTGTTGGGCCGTGGGCCGACTGGAGGCAGGTACTCCCACTCCGTCAGTGTTTCACAACCTGGAAGCAGAGGCAGGCGAGCGTACCGTCATTCTCCCTGCAGATTTCTGCTTATCAGGGTTTTTCTGTAAAACACAGCGAGTGTTCTCCACATACCCAAGTAGTACATGTCGGTCAAAGTGTCCACGATCTGTTTGAGGTTGCGGACACAGCCGACGGCCAGCGCCACCAGGAGCTCAAAGCCAGCGTTGATGGAGGCGGGCGTGCTGCACACTGGGATGGCCTGCTCTGTGGGGAACTCGCCGCTCTTCATGTACTGCAGGTAAACATTAGACGCTGGGAAGATGAAGTCGTCGATCAGCTCCTGAGAACAGAAGACACAAAGACAAACCTTAGTGATATCTGTGCAACAACATAAAACCGCAAAATTGAGGGGTTTTTAACACTCTTTCAACTGTTTCCAGCCTACTCATTGTACCTTAATGAGGTTTGCTCCTCCCTTCTCACAGCCGATGTAATACTTCTTCTCTGGTGTCTGGAAGGCCAGAAGCTCTTTGGTGACCCCAAGGTGGCCCTCCAGGATCGTCTCCTCCACACCAGTCTCCCCTGTCCTCTTAACCTCATCCTGGTAAAAGCAAACGCAGTGTGTAGTGTGACTGCATCCCGCTGGAGCTTCAGGAAACACCTCAATGTCAAAACCATTTAGGATATTAAAAACCAATGTTTACCCGTATCCTCTTCAGCCAGTCAATCTCATTGTTGAGCAGCACCTCAGCGTTTGGCAGGTTAATGTTGCTGTTGTAGGCATAGTTCAGGAGATGCCGAAGCAACGTGAAGTAGTCCCCAGCATGTTTGGCTCGCTCTTTGGCTGTACTCTGAAACAGATAAGGAGTAAAGCAGTTCTAATGATGGAAGCGGTGCATTATGCTGTCCAGCAAATGAAGCCTAACAAATAACAGTGCTAAAATAAACAGGTTCAGTCACTCACCCCCAGCACAGTGAAGAGGAGGGTAATAAAGAAGAGGAGGGGTCGATGGCCCATACAGCACCGAGTGGCCATCAGGAAGAACTGCTCCTGAGCCATCTGACGCACAGATCTGTGAAAAGACGGAGTTCAGCATCAGCACCGCTACATTCTGTCGCAAGTATAAAACTCTGCAGATGATGAGAGTCTCCTCCACCTCAGTCAGCACATTTACACTTCAGCGAGTGGCGAGCACCGCTGGCTGCCAGAGTGATGTACTTACTTGCTGTGGCAGTGTAGCAGCAAGTCTATGATGAAGGTCTGCCAAGCTTTCTCCTTACTGAGCGTGTCTAGAGCCGTGGGCATGAGGGCGAAACACAGTGTCATCACTTCCAGGGCCTCGCAGCACACCTGCTCATCTTCTCCATCTGGCTCCTTGGCCGCATTCGTCTATCAAGACACAGATCAGCGTCAGTAAAATTACATATGGACGATTTCATGTCAGGGCAAGAGTCTGATCACAATGTCACGGAGTGCCAGACTACCGGACGTCAAGTGTCTGTTGATGGAACACAGTCAATGCGACGAGTCGCATGTCGTAACATTTACCTTCTCGTATATCTTGCTGATTTCTTCATTGGAACTGAAGACGAGCTGCACTGTGCCGCAGCCCGAAGCCCACACTATTTTCTGAACAGCTCGGATCACACAAATGTCTGGGATGTACTTCGATGCCTGGAAGAAATTCTGGTGAAAACAATCCCATAAAATCTATTATTGCAAAAGGTAGACTTTAAAAAAAAAAGAGAGAGAGAGAGAGACCCCCCCCCCACGTCTAGTGATTGGTTAGACACAGGATTCTTATCTACACCCACTTTAAGATTAAACTTTCACCTTTCTGATCTATTTGTTCATTCATACAATTAAAACCTGTGACTGTTCAACATACACAAAGTGGTCTGATTATAAATTAATGTATATGTTCTATAATGTTAAGCCACTACAGTAAACTGAATTCTCCTGATCTTTCCGTTACCTCATCAGAAATCTGCTGGGCCAGGCGAATGGCTACATTTCGCAGCATGCACTCCGAGGCAGGGTTGGGGATGTTTTGCAGCGCGCTCTGCAGGACCAGTGCCTGGTCATGTGTTGCCTGATTTATCTGGAAACAGAAGAACAGAAGGAAACAAAACACGTTCAGGACATGGCAGGCATCCACCGAGGAACAAGTATGACAGGTTTGTCTCTGCCGAAGTTATGTGTGTGATCTAACCGGAGAGACGGGAATATTTCCCTCAGCGTTGGGCTGGCAGGCCTCTGCCACAGCCTTCACGTGCCCGAAGCCGACCGCGGTCAACAGGAGCTTGGCAATCTTCAGCGCGTTGAGGTAAGCCCCGCGTCGCGTCTCCATGTCCGCGGATGGGAGGAAGTTGTTTCTGGTGAGCATGCTCAGCACCAAGGGCAGACCGCCACTCTTCAGGAAGTTGTACTGGAAGTCGCTGGCATCCTCGCCCAGAGTGGCACTGGCGGGCATCAGCAAAGCATATACAACCTGGAACAAGAGCAGTCATCTCTGTCAGCTATTAGAAGCTAAAAGCCAACAACAGACTTCCCTCATTTGTGCCATTCCCACACATCTTTGGTCACTGAGAGATTAAGCAAAACACATTCACCTCCAAGAAAATTAAAAAAAAAAAAAAAAAAAAGCATGATGAACAAGGCCTCACACACTGAAGCCAAACAAATGATCTCTTGTACTGTGGAGGCATGGCTAAATAGTCTGGTCTCAAATGGATGATGGCTTTGTGAAAGCACTGGTGCTTGTAAAATCAGCACTGCTCCAAAAAAGCGCTAACTTCACCCTTCATGATTTGGCATGGGCTAACGGTAAAGTGTCTCAGTGTCAACTTAATTCATCTGTTTTAATGAATGTGATTTTTCTTATTCTCTAAAATTCCATCTGAGTAGAACAACACTTTTTTAAAAATCAGCATAGCCCTTCTTTCGTACATCACATACGTCTGCTCAAAATAAAGAAATTAAGAATTCAACCTTTTAAGTTAAAGACATACACCGCATATAAATTCATGGCTAATCGAGACAAACCACACACACACTTAGAAAAAAGTCATAAACAGGACTGATGAATGGAGCACAAAGAGTGCCACAGCTGTAATATAAAGAGAAAACGACCCTCACCTCAATGAGGTAGAGAACTTGTGAGGGTGACGGACCGAAGAAGCGCGAGTCCAGTGAAGGACTCAGGCTGTTTTCACCCAGCTTGGCGTGGTCCAGACACACAGCCCTCAGATTCTCCACCGTCGTGTTGTCTGAAAACACAAATAGCAAAAACAAGATAGTTGAGAATTTCCATCGAGGCAGGAGCACATCTGAAAAGAATAAACTGCGTGGCTCTTAATGGGAGCACGGGTGTGTGCGCATACCGGGAGGCATCAGCTTCATGAGGACTCGAGCACCGTCTCTGAGCAGAGGCATGTTCAGGTTGCAGCCCAGGTCGGCCACCTGCCACAGGAAGGAGATGTAGCGCAGATGCAGCGACATGATCTGTAGAGAAATAAGTTTGGGAAAGACAACAACGGTGATTTTTAGTTACTGGCATTTCTAATTTGTCTATTGGGAGAGAAACAAAACAACACAGACCCAGAACTGAACAGCACATGGTAACAACGCAGTGATGGCAAAACCCCATCAGAGTTCACTTGATTCAAACATGTTCAGGGTGCACTTCTGTCTCGTTTTGTATTAAAACTAAAGGGGAAAATGCAGTTATAAATGGGTTATTCTGCTGCCTTTTGATTCCTCTGTTAAATGAGTGACATCTTTGCTTTAACGCAGCTTATGAGGCAGAGAGAGAAAAACACTGCAGTCACAACTACTGGCATCAATGACATCATCAGACTGTGTTTAAGATTTCAAGAGGAAATGTGACAGTGTGGAAAAGGACAAGATCTCACCAATGAATGACAAAAGTAATGAAAACAAATACTGTCAATGTCTATCATGAATGCATCGGGTAATTACTTCGGATTGTTTCTCAAGACCTGCTGTGAGTTAAATGATAGTTGAGAAAATAAATAGCAAGAGGGAAACATTCAGACAGTTATGGCTGTATGTGTGATCTTCACTCACCACGCCGGGAAGACAACTCTCCACTTCAGGGTTGGGCCCGTCGCTGTAGTGGTTGCCATGGTTACCCGGAGAGCCAGTGGATGAGTCAGACGAGCTATCCGGACTCGAGGGCATGTTGGTGCTCACCTGGGTCAGCTTGGCTGTGATCAGCTGCAGAAAATGAAGAAAACTAAATGACTATGGAGTCCTGATAATCTAATGAGTCATTGTGTCCATAGGTTTAAAAACACTAGAAACGTATTTCTGCTTGGAATTCTTTTGAACACAATGGCTGCAATCAAATTACTGTGATACATTATTAATGAACGGTAATAATAAAAGAGCCCATTACAGCTTCCAGGGAGGGAGAAACACACAGCACAGCACCATCAGTGGTACATTTCTTTTATCAGTCCTACACAACTGCTCATTCTTACCGTTTTGTCCTTCAGATTGAGCTGTCCAATCAGTTTCCTGTCGTCAGCTGGATCCACAACCTCCCCACCAATGAAGAGCTCGATCTTTGTATGTGCGGCATTGGCTTTTATCCTGTTGAGAATGCCACGCCGAACCGAGCCAATCGTGTCGTTGGTGTGTGACCAAATGTCCAGATCGTCGACCTGACGTCCTTGGTTGGGGAATCGCACAATCAATGTGATATGCTTTCCACGGAAAGCCCTGCAAAGGAAATGGAATACAGAAGCCTTAGTGAGACAGGAAAGATAAAACCACTCATCTCGCTTACTGGAAGGAAAATAACCAAATATGAATAAATCCACACCAGAAAAGAGTAAAGGCACCAGTGAGAGAGAGTTCAGGTCATAGAAGAAGAGTGAAGAGGTGAAACGATGCTGTATGACGTGGCTGGACCTGTACCTGGACATGGGCAGTATCGTCCTCTCCTCATGGTAATCACTGTCACACTCATTGATGTATTCCTTGAGAACGGTGAGAACTCGCACCATGCGGATGGCCTCCTGTCGGGCACAGTTGATGCTGTCCTTGTCTCCATCCAACACACAAAGGGTGTCGTAGGACGCTTTCAGGCGGTCGAAACACGACTGGATGAAGTCTTCATGAATTTCCACCTGAACGAAACACAAGAAGTCATTTCCATGCTGCTTTCACATCAAATGAAATGTTGAGCATCCTGCTTCTGCCAATAGCTCGACAAAGCCAGAATACACAGCAGCACTGACCTGATTAACTTGTAGTTTTGGTCCGAGGTTGGTGTAGATCTCTTTCAACAGGTCTATTGCTCGGCTTGCAATGTCATCACTTCCTTGAATAACAACCTGTGAAAGAAAATCAGTGTTAAAACCGTCTTTTATTGTCTGTAGGTGTGCGAGGTATTCTATACACCAATGAGCCTCGAGATTAATTGGAACACAAGACCAGGACAGAAACAATGTACAGGAAGTGAGCTGAAAACAATAACCTGAACAACACAATAGTAAGCCAGTGCGTGGTACACCAAGCTTCACAGTGAAACAGATATGGGGCATAATCCAGTCCAAACTCATTTTTGGGTAAAATCTAAACGGCCATTAATACTGAACACCACTAACCAAGTTCTTTGTTCAAGCGCACTGCTGGCAAGCTGGAGAGCAGCTTTTGTTTTATGTCAAAGAACTGCAAACATTAGGTTTAAGAAGCTTAATTGATCCTCAAGGGACTGAAATAAAAAAAAAAAAAAAAAAGAAAAGAAAATCCTCTCTGGACTTCAACATATTCAATTTTGCTCTCTTTGTTAAAATTCATTGCCTTAAAAATACACAAAGAAAGCCATTCATGTGTGACTGTTGCAAGAAATCTCCTCACCCGCCAGAGATAGTCCAGGCCTATTAGTTCCAGGTCATCCATCATGTAGGCCCTGCGCTTGGCTACCAGCTTGCCCTCTCTGCAGTTGACAGCCTTGAAGAACCTCTCAAAGCACTTCATGCCATTCTCTGTCAGCAGAGACGGGTCCAACTGCAAGACATTGTTCTCAAAGAAGTCCTTATTGATGTCTGGGTCCAGGTCTGGCTCGTCACCCATCAGCTTGGAGTACCTACGGGACGGCAGGCAAACAGCCTCGCTGATGAACAAACGCCAATATTTATTCAGAACAGAGGCGAGGAGAGGGACGAAAGCCAAACCGTACCACTTGAAGCAGGCTTCCCGGTCACAGAGGAACACAGCATTCTCAGCCAGACACTTCCAGATCTGCTTGGCCTGAGGGGCGCACAGCCACAGCTGGCCGTCTTTTAGCAGGAATCTGAAAAAAGAAATCCTCGTCAATAGTGAACACTGGAGGCCTGGAAGTGCATCCAGTGGAGCTACAGATCAGCACTGGATCCTTCACAGCTGTATTTGAAGAAAGCACTGCAGTACTTCATCAGACAGGTCTGAGGATGTATTGTGTTTTGTTGTCATCAAGATTTGTGTTCTGGTTTGTTCATAAGCTACACTGAAGATTTTGGCAATTATTAAAGAAAAAGAAGACAAAAAGAAAAAACCCTAACACTAATTGATATTCCTACTTAGCCCTTTTCAGGTATTTCCTTGTATTTAAATGTTCATTTAACTTCTAAACTTGTCTTTGAATGACCATGATGAAAGTCTGGATCTGGAAGTAGTAAATCATTTATTTTCCTCTCAGTTTATTAATGTTACAAAAAAAATGTGCCTTATGCCAAGAGGTTTAATACATCTGTTGGTCTATTCTGTTTCACGGGGTTTAAAATACTGTACCTCAGGAAGTTGAGCCGCTCTTGTACTTCCTGAACATGGCTGTAGCGGCTTCCTGGTCTCACTGTCTGGGGGTCAAACTCTGCTTGTTCTTCTGTAAAAAGCACACAATGTGAGCAGTCACACAGAAGACACTTCACATTCCTGATCCAAACTCAGCAACAATAAAACTGGACTTGTCTGACAAGCACATTGTACCAGATCTGACCCAGACACTCGTACCTTTGGAGAACTGCCTCATGGTCTCCATGTAGGCCGAGAGGTTCTCAGCCACCAGCGTGACCAGAGCGTGATTATGCTGCAGCTGGTTGATTAGGTCATGGCGGTAAAACACATGAGGACTTCTCTGGGTTTGACTGAGGAGAAAACAGCAACAGGATAAACAAGTCCATTGAGGGGAAAGTCAAAAAAAAAAAAAAAAAAAGCTACAAGGTGAGAATAACGCTGACATTGCGTTCTTCTCTGATCAGGAAAATGGACGGATAACTGATTTATCATTTGCTTGTCATCAGAGGAACAGAGAAAGCAGCTTTTGGTGTACCCCTGTTTGAATGTGTATCAGAGAATAGCCAGCAGAAGAACATATCAAAGGTATTTTCATTCCTTGTTTCCACAAGTGTTTCTGCTTTGAAAGCTAAACCTGAGAGCATGTCCACCTTTAATCCAGGTAGAGTGAATATCCACAGCCGTACAACAAAGTGTCTCTTGAATATATGCAACACGTTCTTTATTTTTTAATGATCATCGTCTTTCAATGTTTACAGTCAGTGATCAAGAAACTTGACTGAACGAACTCGGATCTAAATGCATTTAAAACGCTGTTAAAAAAAAAAAAAAACATCTTGCATGCATATATGCACAAGTGGATCCAAGGCATGAAACATCCCAGTTATTTTGCAATAAATGATTTGAGCTGAAAAGAGCTGGCATCAGGAAGAGTGGGGCTTCATCTCAAAGGACCTTTGTTGTGTTGTGCAAATGATTTTATTTTGTATATGTAACGTGTTGTGTTGACTGCACACAAAGGCTCCCTAAAAAGAAATTAATCACAACAGTTTGTAACTCTTCCTCTTCATAAAGCTGAACCCACATCTTACCTCAAGCCACACTTCACTTCCCTGCTATTTCAAAACAAAATACCCAAATCCTTCATTTGCAAAAGTGAAAATAAAACCTAAAACTACTTGCAACTGGAGCTTTCTTCCCCCAACTCTGAAAAACAATTATATTACTCATCAGTCCGAACAGTGTTGGGTTTAGTGTTGTGGTTTTACGTCGTTTCACAATAAAGGAAGTGCTCTTGAAAACAATATGATGGATGAGATACTGAGCCATCATTTCTGTAAGCAATAAAATAAAAAAATAAATGACGTATTACTTCTTCTCTAGCAATCTAAAATGTCAGGTTCAATGTTGATTTCATGAGACCTTTACTGTGACGTCTGGGTCCTATCTCACTGACACAGAACTTAAGATGAGTCCAAAAAAAAGAAGAAAAAAAAAACTAGTCATTTGAGATGAAACCCAAGAAAGAAATGCTGAAGCAGATTTATGCCAAAGATTTAACATTTTGAATAGTGTACTTTTAAAAATGAAAGTTAGACTCGACATGACACAGAAGAAGAACCCTGGAAATGACACTCAACTTACCCCGCTAAGTTCGTTTGTATGTTAATTGGCATTTTCTTTCTGAAAAACAACAGGCATGCATACTACATATTTTCTAGAGTGACTATGAAAAAGTTCTACTTCAGAGATCAACACAATTTACTGTGAATAGTGTGACATATTATTGAAATGTACCAACAAATGACACATTAGACATATTAGAAGCGGTGAATGTTTGTTAATAAAATACCTGGAGTGTTATTGCTAAACAAAAATGTAAATTCATATTTGTTAGATTGGTAATCTGTTGGCGGAGATGAGGTTTGGAGTCGAAGTGAAATGATTTGCTTACAGCAGTTCTTGCCTATATGGTGATGTATACTGTATACTGTTTCAGTGGTCTAGTTGTTCTTTAATCATTGAAAATGTCTCAAGTGTAGCATAAATGTGGCAATAACTTTAAACGTGGCAAATCAAAATTCTTTCTCATAAACTTGTGCGTGAAATAATTATTATGTGTGTGAAAAGAAAATTATTATTGGACCTACCATACATTGTATTTGTCAATATTAGAGTGGCCCTGTGTGTGTCCCTGCAGTGGAATATCAACACGGTCCTACCTGAGGTTTTGTGGAGCTTCTCCAAACAGGCTACAGATTTCTCTGATCTGCTTCAGAGCAGGGATGACCCATTTGTCATTGGTTCGTAGCTCCTCTATGAAGCGATCTATCCACTGAATCTTCTGTGTGTCCCTGTCCTGTAACAGGAAAAACAAAACAAATGTGTTGCTTTACATATTAGATCTCTGTCTTTAACTTCACAAGCTTCAGTCCTGTTCAAAAGCAATAGCTGGACGTGTACCTGTGAGCAACTATAGTCCAAGATCTTGATGTGAGCACTCAGAGCCTGGTCCATGATGTCGACAGGCACATCATCGCTGTGTGCCAGGTTCCACAGCAGGTTGAGGACCTTGTGGGCCATTACACCATCCTTGTCATCTTCAGCCAAGCGTCTGATCAGCTCCAGCAGCTTTTCACGCTGCTTCTTACTGGCATTGGTCCAGCTTGCCTGAAGAGGAAGAGCAACCAAGCAGAGAAGTGAAGCTTAGCTTAGCAGGAAGATGCTGCTGTGAAATAATATTTCTGCTAAGAGAACAGGGAAATTTAAAGCATATGACGAGAACTGGTACCTTGAAACAGTCAAAGAGATGGTCAAGCTGCTCCGGTGAGAAGTCCCACGCCAGCTTCGCCAAGAGGTCATGGACATTCTTCACAATGGCCTCATGCTTTCCAGCCTGCAGGCACAAACAAGCAAAAGCTCAGCATGATGGAAGCAGTAGAAGTTCTGCCTGATTGACCTTATTCTACCTCTAGAGTCAAGCTTTTGATACAACCTGAGAATATGCAGAGAACAAAAGTTACTGACATAAAACTAACTAATAATGAACCCTCTAAACAGTCAGGAATGGGACCAAGCTGTTCTTGCAGTTTGGTTCTCTCTACTTTATGAAGCACCGCATTAAACAACCATCAAGATTAACAGTTTCTCTTCCGCAGGCTGAATTATCCTAAATTGTGGTGTGATGCAGAGTACCTGTGCGGCCCAGATGTTGTCCAGATCCTGCATGGTGAGTGCTTTCTCTTTGATAACGAAGCGAAGGATCTTCTCTAATTTCTCCACATACTGCGGCTGGTGCAAACTGTCCCTGAGCACGATGGACAGGATGTGGTTCTGCTGGATCCACTCCTGAGGAGAAAAAGCAAAGCGGATTTTTGAGAAATGCAAATCTTCCATCTTTAAAAACATGGAAAAATTGTGAAGATCACAGGGTGAATCTTACCGCCATGCGCTCTGCCGTCAGCCATTCCTCCTCCTCGGGGTTGTGTCGATGAGTGTAATACGACACACTGGAGATCACCTTGTTTACTTCATTTAGTGCATTCATTTTGCCATTAAAAGAAGAAATTTGCAATAACCTGGTGGGAGAAGATTGGGTGATCATTGATACTTGATCACAAAAAACAGCAGCAGTACGGGTTTCACTTAACACCATGAAGAAAGAAACTCACCTAAGAATCATTTTTAATCTAAAAATCTCTAAGTTCTTCACGGTCTCCTCCTGTCCCGGTACGCGCGAAGCCAGATTCTTCAGAGACTTGATTATCATGGACAGTGCGTCGTTTTTGGCTTCATTCTTGGCCTCTTTCTTCAGCTCCTCGTCTGTGAGATTCTCAAGAAACTGTGGAACCATCTCGATGACTGGAAGGAAGTACTTCTTCACTGTGTGCAACGTGAGGAACTCGTAACACTGGCCAAAAGGCCTGGAAGACAGAGAGCCAACGGTCAACAGCCACATCCTTTGATCAAACAGTTCTTACAGGCTTAAAAACACAAGAGTTTTCTGTTTAATTGTGGTGTGGAATATGTTGCATTGCTTCAGAGCTCACTTGATAAGTGCAGCGATGATCTGGACGTTCAGTGCTTGGCCGCTCATGAAGCGATCGTGCAGCATTTGAAACCCGTTTAACCCCCCAAATTTGTTTATTAAGTCCACCAACCAGCCCTGTGAACACAATAAATGACAGAGAAGAATACATTAACTCAGAAACTGTTCATTTAAAATCTGATAAATATGTTCTGTGACATCAATTTCCACCTGGAGTTTAACTGCTTGGAATAAATCTGGTAATTTTCTGAGAAAATTTTTTAAGAACAAGCCAGAATAACAAATTTTCATCTCAGAAAAACATTCATGGCTTGAGGAGATTATAAAACATTGAAGTCAAAGGCTGCAATTCATCTATTTAAAAAAATAACCCTTACTTAATCAGCCAGTGAATTAATTTAAACTAAAAAAGGTCAGGTAGTGAATAATCCCGGGGAAATAGCTGATCACACGTCGATCCCAAAAACCAAATAGTAGCAAGATCTGATTTAACAAATACACAGTAGAACCTTAAGTAGTCCCAGGCCTCCTGCCAACAGACAGGCAGACAAATGCTGCAGTACCATTTATTCTGACCCAGTGCCCACGCTTCATTCATCACCCTCTCACTGCAAAATTCCTTCTCTCTTGTGTATCCACCTTCTCTTTTACACTATCTGAATTCTGACAGAAGCGTTCGCCGTCTTGTGGATTGTGACTTCCAGACTTTTATCAGCAGACACCAGAGAGAGATTCTCTTTGTTACTGGAGGACCCTCAGGGTAAGACTGAAATGTCACTCGATGGATTTTATCTTGGAGGAGGAAAGATGGGCCAACTTTCCTCAAGGGGCAGATAATAGGATTTTTCTCAATTTTACCTAAACATTCACTGCAAAGAAAAATACGGAGGAAAACAACACCATCCGAGACTTGTCCGGTCATTCCATTTGCTTGCTGAGCAGTGACAGTAGTTCACCTTTGGAGATCGTGGGTCTGGCGGTCGGGCGAAGAGCTCGTCATCGGCCAGCTGTGCTCCAGCGGGGACGGTCTCAGAGGGCCGTGTGCCATTGTAAATGTGGAACTTGCAGTGAGGGTTGGTGGCCATGGCCAGCAGCTCCAGTAGAGGGAACCAGTCCTGAGAGAGCTTGGCCACACACAGCTCCACCAGTCGGTGTGTGTTATTAATGATGCACCTCTGCAATCAACACAAAGAAATCATTCAATGACTCGTCCTTCAAGGAGATGAAAAACGAATAACTGACAGTAAGTGGTGAAAAGCAGTTGTTCTCAGGAATGTAGCTGACGTGGTTCCGGCTGGGGTTTCTTTCAGTAGCAACTTTGTGCAGCTTGTTGAACAACATTTTCTTTTTCAGCACATTCGTGTCTCATTTAGTGCGTAACAGTGTTTTGGGAGGTTTGACGGGGGGGGGCCTCCAAAACACACATACCACTGCTCTTATAAGTAACTGCATGTCCGATCGTAACGTTTTCTGTCATGTTTGATCACATGTGATTTGATCATGATCAACACACACGCTCACTGGACTACAATAGAATGTTTAGCTCAAATTTGTAAGTATGCAAAGTATACACACACACAGCCAGATTTCACCTGAACCACCACCTGGACCTGAGTGAAGTGGTGTGTTGACGCCTAACCTGTCCCAAAAGTCCACTAAGATGACCTGAAGTAGGGACCGGTGCGAAAATATCCTGTAGTGTTGTGGGATGACTGCTGCAATAAGCAGTATTCATCAAATACAACATTCCTGCTATTTTCTGTCAGAACTTGATTAAATTCAGTCACTCGCAACATTAAGTCCAGCTTGGTGTCAAATTAAAGCAGAGGCTGAAGCACAAAACTTCAAATCAACCACAAGTAATCAACACTATGTGCAAAATACACACGCAAGGCCGCATAAAGCATATTAGCTGGAAAAAAGAGACACTACTGTCCCAAGGAAGTAATCAATAAAATTAGGCCTTCTGTTTTGAATACTTTTTGGCAGAATTGGAAAAATGAACCAGTTCAATATAATGATCTAAGAAGGAACAGAAGGCCTGAGGAGAAATTATACCAAATTATTCTTTTCTCCATAATGTTCTAATGTCTTCACAATGTTCTACAAAATGTGAAAAATACTAAACTATTTATGTCTCCTGCTCAGTTACCATGCAGTCAAGCATGTCCCGACTGAGCAGCTGCCACAAACTTCACTCCTGAAATAAACAGTATCAGTTCTTGCAATAACCGACCCTGTCACCATGCGCAACGTACAAATAAAACATTTTCCAAAAAACTCATGAAGCTCATCACACCATTAGTAAAAGCAGAAAAAAAGCCCTATCAAGACGTTTTTTTCTGTATGGCCCCGAATGACTCTCCTGTCAAAAGAAACCAGATACGAGTAATCAATATGGCCCAGGACACCACAGCACTTCAAGTAAGCTTCCAGCGACTTTAACCAGCTGCCATGTACAACAATCTGATTGTTTCATAAAGACTGAGGAACTAATTACAAAAGGCTGAGCAGACGTCAATCCTGAAGCATGATCATGTGTAGCAGAGTGAAATGAGGTTAGAAATTTAGACATGGCCAAGAAAATTCTCTTCTATCCTCACACCTGTCTCTGCATTTCAGTGAAACACGTGAAGGACCAGTGTGTGTTATAAAACAAGACCCAGTCTAATGCTCTGTCACAAAAAGATGACTGATCATTGCAGGAGATGTAATCTCCCGGCTATGGAAGTGAATGAAAATCCTCCATTTACAGACGGAGCTCTGATCGGAGAAATGTTTACATCTGATGAATAGATGTAAGATAACTCTGCTGAGTCACAGCATTAACAGATCTCCGTCAGGCACTCGCACATCTTCTGTGCTTTGTGGAAACTAAAATAGGGGTCAAAATTCAGGAGCAGCACAAGCAGTCGGCACCTTTTTAAATGAATGTAGTCAAGTTAGTGAATCATTTTACTGCCTCAGAACGATTCATTAACACAAGTTCTTGAACATGGAGAAGCAAGGTCAAAGTGAAAACTCACATGAATCTCAAACTTCCAGCCACTGACTGCCTCGTCCGTCAGGATCTTTGTGAAGGAAATGGTCAGACCATCTCGGAAAAACCTCTGACAGGCCTCACACTTCACATCCAGTCCTGGAAGGAAGGGCAGGTGTCATTTCATAACATCCATGTAAAATATCACACACAGTGAAATTAAACACTAGAAAAACATTTTAACTGGCAAAGACATTCAGCTGACAGCTTCAGAACAGGATGAATATCTGAAAACAGGTCGTTAGTGTTGAAAAATCACGGCGGCTTAGGAGCATATGTCACTGTGACACAACTGAAGACAACAACAGTACAGTCTATAGAAGTGTAGTTCCCATTCAACTATTAATTTCATCATTTAAAAGACAAGGGGCAAGTGACTCATCACTGTTGTATAATTTGTAGACAATACACATTTATCTGATGTGTTCAATTACAGCACGGTGTCAAATGAGTTAAGTCTGAAGAATATCGTTTGATTTCTGTTACCTTTTCGTTCACAACTAGCTTCATTCATTTCAGAGATATTTGGAAGAAAAAAATATGTATTTATCCATCTGCATTTTGGTTCTTGGAAATTAGTTATGAGCAACAACAGTTTCAGTTTCATGCAATCCAATGAAGTAAAAGAATATTTGACAACTCACAACTTCTACTTGGATTTAATCAAAAGAAATCTAAAGTTGGACTCTAAATATTAATCAACCTGTGCAGAAAAAGTAACCATAATATTCAAGGAATTTCCTCCATGATGGAAAAGCGACAATGTTAGAATTCCTGAATTGTCAGTATATTATAGACGATAAAGCACAATGAAATTTAAAGTAGACGCAGCTCTCACATCAGTGCAACAATTAAAGTGCGAGACAAATACTGAGCATGTGCACAGGCCTCTAAAAAGAAGGGGGAGGGACGTTTACAGGATGAAATTATTGCTTTTGTACATTTGGCAGGTCTATACAAAGTGAGGATGAGGATGTCAGCTGTTCAGGGTTTGGTTATGTTACCGGCTTTCAGGGCAACGACAGCTCTCAGGTAAAAGCTGTTTTTAACTTTATTCCCCTCAAACGCCTTCCTGAGGGAGTTAGAGTTAAAAACACTCCTGGGGTGTTAGGGAGCTCTAATGACGCTGCGGCCCTCCTGAGGCAGCGGGGGTTGTAGATCTCCAGAGATGCCAGAGGGCAGCCGGTCAGTTTCTGGAGAACCACAGCGAGATGCTGTGGCTCAGTGCGGAACGGGAGCCCAGGAACCTGAAGTCTGGCACCATTTCCACCCTGTTCCCATTATTTTTTATGGGTTCAAAGTCCAGATTACACCTCCTGAAGTCGAGGATCCTTTCCTTCGACTTGGAGGTTTTCAAGATGAATGACAGTCGCTCCACCTCCACCCTTCAAGCAGTCTCATCTCCTCCTGAGAGGCGCTCCACCACTGTGATATCGTCCGTGAGCTTCATAATGAAGTTGCCGGGGTGAGCGGGGGTGCAGTCACAGGTGTAAGAGGGAGTCATGGACAGGACTTGGCACAGAGTCCTGTGGAAAGTTGTGCTGGTCATCAAAGTCGAGGACAGGTGGGGTCCTACTCTCACCCACTGGGAGTGAGGCGTCAAAAAAATCTATAATCCATTCACAGATGTCGTGAGAGAGACTCGGGTCCAACAGAGACGTCCTTCAGGTCCCCAGCTTGCTCACCAGTCTGCTTAGAATGATGGTGTTAAATGCCGAGCTGAAGTCCAGAAACAGCAACCTCACACCACTCCCTTGCTGTTCCACACGTGTCAGCAGGGTGTACAGCGTGATGGCAGTGGCGTCCTCTGTAGACCGTTAGGCTCTGTAGGTGAACTGGTGGGGGTCGAGTCTGGGTGGCAGACGAGCCTTTAGACAGGGATGGAACACAGAGACTGACTAAAGATTCTGGTGAAAACCCCCTCTAGCTGGTCAGTGCAGTCCCTCAGCTCCCTCCCAGCTTTTGGGAGTTCACTGACCTCAGGGTTGTCCTCTCTTCCCGTGCCTGCACGGCTAAGGTCTGGCTGTGGAGGGATTTCAAAAGCAGTGTGAGCCTCGCTGATGACTCAACCTCAACGCAGACAGAGGAGTGGTTAAGCTCCTCTACCAATGAGGCGCTCCTCTGGCTCAGTAAATTCCATGACCTGCTTCTGGTTAGGAAAGACCCGGATGTTGCTGTCCACTGCGACGGTGTTAACACAGCGTTGAATGTAGCCTGGTACTGCCGAGGTGAACATAACCAAATCCTGGTGGAGGAAGATATCCCAGTCTGTGTTCAAAGCAGCCCTGCGGCTGCTGAGAGCCACTGTCTGGTCAGGATTTCAGTCTCCTTCAGTGGTTTATATGCCAGAATCAGAAGCAGCGACATGTGATCCGAAGAGTCCAGGTGGGGCAGCTGGGTGGCCCCGTATCCGTGCTGAATGTTGGAGTAGGCTTTATCCAGGATATTAACTCTCCTGGTGGCACACTTAATGTGCTGGTGGAATTTAGGAAGCACTGCTTTCAGATCAGCATGGTTAAAAACCCCTGTGATCACACACACAGACACACTGCCTCTGGGTGGCTGGTCTGTTGCTGGTTGAGAGCATTGTCCAAGTGGCTAAGAACCATGCTAGCATTAGCATCTGGTAGAATGTATACAACAGTCACCATGACAATGGTAAATTTGCACGGGAGCATCTCTACAGGCATTACATCCATACCTTTTTTACTCAGGTCTATCGCAGCTTCTAAGAGGACTTCCAACTCTCCTTTTGGCAAAACTGGAACAACCCAACGAGGCCTGGAAGGACAAGAAGACATACTTGATAAATTATGTCCGAGAAGCGACAGACAAAATGCTGCAGAGTCCGAGGAGGCGAATACCTGTTGATCATGTCATCCAGCTTGGCTAGGTCAGTGTGAGGAAAAGCAGGCTCCTCCTCCTCCAGCTGAGGGGGAGCATCTCCCTGACTCTGATCATCTGGGGGGCTCACTGGGGAGTTCTCATTCGATGAATTCGGAGATGATGTCTACAAAAATCAAAATATTACTTAAATATAAATATCCATCTCCATCAATCCATAATACAACCTAACTAAGCAGTACATAAAAGAATTTCCAAAATATAAATTCTGTAAAAAAAAAAAAAAAAAAAAAAAAAAAAAAAGATTAAACTCTTTAATCGTAAAAATTGAAACAATGAGAAAAAGGTTTCTGTACTTTGCTTAGCTCACTTTCGAACAATTCCAGAAAAAGCTTGGGTTCAGATCACAGGGTAACAGAGCGAGAACCTACACAAAGTTTATTTGGGCGGTCAATTTATGAGAACATTCAAACTCTGTTGAGGTTTTGCAAACCCATCACTAAATATTGTGAAAAGCCTGAGGCGAACTGAGCGACAGCACAACGAACCACTTTAGTAAAGCAGCAGTAACATCCGCCACATTCTTCATAACAAGTTCACATAAAACCCTGACTGGCAAGTAAATCTCTTTGTGCATTAACCATGCAGAAAACCTCGTGCAAGTTTTCAAGACTAGCTTCTGGTTTGACGTTCCCATTCAAAACGGATGAATGCAGATGAGTCAGCTCTGTAACCCAAGTATGAACAGAAGTCATCTCTATTGACCAAGCTGCTCATCTTGAGGCTTAGCTTGGTGCTTTGGTTAATTTAGCTGCTTTTACACCTGCAGTGACGGTTAAATAAGACACACAGCTTAACAGAGGGTTATAGCATAACAAGGCTTACAAGCTGAAATCAAACTGGAGGGATCATGGCTAGCTAACATGCAGTTAAAATGCTCAACTGACAGGATCCCCAGAGTCGTTTGTTTTGACTCTGTGTGTGTTACGTAAGGATGATGAAAAATGACTGGGTTTTTAGTGAAAAGGAGCAGACCCAAACAGAGATTTAAATGATACTTCTTCATATCCTGCAGAAATACAAAACAGGTTCAACTGCATGTTAAAACCATCATTCTGGGTGTGAAAGTAATGCTGAAATGGCGACAAGGGAGAGATTTCTTAGCCTATTAGCTGACGCAGTGTTTGTTTTGTTTAACTGAATGCTCCTCTGGTCCTTCACTAACAAGCTTGTTTGGCAACACAACTGTCCTTATTACTTGTGTGCTACTGTCAAAAAGTATGGATACAATCAAAAATGTGTGAATGGGTTGTGGTCTTAATGAACCATATTAAAGCCCCCAACACCTGAAAGATTGATTTTAGTATAGATTTAAGAAATGGACAGGTTGCCAGTTGCATTTCTATTGTTGTAGTTTGTAACTGTACATTTATACATGTGTAGAGGCTAGGAGTGTAACGGTATTTGTATCCGTCGGGTCACGGGTCGGTACACACAATCACACGACGAATACACAAGTGAGTAAAAAAAAAAAAAAAAACGAGTCCTGATTCCAATCTTAGGTGATGGCGGTGATGAGCCTAAAAGCTGCCGGCAACCACCATTACCACAGACGAAGAAGAAGAACAAGCAGGTCCAAACATGAACAAACGAAGAAGAAAGTACAAGCGGAATGAGAGATGCAGCGAGTGGCGGAGCGGATTAAATGGGGGAGTATTTGTTCCGCATGCGTTCCCTCATACGTAGTGATGTGTGACGTGCCAGTAAACAGGAAGCAGCACAGTCAAAACCAGCAGAAGAACGCCATGGTGGTGGAAAAACACTTTTTAACAAAAACCCCGACAGAAAAAACACTGGAGAGGCGAGAAGGAACCAAATCGCACAACAGCGAGTTGTATAAAGAGCTCCATAGCAGAATACAAGCGATCGCCGGCTGGTGTTATGGATTAACTGGTTCCCGTGTTAACGAGTGACGGCAGAGGTGTGTGTAAACACAGGCTGATTACAGCAGTTGTTAAAGTAAGACTCACAAAAGACTTTAAACGTACACACTCACTGTAACTGTCGATAGCCGACATTCGCCACAACAACTACATGTTTCAGTCATGTATTGGTCACAAATTAACACAGGCATCAGTTAATTCGAAACATCGGCATGCGGAGCAGAGCTCACACCGAGACGTGGCACCCGGCGCGGCGGTGCTCCGGCCAGGGGAGCAGCTGCTCCTTCAGCAGGTATCATGGAGATGTTGGGACATTATTAGAGCAGATATCAGCAGATAAAAACACTCTGCTCGGCGCTGAGGACTGCTGCTGCAGAGAGGAAGACCTGGAAGTTCCTCGTGAGACTTTGTGCGCATGTCACAGGACGCTGTATAATCCGCTTCACCCAGGGTCCTTGTAAACGAGGATTCATCGTGGACGCTTTGTATGCTGTACATGAATACACTCGCGTTTAATGCGATTGTTTACAATCAGATTGAAAAAACACCATGTAAACTGGGCCAATAATGTGTCTCATGGGAAAGCTTGGGAAAAATATTCTGGTACATTTGTGAGCTTTTGTTACTTTTTCCCCTACTGTACCGAAAAACGTACCGAACCGTGACCCTTACACCGAGGTACGTACTGTACCGTGGCTTTTGTGTACCGTTACAGCCCGAGTAGAGGTAAAGCTATCCTACCTGAAAGGGTTCTTTTTTTTTTTACGATACCAGTCAAGCATTCAAGTCATCACACCATCCCATTCTGGCAGACAAAGCAACACATCTCATCCATGTCAAACTCGGGGAGACAGAAAGTGAGGGCTGATGTGTTCCATTTATAAATGTGTTCGTAGGTAGGAGTATTTTTCTGTGTTACATGGTCAAATAAAGACACTGGGAGGCAGAGTGTTTGAGAAAGGGAGGAAATAATGTGTATCTTTAAATGTGCATTTAAGCACCGGGACCATTCCCGTCTCTATTTCCTCCCTCTTCTAATGAGTGTTTCAGCACCACAGCAGTGGCGTGAGCAGCTGTGAATAAAGAGTAAAGGAGGGATACACATCGTCAAAAGAGATGCATAACTGAGAAATATAAAATGTGGGGGTGTGTGGTGAAGGCTCCTTCTGCTTGGCTGACCTACATAGGCAGCTTGCCTCTCACGTCTCACCACGGCTCATCTCTAACCAACACAGGCCTGCACATGCACAAAAACACACACATCCTTTATCCATCACTCAGGAGGCTCTGTTCATTGATGCTTCGCCTTCACTCTCTCTCTCTCTCCCCCCTTTTCCGCTCCCTCCTCGGCCCCCTTTTTCATCCCCATGGGTATGTGTGTGTGGTTAGGTACAGGCAATCATGGTAAGAAAGGCTAAATCGATTTACAAAAAAAAAAAAAAAAGTCAAAACAAACACTGTGCTGCCGAATCCTCCTTTTACATGGATTTTAATGCCAGGGGTCCTGCAGGAAGCATAGGGAGTCTTTACTCCAGACATGACACTGACCTGGTTCTGTGGCAGTGGGGGTTGGCTCTGAGCATCAGGTGCCTGGCCCTGGCCCTGACTGTCATTGCCCCCCACCGGAGAGCCACGCGTGGTGGCCGTCATGCTCGCCACGGGGCAGATCTTGGCAATCTTGGCCTCTTAGGGAGCGCTGACCAGGAGGGAAATCACAGCCACCTCAGCTGTAGAGCGGAGGGAAGAGAGCCCGAGCACACGAGAGAGGGACACAAGCACCTGGAGATCTGGATGTGCTGCTGAGACCATTGCATAACCTGCAATAAGGAGGAGGGACAGAGGTCAGAATAATGAGCTGATCTGTTAAGTTACACACAGGATCAATAAAAAGCTTGCATTGCAGAAACAAAATCAGCTGATATGAACTGAGCTTGTTTAACAATCACTGGTCACCTCACAATACGTTTGATTACAGAGTATGACTAATCTACAAAGGATTAAAGGTGCTGTAGGCAGGATTTTGCTAGTCAATGCTAATTTTTCTGTTTTCTTTGGATTAAATGTTAGAGTATCCATTGATAATCCTTTAGGAGTGTAGCATAACTGCACTACCGCGAGGGCGCAGCGTTTCCATCTGTCTCTGTTCTGAGCTGAAAAGGAATCTCGACAGCTCCAGGTATCTTTGACCAATCAGAAGTGCCCCTGAGGCTCTAACCGTGATTGGTCGAGGGGCGTTCGTCGCACGTTCATGTGGGAGGGGCTTAACTTGCGTAAGGGCGTGATGTCAGAAAACAGGACAGGATTGGCTGTGCTGGGTTTCAAATCGCCCTCTTAGATGGGTCAAATAGCCATCTTGCTTAGGTAACCCTAAGCAAGATGGCGGAGATGCTGAATCCTGCCTACAGCACCTTTAATGCTGAAGAAAATTTTCAATGCAATTCAATTTACAATATCCAGCATTAACTCATGACATGATGCTTTTAACAAAGCCTAAGACAGAAACTACATCATTAAACCTCACAGGGCAAAATCCATTTTAGCTCAGGGTTCACATACTTGATACTTCACATGCTTGATCTCAAATGGAGAAGACTGGCAAAATGTTTGCAGAATATCTTTCAAAATAACTGTAAAAGCTCTTCTTTGTCTCACTGGAAAAACAAAAACATCTGCATGTCATGAAATCTTTCCTTGTGTAAAACCTGAAGAAATTAAAAGTGTTACAGAAAAATAAGTAATTTTGATATTTTGACATTTATTTCAGGTCCCCTGGTGCAAACTATATTAACATGTCCAAAAAAAAAAAAAAACATCTTGTGTTGTTAAACTGTGTTCCATCAAAAGCTGCAACATGAGTTTTAACTCGCTCTTTCTGTTCAGCCTAATAGATCCAAACAAAAGCATCAGGTTTTCACAACTCACTCTCACAGTATGGCTAGGATGCTAATGTTCACTCACAATCAGCTCTTACTGCTGTGTCACTCTCTCTGTTGAGGTTCATGTCTGTAGATTTTATGCTTTGCAGTGTCATTCTGTGGGATCGAGTGGACGCCTTATGTTTGACACTCTGACCTAAGATGTTTCCTGTGCATATTTACGGACCAGCAGACCACGGAGCAATAACCATCCGGCCCGACAACAAAACTGCAGCCTAGCTGTTGCTCAAGTTTAATCTCGCAGAAGCTCCAAAACCAGACAAAAAGCTCTGAGGCAATAAACACTTGAATAGTGTGCTCAAACTCGAGGGACGCTGAATAATCTCATCTAATCAAAAAATTAATCTGCCAAAACCTCTTTGATTTCAAAGCTGACAGACTGTTGCATTTTGTGAACAAAAGTCCCAAACCATCACTGTGAAGACACTACTGGAACCCATCCAAGTCCCACTTCTGTCAACGTCACTATCTCAAAGAAAAACTTCCAGATTTAATGGAAAAAAATGTGTTAACATTTACAATACCAGTTGCGCAACTAAATAAATCTACGGAAGACCTCCACTGGTTATTAGTTTCTGAAGCCACCTGGCAGTTTCTTGCACCTGTCTGCTGTGAATGTCTGTCACTCCGTCATTGTCTGTGTTTGGGCTCTTTTTGATTTGCAGGAGACCTTTTTGGCATCAAGAGATTTCAGCTCTCCCTCTGTTTTCAGTGGCATTCAGGTCAGGACTCATTGCTGACCAGTGTGGAGCAGTCCTTTTTCCTTTTCAAGCTCTCCTTTTTGTGCTGTTGTATGTGTGCTTTGAGTCATTGTCCGCTTCGATCACCTAAACCATTGTTTTCTGACACTGTCTGATAAATCTCACTGTGAAATGTCACGAAAACCTCCCGACTTCATGAATGGTTAGATACAACTGATGTCTCAAGCAGAAGAGACGGTGAAGAAGACCTGTGGCACGACAAATGATCAGAATTTGTGTGATAAAATTATTAATAACACCAAATATTTCTGAGCAATCTTATGATTGTGACTTCTCTCACTTTCATGAAATAATTCACCAATGCAGGTAATTACAATTTAGGTCTTGGTGTTCTGACAGTAATTTCTGGGACTGTTCATGATCTCAGATGCTACATAAGGTTCCAATCTGAAAAGGTTCATAACTTTACAGCTAGAATTCAAGGTTATTTCATCACCATCACTGGGGAGAAATACAGGCTTTTATTTAATATTTTCTTGCTTTTGTCTAAACAGTAAAACCAAATGTGGCTGATGACAACATCCTTGCATAAACACACCCAAGTGATAAACTTTGAGCAATCAGATAACAGCTGATTTCAAAAGAAAAAGGCAGGAATGTGCCTTTAAAAGTTAAGGTTATGGGTAAAATTACACCAAGGCAGGTGAACCACGTGGCACTGCCATCAGAATCCTGAAAATAAATACATCCTTTTAGAGCCACTTTCCAACAGTCAGACCTCAGCTCTCGTTACAAATGGTACTCAGATTTGATCTAAAACGGGGTCATTTTTCCATTTCGCAACTGCTCCTGAGGAAAGAAAAGACAAATTCATAAAACAGACCTTTTAAAAATATCTAAAGTTGTGCTGCCGTGACATCTGTATTTTTATTCAACTATTAAACTTTTGGTTTGAAAACTGATTTGTTGGCAAACATATCTTCCCATCAAATGCCCACTTTTCAGTTTTCCGGTTTGAAAATATTGTAGATTTCAGTTCAATGCCAGTTCAGCTTCAAAGCTGTTTTTTACTGAAATCTTTGTGGAAGAAAGGTATGTCCTGTTTACTCACAAAAAGTGAAACCAAAGCCACCATCCACTGAAACGCTTGTCATTAATCCCAAAAAGATACACAACTGTATGAAGACAATTTAAATTAATTTAAGAAAAACCGAAGATTTCTTCTCAGTAAGTACCACCTATAAGCATCAGTATAGTTAAGAACACAAACTGCAGCCAGGAAACAAGGACATCCTTATCCAAACTGATCTCACTTGTCAAAACCAGCTCAACCTAATGTTCATCAAGATCTACACACCAGTGACAGATCCGGAATTTAAAAAAAAAAAATTCAAGTGCTGTATTTCATACACATTGTGAAAAAACTGCACACAACATATTTAAGTGTAAAAATACCACATATAGGAATATTCTTTCTGCTGTTCTGTCCTCTTTGACAAACATGAAACAACCTGTGTAGACAGAGTCATCCACGAGATTAGTATTTCACGCTGCAGGTGAATTTCTCATGGTAAATTCAAATCCCCGATGATATAAAAGAAGAAGATCACCGATTACCTGAAAAATAAAGCAACATTTACAGAAAAAAAACCCCATTCAATAGATGTGGCTAAAGATCTAAACTAATGCGTATAAAACTTCTCTAATCACTCTGTTGGCTGCACAGTTGTGCTCCCTAGAAATCTGACACTTGTTCCACAATGATCCATTCTGCTTAACAGCTCCCGTACTGTATGTACAACAATTACAAGGAAAAATGTTGACTTTTACTATTTCATGCTTTTTAACAGCAGCACTTTGTACCTTTATGGTGAAAGGGTTACCTAAACAAGATATTACAAATGATGGGCTGCACCTGCTGTGTGAAATCTTTTTTTCCACCCATTACTGCTTTGACAGTCCTTTTCTTGTCATTACGTATTTTTAAAGACATTGGGAATATCTAAAACTTAATTAACGAGCTTGGTCTGTTTTATCTTTTGTGAGATTATATACCAACAGGTGACAAGGATGGGCTGTACGTGCCAAACGTTAGTGGTAATTTAAAAAAGTCTTCCTTACAGATGCATCTGCCAAACAATCTGCTAAATATTATCATAAAACACCTTCAAAATGACACAAATCTGAAAGTATGTTTGCTCTTTTCCAGCATGTCATACCATCAGGCTTCTCCCATCCAAAAATAGAAATCAAAAAGGTTCAGAAGTGTGGCTGATATTTTAGAAAAGTCACCTTTGCTTTAACAAACATGGCCATCCAGACTTTGCTTTCATACACCTACACAGGCTTCACAAAGCCAGGTCAATGTCTTTCAGTGTCAATCATATAA
This sequence comes from Salarias fasciatus, assembly GCF_902148845.1. Lineage (NCBI taxonomy): Eukaryota > Metazoa > Chordata > Actinopteri > Blenniiformes > Blenniidae > Salarias > Salarias fasciatus. The sequence continues at coordinate 32,149,374 of NC_043760.1, read as the reverse complement.
ATGCCATTCACACTTTTATATAGTCTCATTAGGACACTGTACCCTGCATGGGGGTACAGAAACTGCAACTTGTAGTAAATGTTGCACAAAAATCTTAAAAATAGAATATTTCCACTTTTTTTTAGGACTGTAATTTGCTGATCACTGTTCAGGCCCCCCTTGGACTTATGCCCAAGCACGTTTCAAACCCTTTAACCTCTGAGCATTGCCATTTACAACAACCTGGGGTGCTGAGCCTTCTCATCCTGCAGTCTCAATTAAACCCTCAGCTTTTAGAATCTTGAAGTCATCAAACAATGGTCTGTGTTTTAAATGTCTCTACACCCCATAAATGCATGCATGTGGATTTCCACAGTCTATGATCTTCACAATATATATCAATGTTTCTTTCACAAGTGCTTCGACATTTTAAGACCATTGTTTATGCAATACATATGTAATACTCTTGAGGGTTTCTTGTCTCTGATGTGCTTGATTTACCTCACAATTGTTTTGCTGCTGGAGATCTGTCTGTACACCAGCACCATGTTAGATCGCTGTCACTGGTTAAAGTTTGTCACGATTACCAAAGTACACGGTGCTATTGGGTAAGTATCCTTACAAACCAGCGCAGACAGCTCCCATTAAACAGCTGCTGGTTTAGGTAGTTAAACGCCTGCTGCTAGCTAGCTGCGGCACTATCGTTAGCCTGCAAGGCGATCCGCCCAGACAGCGGAGCGGTGAAGGCCTCGACGACCAGAGACACACAGGCCTCGATACTCCGCCGGGCCCGACGTTACATTTAGTCCGTAAGCCGGGGCTGCACGATCAGCGAGCACCACGGCAATGATAACACGATCAAAACAAACGATTCTTGCTAAATTAACATTATTTTTTGCGCTGACCGCCTGCGATTCCATAACGCCATTTGCAACGAGCATCGGTTGTGCTAACAGGGAGCAGTCTAAACAGTTACTAGCCGTTAGCTCCTGTGTGAGAGGAGATAACCGCTAACGTCTCTGTTTTGACAAGCCGCTTTCTGATATGACCCGACAATTAATCGGCCGTCAACCTACAGAATAATCAGCCCCCAATTAACCTAGATGTCCCTTTGCTGTCACCCCAACGTTCAAAATAAGTTCAAATCGCTAGCTATCTTTGATAACGCTGAATGTTAGTGACAGGGAAGACGGCTATTTCCTGAAACTGGACTAAGTGTTCTGACCCGTATCGCCTGACGCTAAGTTATAACTCAGCTGAAAGAAACTGAAAATGATACCGCCGAGGCCCATGTGCCACGAAATTTTGCAAGCTATCGTGTTCTGATGAAGGCTTTCCGAATACAGCTTTTAAAAATGCGGGTGGATGACATTTTAATCTCGCTAAGTTGTAAACATGAGACGTTAAAAGGAAACCTTGCTCTTCAGTCAGTAGACGGTGTCGATGAGCACTTGCAGGGAGCTAGCGTTAGCCTAGTATAAGCTAATATAACTAAACAAGAGCGTGTATGTACCGTGAAATGCAGCTTATTCACGTTGACATCGTCAGATAGTCAACAAAGAGTCGTTGACAGAGGAATAAACAGGCGACAAGTGTATAGTAGCAGCGATCAGGAATGCAGTAACGTTACCTTGCACACAGCAGACACACACACACACACCAGCTGACGCTAATGGTAGCCAGCTAACAATCAGCAGAGCTAGTTAGCTAACAACTCACCAGGAATTTGATATGACTTCCCCTCTATTCACGGGCTACGTCCAGCCTTCAACGTTGGTGTCGTCGTATATTACATAAACGTGGCCTATATAGCTGACAGTTCCGCGGGACACAGACCTGCTACGAGAACGATCTTTATTCCTACGTTTTTCCCCAGCTTCTGGGTGTTTTTCCTGCGTCACCGGCGCGGTAACAGCCCCCTGACTCTACCTAGTCCGGTTTCTGGGGCTTGTCACTTCGGTCCCGGCAGTCACTCACAACTTGAATCGGTTCAACATGGCGGAAGCGCAGTCGGACGCGAAGGCTGCTCGATGAATGAGGCCAGACGACCGTGTGAACTCCCGACAGCCGGCGGTGTCTGCGAGCGGGTTTGCACCGCAGCCGAGAAGAGCTCCGCTAACACAACAGCGGCTGAATGGAAAGGCACAAAACCCCTTCGGTTTGGGAGAAGTGAGTCCGGCTCCAGCGGTGCTCCTCAGTCCGCAGTTTGATACGAACCAGGCAGGAAAGAAGCGAAGCAGTACCGAGCACACCGCCTCCTGCCGCCCGGGGTACTCACCAGTGTTGCCAGATTGGGCGGGTTTCCGCCCAAGTGGGCTTCTTTTGAACACTTTAGGCTGAAAAAAATAGCATTGAAGGGGTTGATAAAATTTGGGCTGATTTTCACAGTATTCGGAGTGTTTTTAGTAACTATTTACACTCACTTCCAAATCCCCCCAATGCACCACTCAGCCAGATTGACCATATGATAACACCATGACTGTGATTGGCTAGAATTTGCTATTTTCACTTATTTTATTGGTTAATGTCTCTGTTGTATGTGTAAACATCCACGTGTGTGTCAGAGACGAGTCAGCCCGCATAATTTTTTATTATTAATTTAATTGCTGAAATATGGATTTCAGTGTTTGGTTGCTAGTGTTTCATGTTACTATTGGATAACTTTTTTGCAGTCTGTTGTCTGATTGCATTGTGTGATGATCCTGTTTGTGCTGCCTTTTGTCTTTACTTTTTTGGTGCAGTTATGTGCTTATGACGTGCTCTTTATTATGCAAATAAGAGTTTTAGTATTTTAACATGAGATTGAGATTTGGCCTGAGTTTTACATTGTGTTTGGGCTGGAAACACTGAATCAGATCTGGCAACCCTGGTACTCTGAAGTTTCTTCAACAACAAAAATTAAAGGCCAACATGAAGCACCAATGTTCAACACTTATGATAACATTATTTATTGATCCCAACAGTAAATATTTTGATGTGAAAAATAATGTTTTAGGTCTGCATGGTGGTGTAGTGGTTGGAACCCGCCTCCCAGTGCAAGTAATCCTTGTTTGACTCCAGTTTGGAGGGAATCTTTCTGGGTTCAATTCAATTTTGCTTCTATAGCTCTAAATACTGTGCAGCCACTTCAAGGCATCTTTAAAGAGAAACAGCCAACAATTCCACATGCATGGGTTATCTTCAGTTTTCTTCCACTGTTCCAAAACTTGCATTTGATGGCAAATTCTCACAAGTGTGCATGTGTGAGACTGTCTCTCTTGCTATGTTCGCAGTGCCTGGTTGACCTGACTCAGCTGGGATCAACTCTAGAGTCTCTCCCCTGGTGACCCCGAGCCAGATGAAATGGATAGATGATAGAAGAAAATGAGCAGAAAAGACAGTACTTTGATACTATTGGAATATAAGTAGATGGCTGTTGGCAAAGGCAGCCCAAACTCTGGACAGGTGGCCAAATCAAGAGAAATCATAGAGAGGGTCATTTTAGCATAACCATTTTACTTATAACATGTTTTTGAATTGAGTGTGCGTCACAAGACTTCTCGTAGCTGACAGTCTTTCAGATAACAGATGAACTTCAATCAGCTTCCCAAAGTCTGTTCTGAACCTGGGCTTCTTTAACTAATGGGAAACATTTGTAGAATAGAATAGAATAGAATAGAATAGAATAGAATAGAATAGAATAGAATAGAATAGAACAGCATACTCAGGCCTCCTGAGCACAGATTCTGAAAAAGCCAGAATCTGTTCTGTTTGGTTTTTTTTTTGTTCTGTTTTTTTCCTACAGTCTCTTGACACATTTATTATTTTTCTGATAATCTTTTATCTCACTGTATGTGTATATATATATATGTCACATTATATGTGTGTGTGTGTACATATATATATAAATATATATATACATATATATATAAATATCTTCATGGCATTATTGTTATTAATTTGTGTCCTTTACACACTGTAATGTCTAACTTTCTTTATGGTTTATTGTCATTTTGCATGTATTTCTAGTATTTTAGTCTCTGTCCGTGGCTTTTTGTGTGTGTTTTGAGGATTATATATATATATATATATATATATATATATATATATATATATATATATATATATATATATATATATATATATATATATATATATATATATGTCTTTGGGAGTGAGTTTGTCGGTGGTCATTTCACCAGCCCTTAAGACTGTTTTAAAAGTTACTGAAGTTGTATTGAACCTTTTCTTTAAGTAATTTTCACATGTCTATTTTCCCATATGTTAATGTATCTTTGTGGTAAGTTTGTGCTTCTTTGTGTCTCTGTGCAGTCAGTCTGTCTGCTCATTTTTCATCTCTTTGCAGTTGAATGGACTTTCTTTGTGGTTGTTTTGTGGCACTTGAAGGCATCTGGTCTTGTGCCCGGTTGCTGCTCAGTATTCATTTCATGGTTGAGAGAAAATAAAGCCAAGACTTCGTCCAAATACAGTCTTAAAGTCAGTGATACCTCTGAACTTGAAGTGAGGTTGTGCTGGTGGTTAAAATATGTATGGAGTGATTTTTAACCATAGTTGATGTTGAGGTAACTCATAGCTCCTTTTACTTCAAGACGTTGTTGTTCATTTCTCCATAACTACGTATTTCTTAGCTTCAAATTTGCAGTGAAGAAAATTCAAACAATACACATTAGAATATCATCATAAATATGGTCTTAGAGCCACTTTTGATGTAGTTGCTCGTATACATGAATCTAGACTCTGACCCTTGACTGTGCCAGTCGAGCACAAAATTCCTGCAGTTATGGTGACAGTTGTTGCTATACATCCAACTTTACAACTAGGGTCACAGATAGGAATGCTCATTGGTCGCCTCAACATTTTTCTCCTGAACGAAAGAATGCTGATTGGGTAACTTCATTGCTCGCTCTTGAGTTTACTGTTTCAATGGGCTGCATAACAAGGATATCAAAAAGCCACCTGGCTGGTCATCCTGCACTGAACACAGTACAACGTGAAATGATTTAGGATGTTTTTTTAAGTCTCTTTAAAATGAAGATTGCACAGAGAAGGATCAGAGGAAATGCTGAACAGGAAGACAACAGCCCACATCTCCACATGCACTCCTCAGATGAGACAGCAAAAAATGAGGCCAATCGAATTCATGTTAACCAGCGAACACCCCTCCCATCCTGCATTAAGTTCTTCCTCCTCTGACAGTGGGTTGCCCTAGGAGCTTCAGACCAACTCTAAAGCGTTTCAATAATCTCCCAATGGGAGCTGCTGAGAAAGACTCAGATGCTTGTGGGTGCTCTCTACTTACATAAGTTTGTTTCTTCTGATTTGTTTCATTTTTACTTTTGATTGGTTATCAGGAAAAATAACTGAAAAGATTCAAATTCTAAACCTGAAACCTTTTTTTTTGCCATTGCAAGGAAGCATTGTGTTGTCAATGGGTGCAAAATATAACTTCTTCATTTGTCAGAATCTTATAAAATGAATTAACTTATCATTAAAAAAGTATATATCATAAATTCATGCAAAATAAATTTGTCAATAAGAATCATTGCAGTTGCATCAGTCCTTCAGGACTGAATTCCCAGCACCACCCTGGTCTGGTACAATAGCCATTTCTGTCTACAATATAGAAATTAAAACAGCGGCAACATATATTTTTATCATTTCCCCTTTTAACAAGCTGCATTTTTACCTTTTGAACATTTCAAGGTAAACAAAGATCATGATCATTTCAGAAAACTGACAATGCAAGCAGACTTTTTTAAATGTATACATTGTCAAACCTGTATACAGAATATATTAAATATTTATTTGTCACTGTAGAATTGTTTGAGCTGTCAAATGTCTTTGGGATGGTGTTGGAGGCACACTTTGTTATGCAGTCATCACTCAGAACAGAGACATTACTGTGGAGCATACATTCAAAAGCAAATCTCACAGCAAACCTCAACTAAAAAATAATTGGAAGAGTTCCTGGGTATAGCCAACAGATGGATAAGAGAGAAGATCGTATGTGAAACAGTGACTGCTAGATCGCTTCTTCGTCACACATTTCCTTCATCTGTCAGTATGCAACCCTGTTTAGCTTGTTCTGATGAGAAGAAACAAGGATTCATGTGGTAAATAAGGTCAAATATACTTTAACGAGTGTCCATGCAGCCGTTGTAGTATAGGTAATTAGTGCCACTGTGCAAAAATTCAGTAGTGAAATGGATGCAGCGAAGTAAGGATGTTTTATAAAATTGCCATTGTTGGCATTTTTTAATACATCAATTTGAAAAAGCGAAAGTGAATCAACAGAGTAAAGGACATTTTTAGTGAAACCCTTTGGCTTCTAAACAGCCTTTTTTATTGTTTGTCTCAGAGGTATGACACTTTCATTTCCAGGGCTTGCTGTTATTCTTCATGATAGTTCTTGGTGATTTGTCCCTTGTTGCACAAAAAAACCCAAAAAAACCCTAAAACCTCTGAAGCATTTCCTGAGGTTATTTATGGGATAAGTCACACTTTTACCCATTCCTTCCTGGTTTTTAGTGTTATCAAAGTGTGTTCATCTTTGTGATAGGTCTGTAATGTCGGCCAGTCATTCATGCCAAGAATAGGTTTGTTGAAGATATGACTCATGAGCAAAAACTGGTGATGATCACATTAACTGCTTTTCATCATGTAATAAACAAGTGGACGTTGGCAATGCACATGCTGATACTCCAGTGAAAGCCAGTTGCTGTATTGCAAGCATGATAGCATTTGCATGAATGCTATACTTTGAGAGTCAAAACAGTAATCAAACATCCAAAGAAAAGGTGGGTACTTTGGTAACATTGGTGTAGAGCATAAAAATGAACTAGAAAATGTAGAATTTTGGTCAATTTTACATCATTATCTTTTTAGTTGTAAGACAGAAAACCACACACATTAAGATTTATTACAACCAATTGTTGTGAAATTGATATTTTTCTATTTAATGGGAGGAAACAGGAGTGTCTGGAGAAATCTACACATGCACAGGGAGAAAATGCAGACTTGAGACAAAGTGGCCCCCATGGCTAACCCAGAACTATTGAGCTGTCTCACTAAGATGCAAAAGTAGAAAACACCAGGAGAATAGAATAGCTTTATAGTTATTTTATATCATCTGCAATTACAAGTTCTGCTCCTACTGTGCATCAGTTTAAAAGGTAAAAAAAGACAAGTTCTTCACATTATACAAAAAATATAATCAGAAAAAAATGGACTAATTGTAAACACAAGATAAATTGTAAGATAACATGGAATAGGATTGCATGAAGGAAATATTAAAACAATAAAGTCAATAGTCATTTATTGATCTGATGCACCTGGAGAAAAAAAAACAGCTCTATTTATAACTAATGCTCCATTCTTCTTCTTTGTTGTTTAGTTGGGTGCAGGTCATGGGGTGTACTGGACAGGTCATCGGTCCAGTCACAAGGCAAACACACACAGACAGCCACACACACTCACATTCAGGCCTAGGGACGCATGAGGGTCACCAAACAACCCAACATGCATGCATTTTGGACTGTAAGAAGAAACCAGAGTACCAGAAGATGCTTGGAAGAACATGCAAACTCCACACAGAAAGCCGGTGTTTTGAACCCAATACTTTCTTCTTGCCAACCTCTGGACCACTGTTTGGTACAATACCATAAATTGATTATTATTATTATTATTATTATTATTATTATTATTATTATTATTATTATTATTATTATTATTATCATCATCATCATCATTATTATTATTACCAGTACACGTCTTCTTCTGTCCGCTACAGCCTCTCGTCTCCCCTCCGGTTCCTCTCCCGCTCCTCTCCGGGTTTTCCGTCCCGCCGGTGCTGTATGCTAATCAATCCGACAGCAAAGATGGTGGCCGAGCGGCATTGAGACTCCGCCGTGATGAGTGACGAACTTTTGTGCATTTGCTGAGTTTTCTGCCAAGTTAGGACGCCAAAGTTCACACAGAAAAACAAGTCTGTTTTGAGAAATGTTGTGAGGCTGCGTAGAAAGTATTTCCGCCTGGAGGTAGCGAGTAATAACCCTTCATATAGCCATAGAGGCGCGGGATAGCGCGGAGTAACGAGCTAACTATCCCGTAGCGTCATTGTAAAATGGCTCCGGTGCAGATCGGGGCTGATGGGCAGCTCGTCCCGCTTGGCGGTCCGGTCGTTTCGGGACCTCAGCCACCACCACCCGGGACGCCGGCTACACAAGGGGTCCGACTCAGCCTGCTTATCGAGTTTCTCCTCCAGAGGACCTACCATGAAATCACCCTGCTGGCTGAGCTGTAAGTAACTGTTAGCATAGTAGGCCTCGAGGCTAACAGGCGGGCTAGCCTGCTAGTGTCTGTAAACTTAGAGCATCATCTGATTTCCTTCAGTCTAAATTACTCCCACAGCTCCACTAAGCTGTCAACATCTTGTTTTATTGGCGTTCATTGTGGGAAGGAGCTCAAACAAAGTAGACAGCAGTTGGTTGGGGAGCCTTTGTTGATTTTGGGGGGCGTGCAGGTAAACAGTATTAACACCTTCCATCCAGGTAGCAGACTTTCAGGTTCTTTAAAATGCATCAATACGAATCCAATTCATCACTTTAATGGCAATACAGCTCTGCAAATACTACTTGTCGTTTTGCTTTTAGCGCCAGTCCTAATCTATCTGTACTTATCAGGTTCTAACATATTAGAAAATGGCATCATCATCACTTAAGTGGAGGGAGGACTATGAAGCCTCTAGCAGACAGTGTGATCTGGTTTCTTCTGACTCTCATTATGCATAAAATGGAAATTGTTTCATTTATTGACCCTTGGGGAATATGATTTAGTTGCTGTCATTAACTATGAAGCATGTTTAAGGACATTTCCCAGACAGTTTTACTACGGTTGGAAGTCTAAAGAGACAGTGTAGCTTTCTACTGAACCGGTCAGTGCTGTTGTTAAGTCTGCAGAGGGCTGAAGCTAACCTGTTGATTGCTTGTCCTCATTTTTTGAGGTCACTTGAGGTCAGATGGTCCTTCCATCACTGGCTTTTCTTTTGATGGTTTCTTCTCATTTAAAGAGTTTTCCTTTCTGGCATTGCTCAAGTAGGAAGTCTTCATGTATCTGTTATATTTTTTGCACATGTTGCTTTTTTTTTAAAGAGTGCCCTGTAGTTTGTGTGCTCAGTTTGTTAAAAAGGTCAAAATAAAGCAGGAAAATCAGATTGCAAAATTGTTATAGTTTTGAATGATGGTGAATTACTTTGGTATCAGACTCCATCAAGGATATCTTCAATATATACTGAATGAAGGTGATCACCAATACCACCAATAATTTCAGCCAGTTGTCTCCTAATGGGAATTTCATTTTGAGCTTTATGTACCCAGTTGAACCTAAATGTTTAAGCTGCTTTTTACCAGCAGAAAGAAAGAATTGTACAATAAAACTACTAACCATTATGTCAAATTGCACATTTTTATTAATAAAACCCTTGTCAGTGTAATGAAGGCTAATTAAATTCAGAAAATGGGCATAACTGCAAAATTACAAGTTTGTCCAGTCATGCCTAAGGAACCCTGAATTATACTAACCGTGTTGTTATGTTTTCTTTCCTTCAGGCTCCCCAGGAAAACTGACATGGAGAGGTATGTTGAGTTATTATAAATATTCCTATTTTATGATATAAATTAATTCTTAAAGTAAGTAAGTTTTAACTTCTAAGTGTTACTGCTTTCACAGGAAAATTGAGATTGTCCAGTTTGCGAGTCGCACCAGGCAGCTGTTCGTACGCCTGTTGGCCCTCGTGAAGTGGGCGAGCAATGCAGGAAAAGTTGAGAAGTGTGCGGTATGTTGAGTTTATGTTTACAATTTAATCTCGAGTCACTGGACTGTCATGATAGGCTTCAAATAAACTCTGACATCTTTCTCTATTTTTTTATTTTATTTTATTTTTTTAATGTTTCCAGATGATCTCCAGCTTCCTGGACCAGCAGACCATCTTATTTGTGGACACAGCAGATCGACTAGCGTCGTTGGCCCGAGACGCCCTGGTTCATGCCCGTCTGCCCAGCTTCGCCATCCCCTTCGCCATCGACGTGCTCACCACAGGCTCATACCCTCGCTTGCCTACGTGCATTCGGGTAGGTTTTTTTCCTTCTTCTTTTCCATAACAGAGTTGCACAAAGAAACCTAATGATCAGATTCCTTATTTATGAAGGTAGCTCAGTCTATTCTGTGTTTGTGTTGCAGGATAAGATCATTCCTCCAGACCCCATCACCAAGGCAGAGAAGCAGACCACGTTAAGCCAGCTGAATCAGATTCTACGACACCGCCTTGTCACCACAGATTTACCCCCTCAGCTGGCAAATCTCACAGTCGGTAAGCAGTTTGTTTCAGCCCTTTATTATGTATTTACACATTAAGCTTTCCTCTTCATCTTATGCATGTTTCGCCCGTGTGTTTGTGTAGCTAATGGCCGTGTAAAGTTTCGAGTGGAGGGAGAGTTCGAGGCCACCTTGACCGTGATGGGTGACGACCCCGATATTCCCTGGAGGCTGCTGAAGTTGGAGATTCTCGTTGAGGATAAAGAAACCGGAGGTAATTACTGCGCTTTCTCAGTTGCTATCTGCTAATTTTACCTTTTTTAAACCCCGTCTGATTTGTCATTCTCTCTTCCCTCCCCCACTTCCTCACCCTGTCCAACCCTGCATCAACAGACGGTCGAGTTCTGGTCCATAGTCTGCAGGTGAACTTCATCCACGAGTTGGTCCAGGCGCGGCTCTGCGCGGATGAAAAGCCCCTGCAGGACATGTACAACTGCTTGCGTATCCTTTTAGTTAAACCGCTCTCAGTTTGCGTGTTTCCTGCCTGCAGCCACTTGGCGGTCGTCCCGGTGTGCTCTGAGCTGCTGCAGCGGGGCGGGAGTGTGTGTCGGAGCATATAGCGTATTGACTGGTCATGCAGACAAGTGCAGCATTCCAATGAGAAACACAGCTGCAGAATTGCATCCTCTTTTACCCCTTTAATTAATTCTCAAGTAACACAACAGCCTTTTGTTAAACACAAGGAGAGAGCAGCGATGTTCTTCCCTCAACCCGTCAGCCAGCCAGGTCAAGTGAGGTGCGTTGAGCTCAATATGAAGACGTTTGTGTCGGCGCAGTTGACATAAAGAAGTTTGCATTTTTGTGTTTGTGATTTTGTGCGTGAATCAAACATCTAAATAATATTTTCTTGTCAACAGCAAAACCAATTAAGCCAGCATTTGTTAAGTTAGACCTTAATTATGTCGCAGAGTATTTTGTCTGACATGCCGCTTAGTGTCACGAGTCTTTGATGGAATTGCACGCAGGGAGAGGAGCAACTGCTCGTTAGCATTCACGCTATCATCAATGTCCTTAATCAAGCATGCGAGCTGAGCACAACTGTGCTAATCACAATGCTAATCAGTACATCTCTGCCCTGCCTTTCCTCCACCGCTGTGTCAAAGAGCAGTCTGTGTGAAGCACAAATGCCCCTTTTACTGATGGTGTGTGTCCCGAGGATACGTATGTACGCGTCTGGTGAATTTTAATGGGAAGACGTGTACGGACTTCACCTCCACCCACCTGGACGGGTCTTTTCCCACACTGTTTTCTTTAACCGCAGTGTGTCCAGACTCCTTCTGCCTGTCGCTGCAGCTCGAGGTGCTCCACTCGCAGACTTTGATGCTGATCAGAGAGCGCTGGGGAGACCTGGTGCAGGAGGAGCGATACGTGCCTGCAAAATACCTCACGCTCGCTGTCTGGAAGTAAGACTTTATGAGCTGTCCTCGCAGCATGGACGGGAACATCATGTTCTCATAAAACGACCATAAACTGAATACAGAGTTCAAAATAGCAAAAAAATCTTCATGGGGTTATTTATCCATCTTCTTTCTGGTTTGCTTTCTCTTTCTCTCGCCAGCCAACAAGTTTTGGGAAGGAAAACGGGTACAGCGTCAGTACATAAAGTCACCATTAAGATTGATGAATCAGATGGATCGAAGCCATTACAGATCTCCCATGAGCCTCCTCTCCCTGCCTGTGACTCCAAATTAATGGAGAGAGCAATGAAGGTGAGGCACACGAAAGTTGTTTTTCAACGAAACACAAAGCAGGGCCGATTTTTCTCATGAAAAGTTACTAAACAATCTAATAACATTTGCTTCTTTTCTCGTTTGTTGTTTAGATTGATCACCTGTCAGTGGAGAAACTTTTGATCGACAGCGTGCACGCCCGATCCAATCAGAAGCTACAGGAACTGAAGGCCATACTTAAAACCAGCAATCCCAGTGACAACTGTGTGTATTCACTCCTCTGTTGTTTACACAGCCTGTATGCATTTAGCAGTGGATGTGTCTTCCAGCATATGAACGGATTATCGAACCTCATTGTTTTGCGTTCTAGAAAGCTCAATTTTAACTCTTAAAAGGCACAGAATTTATTTTTTTGTTTTTTTCTTTTTCCTCCTCTCTTTCTCAGCATTCATCGAGACAGCTTTACCCACACTCATTATTCCCATACTGGAGCCCTGCGGACGTTCAGAGTGCCTACACATTTTTGTTGACTTGCACTCTGGCATGTTTCAGCCCATGCTGTATGGATTAGGTAAGCCTGAGAAAAACCCTCCTGACTTTTGTTGTTGCGTGTTTGATCACTGTGCTGTGCTAATGAACCGAAGGGAGTCAGCAGTTGGGATATTTATGGCATTCTGGTTCTCCTTGAAATGCTGAGTTTGTTTACAGGATTGAGAAACTGACTTTTTAAGGAGCCACCTCATCAAGGTCGTAATCATTCGAACTGCAAATATTTAGAGGACTCTGAGTTAAATATAGATTTTTATATGGTCGTACACACTTAGTCCCGCGTCATGTTTTTATGAATATTCATACAGAGCTGTCCCGTGAACAGTCTTGCCGTAGATGTCTTATATTCAGACATGCAGAGATGTGATAAACTGGGAAGCTGCAAACTTTGAATACGAGACAAATGCAAGGCAGCATAAATAATCCCTGCTCATTGATAGTGTGCATTTTATCCATTTTGCTGTCGACTGCTTTATCTGCTCAGCTCTGTGAACATAAAGCCTGGTGGTGTTCTCTCTGCAGATCAGTCCATGCTGGATGACATTGAGAAGACCATCAACGACGACATGAAGCGCATCACGTCTTGGCTTCAACAACTGAAGTGAGTCCTCCTGTCTGGTATCCGATGAGCCATAGCAATATGACCACTGACAGCTGAACTTATCGCTTCAGAGATCTTAAGCAGCGAGTGAACAGTTTGTCGTTAAATGTCATGTTTTAGAAGCAAGAGAAATGGACCGGTGTCAGGATGTGAGGGAGTGGGATTAGGATCAAATTAGCCTGAACACTTAATCTCCTGTCGTCTGTATGGAGATCAGATCAGCAAAGAGGGATGGCATGCAGAGGAAAAGAAAATAAGTACACAATATGGAATAATGCATATGAAAAATTAAACGCAACACATACCTGGTATTATATACAAACTGAATTATAGGATGGACTTTTCCCAGCATGATCATGTTTTATGGCTTTTCAGTGTTTTTGTTGAAAGCAGTTCAGTAGATAACAGAAGTAGGTAGTAACAAGTCAACAGTCGGTCTGATGCCTCGAGCCTCTCCAGCCTGACTGATTACAGCCAGTAGCATCACTTGGCTGAGGAGCCGAGATGAGGGTGTTGAGACGAGTTTCCCGTGCCGTGTGAGTCTTGCACCAGTGAGCAGTGTTACGGCAGTGAGCATGAGTTATGAGCCCGGCACCTCTTCTGCACCTTAGCTTTCATGAAGAGGCTCAGTTTTCCCTCTCCCCTCCGCCGCAGGTTCTGGTTGGGGGAGCAGCGGTGTCGACAGTCAGTGAAACACCTCCCCACTGTGTGCACTGATATCCTTCACCTCTCCAACTCGGCTTCTCACCCCGTTGGCAGCCTGTCCAAACACAAGCTCTTCATCAAACTGACACGTCTTCCACAGTACTACATTGTGAGTTCTGGAGCCGGCATGTGGCTGCACTAAACTGGCTTTTGGAAAAGTGATATTTTTATGTTCTCCCTCTCATGGTGTTTTTCCATTTGCTTTTTTTTTTTATTTATAGGTGGTGGAAATGCTGGAAGTGCCTGGCAGTCCCATCGCATTGGAGTACAAGTACTCCTTCCTGTCGGTGTCTCAGCTGGAGGGAGACGATGGACCCATGTGTGCACAGCTTCTGCAGCATTTTAAACCCAACCTGGAACATCTTGTGCAGGACACGACAGCGGGGAGAGGGGTCCGAGCTGGGGCTAAGAGAAAGGTAGTTCACCCAGCACTTGTAAAACAGTTTTAAAACATTGGTTTTTACCATTTTAGTTTTGACTTGATCACTGAGGCGTTGTCCCACCATGCATCACAGAAGTCCTCCTACACTATGCTCAACTCTTTCAGATTTCACATTCCTTCACTTCTTAACACATTTACAGACTTGCACTCAGGAGGATGAAGTGAAAAGTAATGCAATCAGATGAAGTAATTTGAACTGTTTTATGTGTTCATTTTTCAAAGCACATGACAATGAGTGTGTGTGTCTGTTGCGTAAATGATTGTTCAGCATATTTCTGTGTCTGGTTGCGCAGATTTCTGGAGATCAGGGAGACTCGGAGCCAAAAAAGCCAAAGCGGTCTGGGGAAATGTGTGCCTTCAACAAAGTGCTGGCTCACCTCGTGGCGATGTGCGACACCAACATGCCTTTCATTGGCCTAAGGACAGAGGTAGCACACTGTCCTCAGACGGACCCAAATCCTTTCTGTTGTCTCGATGAAAAATAATCTCCGTCGTGTGTGTTTTGGCTAACTCTGCATGTCCTTCTGGGTTTTTTTTTTTTTTTAGCTTTCCAACATGGAAATTCCAAATCAGGGTGTCCAAGTAGAGGGAGACCGCAGCAGTCATGCAATACGTTTACTGAAGTAAGACTCACATTTGTTCACGCACACAAATCTTCTGACTATTGCGCCGTAGACGACTGCCGTGACCCCCGCTGGTTTCATTTTGCAGGATTCCTCAGTGTAAAGGTGTTGGAGAGGAGACCAGGAGAGCTTTGGAGCGATCGCTGCTCGACTGCACATTCCGCCTGCAGGGCAGGAACAACAGAACCTGGGTGGCCGAACTGGTTCTGGCCAACTGCCCGCTCAACAGCACTCACAGCAAGGAACAAGGTGCACTGGATCTACGCAGCGTTATTTATTTGAACTTAATTCATCCTGAAAATATTTCAGGGAAAAGTTCAATTCAGGGGTGTTTTCCAGAACGAGGAGTGAAGAACTCTTCAGGCTCTCAGTGTGTTGAGTTTGACCTGTCTCCTCTCGTAGCCTCCACGCGACACGTGTACCTGACCTATGAGAACCCGCTGTCCGAGCCGGTGGGCGGCCGAAAGGTTGTGGAGATGTTCCTCAACGACTGGAACGCCATCAGTCAGCTCTACCAGTGTGTTCTCAATTTCTCCCGTGCCCTGCCAGGTACGTCTTCCCTTTGAAATCTAATGACTGGATCAACTGTTTTTAGGTGAACGTAACACAGGTGTCACCATGTTTAAAATTTTAATAGAACCTGAAGTTTAAATGTGAAATGTCGTGGTTTCTTACCTCCAGAGATGCCGTCTTACCTGAGCCTGTTCTCGGAGGTGCGGCTCTATAACTACCGTAAGCTGGTGCTGTGCTACGGCAGCACCAAGGGGAGCTCCGTCACCATCCAGTGGAACTCCAACAGCCAGCGGTTCCACCTCTCCCTGGGCACCGTGGGGCCAAACTCGGGCTGCTCCAACTGCCACAACATCATCCTCCACCAGCTCCAGGAGATGTTCAACAAAGGCCCAAATGTGATGCAGCTGCTGCAGGTACGTTGAGCCGAGCGATGGACATGCAGCAGGAGAACTGTGTGCACCTCGTTCAGCTTCCAGGGTTTGTTCTGAATGAATCGGTGGTTCCTGTTTGATACGAGTTGGATTTCTGGTTTTTTCCTCCAGGTGCTTTTTGACACGCAGGCTCCCCTGAATGCAATCAACAAGCTGCCGACCGTGCCCATGCTGGGCCTCACCCAGCGCACCAACACCGCCTACCAGTGCTTCTCCATCCTGCCCCAGTCCCCGACTCACATCCGCCTGGCATTCAGGAACATCTACTGCATCGACATCTACTGCCGCAGCCGCGGCGTGGTCGCAATCAGGGACGGCGCCTACAGCCTCTTTGACAACACCAAGATCGTGGAGGGCTTCTATCCTGCTCCCGGACTCAAGGTGAGCCGGCATCACGGGATAGAAAGCATGTCAGGAAACCGACGCCACGTGGTGGAAGCTTATTTTACTGCCACTCAAACATTTTCCTCCTTTACACTTCAATCCAAGCTCATTTTAAGGTCACTAGTCCACCTCAGAGGAGGATACACTCCTCATGAACTGAGAAGATTTTCATTTCCAGGGCTGCCAGAAAAAAAAAAACTAAACAAAAAAAACAACGCGTCATTCTTTTCTGTCAGCCGTAGTTTTGGAGTATTTTTACTCGACACCTGATGTCAGGTTGTCACGACTTTGAAGTGGGCTTGGAGCATGAAAAACAAACACACCACACATGTTAGCTTATTTTATACCGTCTCTTCCCTGGAGTTCTGCATGTAGAAGAGAAATGCACAGTTCAGTAATACAGCTGTGGGAATCTTTTCATTTGACTGTCAAAAAGGCATTAAACCCTTGGGTTTGGAAGTTTTTAGCAAGCTCTATGTCCAATCTAAATATATCTACATAATGCAGATTAGCTGTGGACGGATTGCTTTGGAAGCATGTTCACTCCTAAAATAGGAATATGTATGTCAATGTCTCCATCCACAGCACAAAGTGGCAGCACTATAACAAGTGCTTAGTTTTCATTAAAAGTAGACATGTTCCTAATACTAATTTCATGAGTTTTTCTTTTTTTTTTTTTTTCAATTTAATTTCCAAACAATATTTGACGTTCCTCCATCTTCCAGGAGAAGAGACGACCAGAGTTTGAGAGTCTCTGTGATAATTGTTTTTATAGATGTGTTGAATATTTAATGTCCTTTCTGCTGACTCCCTGACCTTCCTTTAGTGTGTGTTAGGTTGACTGATACGACCTGTCACTGTGTTTTTATAGGAACATTTTATAAAGTTACATTGAAAAAAGATATTCTGTAGTGGTTTGTTGAAAACTGTTTTATGTGTAGCCACGTTTTCATTCCCTCATCTTTCTTCATGACATGCATTTTCTATTTAGGAGTTGCCTCAATGTCAGATGTAAAAATTAGATTTTTTTTATGTTGTACTGATTTAGACTGTTGTGACTTGGCAAATGAAGATTATTAAAGTAAATACGGAATAGTTTTAAATGTCTATTTTGCACTTCAATGATTTTTTTTGTTTCCGCCAGACCTTTGACTGCAGCAGCATCTTAAATTATTCCAGATTTAGCATAAAGTGAATAATCCTTGATTACCATCCTTGTATCACCTCACCTTTGTTTGTTGTTATAAAAACTCCAGAGTAAGACTTCATTTTGAGAATATTTATTTCATGAAACAGTTTTACAGCTTTCACATTTTTTCCCATCACATCAGCTGCAGTCTGAACTGATGTTTCCCCTTTTCCAGACCTTCCTCAACATGTTCGTGGACAGCAACCAGGACGCTCGCAGACGCTCGGTCAACGAAGACGACAACCCGCCGTCGCCGGTGGACGTGATGGAGGGTCTGATCAACCAGCTGCCGGCTCAGCAGCCTCCGCAGGCCATGAGGGGCGGGGCTGGAGGCGTCTATCCTCCCCTCACCTCCCCGCCACCCAACTACCACCCCAACGTCACCCCGTCCCCGTCCATGATGCCCACCCAGTCCCCAGGTGTGTGTGTGTGTGTGTATGTGTGTGTGTAGCGATGCCTGGGTGAGCGTCCGTCACTCTGCACTGCTGGAGTCGTCTCGCCTTGTCGAGGCGTCTCTCGGCACCACAGGTTTTATTTATTTTTTTTTTTTGTCACGTCGCTGTCATCGGCATCCCTGCAGCCCGCTGTGTGTGTTGCTGTGTGTGCAGCCACGTGTGCCCATTTTTTCAGTTTGCCGAGCCATGCGATCAGTGATGTTCCTCATGCCACGTGCACACGCCTCACAGGCGACGGGGAACAGAGCATGCGTTTAGTCATCCCCCCCCCTTCCACGTTCTCCTCCATCTCCAGCCCGCCAGCCAGCGTCCGCAGTTCCTCCGCCCGGCTTTAGCTTGTGTGTGCGTGTGCATGTGTGTGTGTGAGACATCAGAACCTGTCGCCCTCGGAGTCTGACGAGCTCTTTGACGTGTGTGTATGTGTGTACAGGGAACATCCATGCCTCTGGCTCCCCTAGTGGAGCTCTGAGGGCCCCCTCTCCCTTTGGGCCCACCCCATCTCCGTCTTCTCTGGGCATAGCCATGGGCCAGACCAGCTTTGCCAGTCCCCACGGTAAGCGGCTGGCCCGGTCTTCTGGGTCGAGGCTGCGACGGGCTGAACCGAACTCCTGCAGCAGGCACCTCTGAGCTGCAGACGAGAGCCGGCTTCAGGGAAATAGCCTCTAAAGCGCGGGCACTCAGTGGAGCATGCATCTGGCTGGTGTTACTGACGCCTGGGAGGACTGGATCAGTGTTTGATGACTGACTCTGACTCGCGACAGGTGCTCTGGACCCCAGCTCTCCGTACGCCATGGTGTCTCCCAGCCACAGGGTCCAGTGGCCGGGCTCGCCGCAGGTCTCAGGACCTTCTCCCGGGGCGCGGATCCACGGCATGTCTCCCGGAAACCCTTCGCTGCACTCGCCTATTCCTGACCCTCATTCACCACGTGCTGGGACCAGTAAGTACTCCGCACAGCTCTTTTATTCTTCATTCCCAAGCTGATACTGAAACTGAAAAGTGGGTTTTCCCCCAGCGTATTGCAAGTATTTTATGTTCTGTGTTGTGCGTCTGACTCATGTATTCCATTACAGGGATGGATGTGCACAGTCTGTAGTCCCACTACTGTTAAACTGCGGCGTTCTCTCACTAATAGAACCCACCCTCAGCTAATGCAGCCACCGCTTTCTATTGTTGAGAGCTCCATGTTCACTTTTTGTCTCTGTTTTTGATTCAAGGTTCCCAAATCATGCCCACCAGTATGCCTCCACCCCGCAAGCTACCTCAGCGCCCCTGGGCCGCCTCCATTCCCACCATCCTCACCCACAATGCCTTGCACGTGCTCCTGCTCCCCTCGCCCACCCCCTGCCTGGTGCCGGGCCTGGCGGGAAGCTACCTCTGCTCGCCGCTGGAGCGCTTTCTGGGCTCGGTCATCATGAGACGCCACCTCCAGAGGATCATCCAGCAGGAGGCCAGCGTGAGTGCCACAGGCGGCGTCTCGGACTTGTAGTGCTCGATAACCCGTTGACCACCTGTAATCTGTCACCCGTCCTGCAGTTAACCATCGTGAACTCCAATGAGCCTGGAGTGATCATGTTCAAGACCGACGTGCTCAAATGCAGAGTGGCTCTGAACCCAAAGAACTACCAGACGCTGCAGCTCAAAGTCACTCCGGAGAACACGGGTCCCTGGTCCCAGGAGGAGCTCCAGGTGCTGGAGAGGTTCTTTGAGACCCGGGTAAGTCAGAGCTGCTTGTGTATTTCTGTTTAGCTGCAGCGAAATCTGATCTTTGAAAAACATTTATCTGAAAGCTTAAAAGAAAACCAAGACTGAAAATGATGATTTATGTACATTCTAAAAAATATCTTTCAGTGCAGTGTGTCTGCAATTGTATAAGAGAACAAATAGTGTGAAGCTTCTGTGCTTTGATCCTGATGGTTTTTTCTTTAGAACAGGACAGTGTTGCTTTATGTGCTCCACTCTCACTGAAGCAGTCTGACCCCCAGTGGACAGATCGAGAACAGCAGTTATTTTTCATAGGAAATCAAAACTATTTTTGTTTCACAAGGGCGACTTACCAGGCTGAGCTTAATCCTTTTAGGCGCCACATGTTTCACACCCCTCATGCCTTTGGGACCCTTGATAAAAACATTTGCATCACAGGTCTGATTGATGGCGATCATTTGTTGTGTTTTCCAGGTTGCCGGTCCTCCCTTTAAATACAACACTCTGAATGCCTTCACAAAGCTGCTGGGAGCGCCCACAAACATCCTCCGGGACTGCGTGCGCATCATGAAGCTGGAGCTGGTGGGTAGCCGTTTGTTTTGAATCAGCGTGCGATTAATGGAAGCCCAGTTAGATGTTCTGAGGAAGATTTTAATGAACCAAGAAGAGTAACATAGCAGGTCAGTGTCAGCTCCAGTAAGTGACAGTCAGTGGAGCTAGTTAAAGGATGAGTGCTCTGATGTGGTTCGGGATAGTGCTTCTCTATGTTACTGTTCTAATACGTGTCTCCTCACTCTTTTGAAAGACCTTAATGAACCGAATTTCTCTCCCTTCTGTACTTTATGTGTAGTTCCCTGACCAGGCTGGACAGTTGAAGTGGAACGTCCAGTTCTGTCTCACCATACCTCCCAGTGCTCCTCCCATCGCTCCTCCGGGAACCATTGCCGTTGTGCTCAAGTCCAAGATGCTTTTCTTTGTAAGAGCTGTCAGAATCAGCCCCAGCAGGTGTGGTGAACCGGTGAAACGACCCTGACGCTCTGTGTTTGATCTGCTTTGCTGCACAGCTGCAGCTGACCCAGCGCATCCCGGTCCCCCAGGAGCCGGTGAGCATCATCGTGCCCATCGTGTACGACATGGCCACGGGCCTGACCCAGCAGGCGGACATCCCCAGGCAGCCCAGCTCCTCGGGGGCCGCGGCTCTCATGGTCTCCAATATCCTCAAGAGGTTTAATGAGCTGCACCCTGCCAGACCGGGTGAGACTCTGCACTCTTTATCAAAATACATTTTCTGCGTAAACCCTTTGCATACGCTGACGGTCTTCTGTCTCCCCTCGCAGGCGAATGCACCATATTTGCATCTGTTCACGAGCTGATGGCGAACCTCACGCTGCCCCCCGGCACCCGCCAGTAAAAGCGAACAATCGGTGCTGAGACTCGGCCGCAGACGGGGGACCGATCGCTCTGCCGAGAAGCTGGTCTACGCATGTTTGAATGTGGCATGCATGCTGTCTGCTTCACCTGCTGGACCCATGCACAGCTGCTGTGGAGGAGAGAGAGAAGCCTGCAGCCGAGGACCGTCGTCACAGAAGGTTTCCTGAGCAGGACGCTTTCAGGACACCAGATTCTAAAGAATATCAATATTATTTTTTGCTTTCAGGTGCACTTGTAAACAGAAATATCTATTGTTTTACTGTTGTTTACAAAAATATGTACATTGTTGTATATTTGATTGTTAAAAGAAATCAGGTGAGTTAAATTTTTTGCTAGAGCCACGTCTTCTGCTCCTCTTTTCCTTCCTTTTGTAAAAGCCACACTGGTAAAACTAGTATGAGATATTATCCTTAGCACACTATTTAACTGTCTTCTTGCCTTTACTTTGTCAATACCTCCGCATTGTTAATTCAGACTTTGACTTGGGATACTGTAAAACTGTGATAAACTTTATAAGCCAGTGGTATTTTATTAAGATGCGTTTTGAGTCCCAATTTGAAGGATTCATGACACCTTGTCCGACTTTGCTATTTAATAAACCAAGGTTAGGTTTGGTTTCTTCAACTTTGTGCCGTGTTAATGATGATGTTGCTTCTAGATTAGAAACATCAGTGATACACAAAAAGTAACAGCTTCAATAATTCAAGACAGCAGGAACAGAAATATTAAGTAAAGTATAAGTTACTGCTTCAACTTTTCACTTTTCGTAACACCAGTTGCATCTCAAGTCTCCCTCACAATGGAATGATTTTTTTCTTTGTCGTCTCATCCATATGGGTGAATATTGATACAGGTTTGGAAGCAGCACAACTAAATCCCTCAAGCTATTTTTTTTTAATGGTTTGGTTCCCTGAAGAATCTTTATCTGCATCGGATTTTTTTATCTGAAGATTTAATACGGCATTTGGATTTCAGCGCTGTGCATATGAAATGACTGACATTCCCACCGAGTCAAGGAACCTGTGGATTATATAGATTCAGTTTTTGTGCGGTGCAATTCATGTTTCATACAAATCACTCAAAAGCGCTTTACTACGGCGGCCCAGAAGGACCAACTGTTGTGGACCAACTCGTCATCTTTGGCTCTGATTCACCAAAAATTCCACAACACCAACGATCTGGAAAGCTCACAAGAGAGAAATGAAAGGTAAATGAAATGCTACTGCTGAAAGGTTGTGATTAAAGGTAGATGAGTAAGAAATTTACAGTGAACATAATTACAAACATTCCCATTTTTCACCTGGTATTGAGGAAACATTCCCTAAGCAGTCCGTCTTCATCTATGATATCTTGGCCAAATGTTTCTCCTTTTGAAAGGTTAGAGCAGAACAACTTTGGTGGGCGGGGCTAGACCATCACCACTTCCTGGTTCTTGAGCCAAGCAGATGTGAGTTCCTGTCCTGAGGCTGCCAAATAAGCGCCACTGTATTTGGTTTATTGTTTGCAGGTGAGCAGCAGCCTGCAAGTATGAAAGCCAGTAAAAGAAGTGGACCAGAAATAGTTTCAAGAAGCCTCAGCAACCTTCAGAAAAGAACGACCAAAGTGGGAGTAAAACAAGGAGTCCTCTCTGAAACTGGCAACCTGGGGGGGGGGGGGGGGGGGGAGTACCTCTGTTACCTTTTATTTAGACTTCAGTTCTGATTTGAAACACTGTCAACATTACTTATTGGGATTTATTTATTTATTTATTTATTTATTTATTTATTACACATCATGTGCTTTTGGAAGTCACCAGTGTTGGTTGAAGTTATAACTTCAATCTGTGTGCTGCCACAATGTTTGGTTCCCTCAGAAAATATTGTCCCCTGGAAACAAAGTCCGTTGTGGCTTTTTGCTGTTGTGTAGTGGGATTGGCTTTGTCCCGTGGTTTTTGCTGTTGTGTTACTGCCTTTTCATTTGTGTTGTGGCTTTCTGTTGCATTGAGGATTTTGCGGTTGCCTTGGCCCTTCTGGGCCACCGTACATTAGTTACATAGGAGATAAACTTCAAAATGTCTTCAAACTGGCGTTAAAATTGTTTACATCTTCACGCTGACTGATTGTTGAGTTGTTTTGTGAAAAGCCGAGGCTGTGTTAGAGGTAAAACGGAGAATTCAGTCCTGTAGAAGAGTTTTTCCCCTGATGCTGAACCTGGGTGTTGCTGGGAGCTGCAGCCTCTAAAACCATGACATCATAGGAAGGCTGCTGCTCTGAGCGCAGACTGAGGGGCGCGCGATGCCGCACGCGCCACACACATTCACACACTCCCCGCTCGGCTGAAGGAGGCGGCTTCTGCGTTGTGTGTGTGTGCGTGCGTTTGTGTTTAATTGTCAAAATCATCAGCATCATTGTTGATGCGCCCGGCTCGCGCGGACTCTCGCAACCGCGCGTGAGCGTCGTCACCCGGCGAGGAGGAGGAGGAGGAGGAGGAGGAGGAGGGAGGCGACGCATCCGGGTCGAAGAGAGCTATTCTATCCGACAGTGTGATCATCTTCAAACCAGATGCAACAGATCGCACGAGCAGTTTTCTCCTCGCACGAGCTTCCCATGGCGCCTTTGATCCGCCGGTGAGAACCAGGAGATCCGGAGTGATCAGCAGCAGCAGACATGGCAGTGAGAGCCTCGGAGCCGCTCTGTCAGCCTCCTGTCTACCATCAGGCGTTCAAAGGTGAGATCCTGCAGGCTTTTATGAATCACGCAGCTTTGTTTATTATGATTCTCACTGATGTGTTGAAGATTCAGCCTCCTCGACTCTCTGACCACTCCCTCCCCTGCCCTCCCTCAGACCTGTGGGACAGATGGCAGACAAGTGCACTTTCTGACAGGTTGCTGGTGTTGTTGACCCCTGTGTGGGGGTCAGCCGGGGCTGATCCGGGGGCTGGAGGGGGGGTCAGGTGGCATGACGTGATGCTGATGTGTTTGCTGTGTGGTCAGTGGAGCTGCAGGTGAAGAGACCCCTGATGCCCGTCCGGCTGAGTCCGGAGCAGGTGGGCCTGGAGATGCTCTGTCTGTGTGGACAGCTGGACCTCCTCATCAGGGCACAGATGCAACAGGTAAACAAACAAACAAACAAACAAACAAACAAACAAACAAACAGCTGGCTACATTATCCAAAGTTCACCCTACTGCACATAAAACTTCTGAATCTTTCTTTTCATTTTTACCCATTAAATGTGACGTTTCTTAAGAAATGCAAAGTTTTGGTGGAGAGTATTTAAGGACTTTCTACTTGAGTGACTTTTAAAAGCTGGTTAAAAAAAGAGGATATTTTGCTGTGAAAAATCTGTTGGAAAACTGACCAAAACCACTTATGTTTTACATTTCATTGTTTTTAGTAATTATCTGAATGGGATAATTCTCTTACAGAATAATTGTAAAAGATTGCCATAATTTGCTGAGTAGTACAATGTGTTAATGTTATGCATTATACACAAAATACAACCCAAAGAAATGTCATTTATCTAATCTCTGACATCCCTGGTGCATGGGGCAGTTAATGAGATAGCCTACTTGTAAGTTTCCTTTAGACATTGTTGGAGGGCATTTTGAGACTTAAAACATTTTTTATAATTTAAAGCTTAAAAATAGTGTTAACTCCATTCCTTTCTTACAAGATTTCTCTACAAGATTATACAAATGTGTGACAACAGTAGGAAACTGCTCTGAATTCTTGTGTTTCTGTGCAGTTTAAATACTGTTCATGTCTTTTACAGCTTTGGAAAAAACAGTCATAAATACTGTCATGTGAAATACACAGTGATAGACAACTGCCAAATACACAGCAAAGGAGTAAAATGATAATAAAAGACAAAAATAGAACAAAACAGTATATCTATTTATTGCCATTTGCACAACAACAATACAGTACTTTTCATTAAATTTTTTGTGCATTGTTTTAGGAGTCAGCTTTACAAAATGTGTCCAAATATTTAAATGTACACACAGAAATACAAACATATAGCCCCCCACAAAAAAATCCACTGCAAACCATATAGATTCCTGAACAGAAAAAGTTACAAAATAAATACAAAAGTATAACAGATGTGAAGAAAGATTATTTTTTGAAGTAGAATACTTTGAAGTAGAATAAAAGAATTTCAAATATTATCACACACGAATACGAAACAGAGGGTTGAAGATGTTATTACACACAAATTATTAAACTTAGAGCCACATTGTCTCAAACATAGACTATAAGTCCTCAGTTTTCTTTGTGTTTGAAAGTTTTTTACAGAGGGCCCACGCTCATAGTCATTTGCTTTCTATACAGAGGTGAAATGCCTCAGCAGGGATAAACATCCTGCTTCTTCCTGCAGTCGTTTCCAAGTCTTTCTTCCTCACAGATGTTTGCGTCCTTCTAAGATAGAAACGTTCTTAAATTAGCCACAGTTCAGTGTTAGTGGTAAAGATGTTTACATGCAGCATGTGCATAAAATCAAGTCAAAACACTGGCATAAGAGACACACCCATGTCTTAGTGGTTGCTTTTCTACTAAATCCAGAATCACACATGGAGTGCCTCAGGGTTCAATCCTGGGCCCTCTGTTATTTTTGATTCATATAAATGATTTAGTCATGTCTTGTGAACATTTTATTTCCCTCATTGCTTGCTGATGACGCCAGTCTACCAACTCATAATGACTTCAATTATTTGATTGACTCTGCAAATGACAAAATATCTTCTATGTCTAAATGGCTCCAAACAGTAAATTAACACTGAATGTGAATTATTGTGACTTTGTGATCTTTTTCAATAAAAATATGTCCTCTCCCAAAGAGCAAATGTAAATATTTATTAATAGATCTGAAATCAAGCAAGTAAAAGCTGCAAAACCTTTGGGAATTTTAGTTGATGGAATGCTAAATTTGCAAAAGAACCACAACAACAATGGTCATATTTAGAAAACGCTGTCCTCTAATTCATCCTTCTTTTCATTTAATGGCTTTTGTTTCCTTATTTGAAATATCATGATTATGATCTGGATGGCTTCTTATCCCTGCAACCTAAAGAAAGTATGTTTTATTCTGAAAAGATTTATCCCTCACTCTATGCTGGATTCTCCATCAACACCTTTTTCATAAATTACTCTGTTTTGACCAATTCACAAACTGAATACCCATCACAACTGTTTGCTTATTCATAATTTATTTCCAGTAACCAAGATCCTCTTGCATGGCACTTTTCGAAATGTCTTCAGTTTCTCAGATGTGCCTCATTCATGTTGTACCAGACACAGTATTATTAATACTGTTATTATTAAGTAGTATTAATAACAATCAATCTTCCCCCTTTAGTTGCACATCTCACCATAAGTTTAATGTGTCTTTTAGAGGCCCTATGCTATGGAATGGATCTACCTCTATCATTAAAATTCATATCTTCCCACTCACTCTTCAAAATGCAGCTTAAAAAAACATGTTTTCCTCTCATGATTCATCCAGTCACCTCCTGCCACCGACTTTGCCTCACTTTTTATTTGATGTCTTTTCTCCATGCTTACATTCTGTCACTTAATTTTTTGGGATTTACAACTTTTGTTTCCATTATCTTCCACATATAAGAATTGTTTTGCACATTGCCTCTGAGTTTTGTTTTCTTTTTTTCCATTTAACATCAGTGTAATGCGTTAAATCCTTAAGACTTTTGGTTGCAATACTTGGATCTGCACGCTGGAGTTCCCCCCAGATTTTATCTACTTATCAATAACCGTTTCTTTACATTTTGTGATACAGATAGATAAACACAATAAAGACATAATAGACACTTTATTTTCACAAGTGTTTCATACTTATTGATGATTCTAATCTTTGCGTCCATATATCTCTTCTTCCAATACTTTGATAATGTGCTACATATGTTTCACATAATGATCTTATTCGAAGAACCTTGGACGTGCATTTCAATGTCGATGTGCTTTCAGATTATATAAATATGGAAACGTGTTCTATAATATCAGCCGTGACACAGTTTAATCAGCCTTTTGCAGTCTATTTATCTGTAATGTGGTGATGTTTCAGTTCCAGGAGCAGCTGGGACGAGGCTGCAGTCCGGAGGAGGCCGACACTTTCCAGGTTCAAGGTGCGTCTCACTGTTTCCTCAAGCAGAAGAAACTAAAGTAGAACACCGAACGTTGAGTCAATATTGTATTAGGAATATTACATCAGGGGCACAAGGAACAAAAACTCGAGTATTGCTTCATAATTTTTACACTATTGAATTTTAGGAAGCATTATCTTAAGTAAAACTTCAACAGGAAACTCGTTATAGTAGTGCAACATTTCAGATCATATTGTAGTGAATTTTCCCAACATGACAGTTTTATTTATTTTTTTGTACTTTATGGAATATGTCTAGAGTACTTGTTAATAAATTTTCTATTATTTCAATAAAGCTTCACTGTTATTAGCGCTTGGGAACTCTGAAAGTTACCATTTGGTAAATTCCCACTTTCGAATCCACCACAAACCAGGAACAGCCGACAAGTTTGTCGACTCATATTTGAAATAATGAAAATATTCGAGCATTCATACACCTGGAGACAGTAATGCTCATCAGGATGCACCCCACATTTCCAGTCACATCTGTTTGTTTCAATGCTGCATTCATTTTTTTAATGTAATAATAATGATAATAATAATAATGAAAACAATAATAATGATACTACTACTACTACTACTAATAATAATAATAG
Organism: Salarias fasciatus; assembly: GCF_902148845.1. Lineage (NCBI taxonomy): Eukaryota > Metazoa > Chordata > Actinopteri > Blenniiformes > Blenniidae > Salarias > Salarias fasciatus. The sequence continues at coordinate 32,121,600 of NC_043760.1, read as the reverse complement.
TAACATAAACAAGAGGTGTTTTTTTTTTTTTACACATCTTGCATTTTTTTTCTTTCCCTTTAAAGGATCAGAAATTCTTGACCAGATGCTGCAGTGCCTTGAACATCTACCAAAGCCTATGCCACAGCTGGAGGTATCACATCTACCGTTAAGCCGCTGAAACGGTTGTGATTCGGAGTGTGACTGAAACTGTGCTTCCTCAGGACTACCTGGACATGGTGGGTCTGTCAGCCATGTTTCCTCGTGTGGAAGTCTTCCTCATTCAAGGCAGCCCCGTCGACATGCTGGAACGGCCGCTGATGGACGGTGAGAGACTCGGCCGAGGTCCGGCTCGGACGCCATTCACCACCGCAGAAGACCCGATGTGAGCTTTTCTTGCAGAGTACTACTTCCACGTCTCCAGACTGAACCAGCTCCTGGTGCTGAGTCAGCAGTTGGAGGAGGACGTCAGGCACCTCGGAAGTCATAAGTACATTGCCCACCAGCTCTCGGTTATATATGTGAGCAGAATGAATTACAGCTTTCCCCCCGTTTCTCCTCCAGCTGGGCTCCTTTTCTCATTCCCTTAGATTTGGCTGTGTGCTTTTGTTCTTTGCAGCAAGTCATCAGCTCCTTCAGGGGAATTCAGGTCTTCTCTGAAATAAAGAAGGATATTGAGGCCAACTTCAAACAGATGAAACAGTCTCTTGTGGTGGAGGAAGGCTCCAGGCACGAGCCTCAGCTGGCTGCTCATTATATCAACTGGTGAGTTCAAATCCAATGATGACGATGATGAAGATGATGATGATTAATTCAGCGGTGGTCTGTTAATGGCCTTCCACTCGTCTCTGTGTAGGATCTTAGAAATAACTCAAAGCTTGACGTCGGTCGCGTCGTCGCTGCCTGAAGAGCTGATGGACGACCTCCACCAGGCCGTGACCTTCGTGTCGCAGCTGCTGTCCTGACGTGGGAACCAGTCTCCTCTCCTCTCACTAACTGAACCCACGGGTTTATGACTGTGAAAAGGTGCTATACATTTTCCTTTAGCTAAACATTAGTGGGATGTGAAAGTTATGTGAATCATGTAGGTTCTTGTGTCCCTATGCCGCCCCCGCCACCCGTGAGTCAGTTGTTTGGGACTGAATGTAGTTCTTTGTTCCCTCTTTGCACTACTGTTAGATTTTTTTAATGTAAAATGAAATAATAAAAATCAAATGCAACAGGTGAAGAAGTTCTTTGGTTTTGTTCTCCACTCATTATCAATGAATCCTCCAAAGTAACATGGAGACAGGGGGCCAGCATCCAAACTGCAGCCTGTACCCCTGGGTCAAGGGGGAGACCACCCAGGGATCCGAGGTATGAGCAGCCCAGAGCCTGAGCTGCTGGTGGGAAAAAGAACGGCTGGCCCCAGGGCGTCAGTCCCTGGCCCTCCGGCCCCAAGGAGCCCTGGAGAAGATGAGACTTTTCCGAGCAATACAAGCCAAGGCATGTTGACCAAGAGAAGAAAAACGGCAATACCAACACCAATACAATACAATGCAAACTGTCTGCCATGGCTGTCACAACATTTGCTGGGATGCTTTTGAATTCTGTCGTGCACAGGCAGCATAATTTTGCTCACAAATATTGGGACTTGCTTTTCGATATTTGTGATCATTAAGTATTTTTCTGCTTGTGCAGATGGAGTTATAAAATACGATCAGACGACCACTGAGGAATCCATAAGGCAACATGCTGGAGAGCTTCTGAAACATGCTCCTCAAAGGTGGAAGAGACACGCTGGTTTCATGACCCAGAGTCACATTCATGTTGGTGCCAGCGATAAATAGAAATGTAAAGAAAGTAGTGGGGACTGAACTGTGATTTTTTTTTTTTATAAACCTCTGTTTATAACTGCAGTCCCATTTCAGAAGTTGGCATACAGTTTCACTTCATTTTCCCTATAGCTTCACTTGGCTCACCAACTGCTTTGCATTTCCAATCATCTGCTGCTGAGACAATCAAATGTTGCTGTAGGGAAACTGTATGCCAACTTATGAAATGGGACTACAGAGCCAAGAAGCAGTACAAAAATACATGTCGAAAACATGATTAAATTTTATGTTAAGACGTTCCTAACGATGTCATTTAGACCACATTTAGCCTTTATATGGAGCTCCTGCGGCGTCTTTTCGACGCTGGAAAGAGATGTGATCTGGCATTACAGTCTGCACCTTCATGGGACAGAAATCGGACATGCAAGAAAACAAAATCAGTTATCAGGGTCCATACATTCAATTCCATAAGTGCAGTATAGGACTCTATTAAAACAGGTATTTTTTGTTCAGGGGTGAGCTGGGTTAGAAATCACAGCACGAAATTTCACAGCACAGAGTTCCACAGTTAATTTTTACATTAAAATCTCAACCAAAGTCTGTGGTTTTTTATTTTTTTCACTTTTTTTCACTTTTTTCACTGACATCACAGTAAGTATAGGCTGAATGTTGGCACTCTGTACAAAACCCTGATGTTTACATCAACAGTTCCTCCATAGCATCCTGATGTGGTTCCATACATGACTGACAAGTTGATAGGAAGGGAGGAGAGACACACGTGCTTTCCTTTTCCATCAGTTAATCGCATAATTACACATAAAATGTGTGTTAATATGGCTTGGTTGTGATTTTGAAAGGTTGCATTTGGCAGAGGATGAATAAAGCCAGTGATTATTTGTTTGGTGGTATACTATAACACAACAGTGTGTTGTGAGATGACTTCCTGATATAGTTTGCATGGTAGTGTGAAAAATAAATTAAAAAAGTTTGAGCTGCGCTCCAGCCAAAGGTTTTTCTGCACCACGGAGCTCATGCTCCATCTGGTGGCGAAATTACGGTATTACAACCACACAAAACCGCCAGTGATGCGTTTGAGGAGCGCTGATTTGAAGGAATATTACTGACAATAAACAGAGGAAAAGGTCTTCAAATGCACAAATTAATAAACTGAATACTACTACTACTAATAATAATAATGTGCAGGAAACCTGCCAGCATTGGAATATGCAAAAGAGTTCGGTTTTCTAGGCTAGTGGCTCCCCCTGCTGTTCAAATTCATGTCAGTACACGCCGTAACAACCTCTTGCGCTCCATGGGTTAACAGCCACGCAGGAGCCTAAATGGAGGCCTTTATTTACATTCCGGTCAGAGGTGACAGCAACAGGGGTTAAAACACGACACGTTGAGGTGCGTTTATGTCCTTTTGTTGCTGCAGTGAGAGTAGAAACCCTGTAAAAAGCCTGAGCTGCTGCTCTTGTTTCAGGTAAACAAATCACACTCCGCCGCCATGTTGCTGTTCTCTCGGCCAAAGGCCCGGAAGTGGGACTTTAAAGATGATTGACGTGTCCGAACATCCAATCACTGCAGAGTGTTCCGCCTCAGCAGCCAATCAGAGAATGTTTAGGTTGTCCGGAAACTTGACTGTGAGAGCTGGAGCAGAGAAGAAGGATATCCGTGGAAATGTTTCAGTTTATACTCCGACATATTTAAATGACTGCACTTTAATGAAATCCACCGGAGACTGAACCCAAAATAATAGGGTAAGTTGGAAAAGTTTTGGAGCTACCCGCTCGTCCGGCTGGCTTTAATCTGTGTTATTCGTCCTCTGCAAAGCATTTATTTTGCTAAAGACACCAAGAGAGTCAGTTCATGCGACCTCTTCGATCTGTCGTGGAGAATTAAAGCATGTAGTCCTGTGCGATCCAAACTTCCCTGACTCAAGTGTCTCGACTCATCCTCGTCTGACTCCACCTGCCAGTTGGAGAAGGTGAATGAAAGATGGCTCGATGGACACTCTTCACTAGCTGTGCTTACATGGTCACTTTGATTGATTTATTTCTCACTGAGGGCTCAAATAGTCGACATTCTACCGAATGAAGTGTTTAGATTGACTTGCAGATTCGTATAATCTGATAGTGTTATTGAATCAATCCCATAAAGCTTTGCACGGTTATGTTGGCTGTGTGACATCTGTCAGTCCCACATCCAGCTTTACTCCACAGCCAAGCCCCCCAGAAGGATTTGTCTGTTAGATTAATCTAGTATGTCTGTCTGTCTCCAAGCTGCAACTGCAAAAAACTTTTTCTTTAATGCCAGAGTTGGTTTAAGAAGTACAAATACTGTATATGTCACATTGAAAGCGTGGTCTTTGTTATTAATTTCTGTCAACATCACATCATTAACTGCTGTTCAGAAAATGACATCTGGGAGTCAAATGTAGAGATTGTTTTGAGTTAATAAATGTTATAATTTGGATTCAAATTTCCATTCCCACCTCTGAAGAGAATACTTAGCTGCCATCTTCCAGCTATCTTTGCATTTTTTTTATGATGCATTTCTTATCCATCTGGTGTGTAGTTCAAGCTGAAAAAGGATATTTAGATGCATTTTGACTTTGATTGAAGTCCAAAACATGCAAGACTGCAAGAATGAAAAAAAAAAAAAAAGTCTTGGACAAAACCAACTAGAAACTTCATCAGGTTCGTGAGCCAGTAAAATAACTCTGCTATAAGTTAATAATATTGAAGTTTAGGTGTGATCTCCAGATAGGGTTTCATTTAACCGCATCTTTTCTCTGGTGGACAAATTATTCATGGTTACAGAATTGAGTAAGTGAAATTTACCTTGGACTGTTGCATTAGATGAACATTATCTACAACATTTCTCTCAATCATACTTTGATTTCATGATTTTTAGATGTTTTAGAACATGACAAATAGGACTATTCAGTCCGGCATAAAGTTTTTTCTAAGAAGACCTGCTTTCTGAAATATCTTCTGTTTCTCTGCAGATACGGAGACGCACAGCTGAGTTCTGTGCAGAGATCCGAGGAGGACATGATACCCGAGCACTCAGTGATCGCTGTCTCCAGGTCCTCAAACACAGCCGAGAACTTGTTATCAGAAATATGGACAAGCTGTCTCTTCAGTTAACATGTTGTTTTTTTTTTCTTTGCAATCATAATCAAATTTCATGTCTCCCAGTGCGGATTCCCACGACGATGATTCCTCCTCCAGCATTATCAACATCTCGGATGATGAATCTGTGAATGAGAATCTACAAAAGAGTGCGGTAAGTGTTAAATTCTGTGATGACACAGCTTTATTTCTCAGTTTACAAGCACAAGAAGTAGATAAGACGACTCTGGTATTATCAAGTTTTTTTTAAAAGCATTTTGTTTGCATGAACATTTTTTTTTCTTTCCACCTGTGCAGAAACGGAAGTGGAGGACGCCAGAGGACTCTGAGGATGTGGAGCGAAAAACAGCCAAAGCCAGCTGCAGCAGCGCCGGCCAGGAGGGGAGCAGACACGACAGGGAGGAGCAGGTGGAGTCCGTCACCCTGTTTGAGGTGATCACCATGGGCAAGAACGCCATGCAGGTAAGAAGAAAGCTCACCTCTGCTGGAGCCGCACAGATCAAATCAGCTGCACAACATGGATTTTATATGATTGGTCCAGTACTTTGTGATTTATGTTTGATATTATTTGATTTACTGCATTGTTGTTTGCGTTCCTCGTGGCGTCTGAGCAGGTGGTGATAGACGACTGGATCGAGGCGTACATGCTGGACAGAGACTCGTCTCTCCTGGACCTCATCAGCTTCTTCATCCAGTGCTCTGGGTGCAAAGGCGAGTGGATACACTCGAATACAGGACGCGTACGAGCGTGGATACACCGAGCCTGAACCGTGCACGTGTGCTTCTTCCAGGTGTCGTCACTGCAGAGATGTGTCAGAGCAAAGAGGACAGTGGAGTCTTGAGTAAGATGATCGAGGAGCTGGATAAGGTGAGAGGATTTCTGTCTGTTCTTCACATCACTGCTGTAGATATGTTCATTTACCTGAGTTTTTGTACACTTGGGATTGATTTGCAGCACCGCATCACGTGTGATCTGGGGTTTTTTTCAGGTTGCTGGAATGCAGTACAAGAAGTTTCTGGCTTTCCCGTGGATTCTCACCGTCACCTGGCCAATGGATAACGTCAGTCTTCTCTCTGCTTTATCTGGTTTCTCCCAGTTAAAAGACTTTACACTGTTTTCAAGTTGTCAGTAGGATCTACTGTTGTGGATCTCTTCAACGCAGTGAGTTAGTGTTTCGTCTCCTCTCTTGGCTGCAGGACAGCGCCGAGTACCCGCTGGTGCAGCCGCCGCCGCACGGCCGCTGGTTTTACTCCGACTTCTCTGACTTCGTGTCCGTGCTGGTGGCTCGCTGTCAGCACAGCGTCCTCTTCGACAACTACCTGATGAACTCCCTCATCTCGCTGCTCACCGAGCTGTCCAACTCCTACGTCCGAGCCTTCAGACACACGTGCACGCTCGCGGGTGAGACTCACCGGACACGGACACACACACACACACGCAGCTGAGTGAATGCGGTAAACTGATCTGTGCTCTCTTCATGTGGATGTTTCTGAGAAGCTCTGAAGCTGCTGACCTCTCTGGTGGGCGTCGCCCTCAACCTGGGCGTGGGGATTGAAAACAATCAGAAACTGTACGAGGTGAAGAGGAAGGAGAAGGTGAGGGAGAAGACCGCGCAGCAGCTGGCCAGAATAACGACGAAGATTGCCGAGGTAGGAGGTGAATCGCGTGGATTTGATGTCAGGATTTTGTCTTTTGAATCGTCCGAGTGACTGTTTGGCTGTTTTGACTCTCCTCAAAGTTGCAAGAGAAGCGAGCAGAAATAGAGAGCATGATGGACATCATCTTCAAGGGAGTTTTCCTCAAGCGATATCGGTACAGATCATCTGACATTCGGTCTCATCTCTTTAGCTTTTTACACCCATTTATTTTCCCTGTAAATGTAAAATACTCTGTTTTCTGTCAGTGACGTGCTTCCAGAAATCCGCGCTGTCTGCACGGAGGAGCTGGGCTCCTGGATAAAGCTCTACAGTTCTTTTCTTAACGACAGTCACCTCAAATATTTGGGCTGGATGATGCACGACAAGGTGAATAAACGGAAACCTGCGTTCACTCAAATCGATCGTGAAGCTCTGAGTGATTAGTTTGTTCTTATAAACTTGTGTATTATATATACAGATGTGGTCAGTATTTGTGTTTACCGTCTTTCAGGAAGCAGAGGTGCGGCTCAAGTGCGTGTTGGCTTTGCAGGGTCTGTACGACAATCCCCTCTTCCTGAACAAACTCGACCTGTTCACCAGCCGCTTCAAGGTGATCAGACCTCCTTTGGAGGGAAAAAAGCAATTATTTTATCTTCTGTCTGTGGATCAATTATTTAGTTACTGGTTAATTTGTGCCAAATCAGTATTTTTGCATCAGATTCAATGTTTGTTCTTGTTTCTTCCAAGTGTCAGGTTTCTGTTTGAGTGCTGCTCATGCATTGAAACCCTCTGTCTGCTTCAGGACCGGATGATCTCGATGACGCTGGATAAAGACGGAGAAGTGGCCGTTCAGGCCATGAAGCTGCTGCTCGTCATTTCGAAGTCAGCCTGAAATCCGTCATTGCTTTGGAAACGTTTCTTTGGGCGAGTTCTCATCTCACTTCGCTCGTTCTCCTCAGGACGTCTGAAGACCTGCTCACGCCGGACGACTACCGGGAGGTCCTGCAGCTGGTCTACTCGTCACAGCGCCCCCTGGCGGCCACGGCGGGGGAGCTGCTCTTCTCCAGGTCCGGTTGTCTCCGCCTCCTCCTCAGACCCGGACTCTGACGCTCACCCTGGATGTGTGTTTGTCTGTCAGGCTCCTCAGCGCTGCAGTTTGTTCATACGACATCCGGGAAAGAGTGAATGAGGTCGAGGCTCACAAACGACAAGCTTTTGCGGAACTGAAAGCTCTGCTGAAGTTCTCCCAGAAGTCCGAGGTGAACGGATCGCTGGCTGCAGTTCAGCTGAATGAGTCTCAGTGAAGCTGCAAACGTCATAAGCTCTGTGTGTGTGTGTGTGTCCTCAGCTGCACAACCACGTGGTGTACCTGGTGGACAGCCTGTGGGACTGTGGAGGGTCTCTGCTGAAGGACTGGCCCGCCTTCACGTCTGCCCTGCTGCAGGAAGCCTCCTCAGAGAGCACAGGTAGGAAGAACGACCGTTTCTGCAGCCGGTAAGCCTTTCAAACCCTCCCAGCAGTGGGAATTCACCGCGTGGCTGCGATGTTTAGGCTTCACTGAGGAGGAGCAGGCGGTGCTGGTGGAGATCCTGTTGGCGTCGGTGCGTCAGGCCTCGGAAGGGTCGATCCTGGCGGGACGGATCGGATCAAGGAGGGTCAGTGGAAGAGGGTCAGAGGGGACGAAGGTCACTGACACCTCATGACGGCAGTGTTGTCTGTGTTTCCTTCCATCAGGCACCGAGCACCAGAGAGAAGAGGATCCAGTTCGACGACTGTTACAAGCTCACCAGGCATTTCCTCCAGATGCTCCCAGCGTTACTGTCCAAGGTGTTTTCCTCTCCAGAGCCGGCTGATTCTGTTTTCACACCTCCTTCCTGTCTGGCGCTTTCAGATAACTTCTACTCTTTCTTGATATGTTCTCAGTTTTCCAGTAACTGTGACGTTGTTGCCTCCCTGATGAGGATTCCTCAGTTCTTCCTCCCACAGTGTCCAGAGGCTGAGAACTCCAGGGTCTGCATCGAGCATCTCAAACCACACAGACCACTTATTCTTTTTAATTGAATTAAAATATGTAACTGATGCATATTTTTCAAGCAGGTTTTTAAAGCACTTTAACTCGGCGCATGTCATGAATCCGCGTCGTCTCCACAGCTCTTGTCCAACCTGATGGCGGAGATGGAAGCGGTGTTGAACCAGCAGTCCGGCGCCGCCGTCCTGGAGGCGGCCGCCTGCACCTACCTCAGTCTGTGCAGGGACAAGACGGTGTGGAGCTCCATGGCCCGACCCGCCAGAGACTCGCTGGTGCAGCGCTGGGTGGACCAGCTGAGGACCCTGCTGGGGGACTCGCTCACGGTGAGGCCGGACTGTGGAGTGTGAGGGAGTTTCATACAAGAACATCATGAAGAAAATCACTTTTCATGAACTGGACTGAATATTTTTATGTTGTTTTAGTTCTATTTCAGTTTTTTTTTTTCATTTTCTTTGTTCTTTTGTTGATGCTTCTTTGCCAAGTCTCCCTCCAAAAAGATTTTATCTCAAAGGACTTCCTGCGAACATGAAGGTTGAATAAACATCTAGAAAAATTCTTCAACGCAGCGGCTCAAGCAAAGAGCTTTTATAGTTCAGCAGAGTCCAGCGGCTTCACCTTTATTGAACCAGCTATTGTTGAAATTACTGGTGATGGAGTCCAGCTTTCAGATTTGGACGGTGGTGAAATGAGTCCAAGTTCTGTCAGTTTTATTCATGACGGGTTTCGGCCTCTTTCTCCCACAGAATGAAACGTTTTCTGCTGACGAGGAGAAAACAAGAACGATTCTCACGACCCTGAAGAAGCTCAGAGCGTTCCACAAGTAAGACCCAGCGGCTGCAGTGAAGTTTGAGCCTCCGGTTTTGCCGCCGCCGTGTCTTCACCTTTGTGTTTGTGTTGTCGTCACAGCTGTCATGACCTGAGTGGATGGAGTGTGTTTGACCTGCTGTCGCCTCTCCTCCCAGCGGAGAGCAGCCAGGACAAAGTGCCGGCCGAGGTACCGTCGGCAGCCCCGTGACGGGCCGCCCGCCGCCCGCCGCCGTCCCGTCAGACCCCTCCCTCAGTGTGCCGCTCTGCCTGCAGGTGCTGCTGGAGGTGCTGCAGTGTCTGTGTTACTCCCTGCTCTGGTCCATGAGCACCAGCGAGGAAACTCTGACCTGCAGGGTGAGCTCCTGCGGAAAGCCAATTAGACGATGAAAAAGATCCTGAACAATCTGCAGATGATGTGCGACGCAGCGCGACTGTGTGTGTTTCAGGAGAAAGCCGTGGTCCAGCAGCTCCAGCTGCACCTGTTCTGTGAGAGGAGCGACACCTGTCTGTCCCACGGCGAGCAGAGCGTGAGGCAGCAGGTAGGACGCTTTGCCGCTTTACCCCCTCCTGACCCCCTCCTGACCCCCCTCCCTGCGCCGTCTCCTCCGTCCCCAGGCGTTCGTGGGCGTGTGCGACGTCCTGTCGGCTCACTCCTACCAGCTGCTGGTGTGGGACTCCTCGTACTTCGAGCTGCTGCGCTACACGCCCAGCCCCCAGCTGCAGAGGGAGCTGTTGTCCTTCGTATGCGACCAAGTGTTTGTGGGCACCGACTCCGACGGCCAGAGCCGGGGTGAGCGAGACAAGTTCCCGTTTCCTGCACATGTGAAGCTACAGAGGTGAAAACACCCCCTCCACCCCCCCTCGGGGGAAACGCGTCCAGCTGCGTCCGAGCGCAGACAGACGCCAGCGGCCCGGTTCACCTCCAGCTGCTCCGGGCTGAAGCTGAAACTAGGAGGTTTCTGTGGTTCCTCTCAAGTTAGTTGAAAGAGAAGCCAGCAGGCAAATTGACGGTTTATTTTGAGAAGACTGAGAACAAAGACTTTCATTTAAACTCATTAAATTCATTTGCATATTCAAATACGATGAATGAAGAGGAAGGATTTTGATTTTTTTTTTTTTAATTCACCTGTGAGAACGGAGTAGATTTAGAAGATAAATCATCTCAGCCTCTACAGATAAATGGAGCAGAAATACATCCCACGGAAAACATGAACATAAATCACATGTTGGGTCGTTAGTGAAGCAGAATTTTACAGCTTTTAAGATCAATCTGAGGACGTCCCATAAAGGAGAGAAACAAACGATTCAGATGCACGAATCTTTTAGTCCTTGCTGCTCCTTTGTGTGAAGCCCTCCAACTCTCTCCTAACTGAAACCATGTGAGGCGTTAGGAGGGAAACGTCTCCCTGGCGGAGCAGCTCAGCGACTCTCAGACATGCGAAACACGTTGAGGGCCTCGCCGCCGCTCGGCGTAAAGGCCGCGGCAGGCTGAGAGCTGTGGGAGCCGTCGGCTCCGCTCTGAAAGCGCCAGAAAACGCTTCACCTGGGGAGTTTTTTCCCTCTCGAAGCTGCATTTGGCGTGGGGTTTACGGCGCTCGGTGGCTGCTCAGCAGATGGCACTCTGGCTCCGCCGCTGCCCCCCCCCACCCCCCGACGCTCTGCAGGTATTAAATGCGCAGCCACACGTTGGGCCTAATGAGTCGCCGTGGCGCTGCCTGCCGACTGTAAATGGGGTCTGATTTCCAACCTGACCTGACAATTGACCCCCAATTACAAAGGGAGCCCCGTTAATATCCCGCGACTGAAACAGGCCCGACTAATTTGTATGAAAGGACGGCGGGACTTTGTTATGCAAAGCGGTGCGGCGTGCGAGCCGGCGACGGCGGCGAGATGAAGAAAACAAGATTGACACGTTGGAAATGCGAGGGGGTGTTCTCTCTGTGAAGTCCTGCAGGTAAACTCCTGGATCCGCCCGCCGCCGGATTAACTCCACATATTGCATCCAAACACGGCAGTCCAGAGAAGCCAATAACCGTCCTGGTGGGAATCTCTTAAATGTTCAACCAAATACCGTCCAGGATTATTGGTTTTTGAACATGTAATAAAAAGCTATTGTTTTATTGGATTTGCCTGGTAACGATTGCGTTACGCAGACAGTGTTTTCTATTAGCTGCTGGATCAGAGATCACTCGGAGGGCAAGGGCACCGAGTTAAATCATAAAATCAGGGCAATGGCTTTCCGTGAGAAAATTCCATTAACTCTGGCTCACCTCCGAGCCCGTTTTATTAGCCCTGCCAAAGATTGAAGCCACATGGTGTCACAACCATAACTCCAGGCTCATGTTATCTTTGATTTCCACCTGCTAAAGCCATTGTCCCCCGACTGGCTGAAACACGTTTCCCTGCCCCGCCTTTGTTCTCTCGTTCCTGTTATATGATTTCTCGTGATTAATCGCCGCCCGTACCCCACATCTGGGCCTCCTCAGTCATCGACGACTCCGAGGTGGAGAGGCTGGAGGACCTCCACAGGAGGAGGAACCTGCTGGCCGCCTTCTGCAAGCTGATCGTGCACGGCGTGCTGGAGATGGCCTTCGCCGCCAAGGTCTTCATGTTCTACGTGAAGGTAACGGCGTGGGTGAAGGAGCAGTGTGACGTGAGTCTTGCTGTGTTTCATGTGGTGGTTTGTGCTCCTCCTCAGTACTACAACGACTTCGGAGACATCATCAAGGAGACGTGGTGCCGCATCAGGCTGATGGATAAGATGGAGAGCGCCAACACGCTGGTCATGTGTCTGCAGCAGGTACGATTCGTCCGGTCCGCTGGCCGGCCGCCGCCGCCGGGCGGCGAGACGCTCACGTTTGTCCGCGCCGCCCCTCAGCTGTACGTGCGACTGAAGCGGGAGCAGGAGAGCGCCGACGGCCCCGCCCCCGGAGTGCAGACCTTCACCACCATCAAGGAGCTGGCGCGGCGCTTCGCCCAGAGCTACGGCGACCTGCCCAAGTTCCGCGAGTGCATGTCCATGGTCCACAGGTCAGCGAGTCGGGGAACAGCGACAAGGAAGTTCAAGTTTCAGCGCCTCAATCCTGTGTGTGTGTGTGTGTGTGTGTTCAGGAACGGCATCGAGTTCGTGTTCCAGGACTTCAGCCAGACTTCAGAGACGTCGACGCCGCCGTACCTCTCCTACCTGATCGTCCTCCGAGAGTTCTCCGGCAAGCTGCTCCAACCCGACAAGAAGACGATGTAAGCGCTGCGAGCAACACGCCGACTCGCCATCTTCGCAGAGCGCCGCTCTCAAACCCTGTGTGTGTGTGTGTGTGTGTGTGTGTGTGTGTGTGTGTGTGTGTGTGTGTGTGTGTGTGTGTGTGTGTGTGTGTGTGTGTGTGTGTGTGTGTGTGTGTGTGTGTGTGTGTGTGTGTGTGTGTGTGTGTGTGTGTGTGTGTGTGTGTGTGTGTGTGTGTGTGTGTGTGTGTGTGTGTGTGTGTGTGTGTGTGTGTGTGTGTGTGTGTGTGTGTGTGTGCGTGTAGCTTCTCCTACCTGCAGAAACACACGGCGGAGCACATCATCGACCTGAGGAAGGAGCGCTGGCTGCCGCTCATCTACTACCGGGCGTCCCTGCTGGCCGCCGCCGACGTGGAGGACGCCGCCTCCAACGTGAGCTCGGACAGGAAGCCGTCGCTGCCCAACCGCTCGCCGCTGCCCAACCGCTCGCCGCTGCCGCGCCAGAACCTGGAAGGTGAGGAGGAGCTCCGACCGGACGGAGGAGACGAGTGAAGTGGCAGCAGAACGCTGATGTGCTTGAAGCTCTCGGGGGAACTGAACTCACTTTTTATCGACTTCATGGCTCATTTTTTCAAATAAAGATCATCTAATCCATCTTTTTCTAAATGTTTACATATTTAAAGGTTTTCTCTTTTTAATTTATAAAGATTTTAAATACAGACCAGAACTCAACATGATGATCAGCTGAGACGCATTAAGATATTTTGGGGTCTAAATAAAGGGCTTCACATGATAAATTCGCAATGAGAACAAAGAACAATTGACTCTTCCTTTTTTTTTTTGTTTTAATTTCATCATGTTTTTTGGAACTTAGCAAGTTCCAAATTTTGGCAACTGGTAAATCACATGACAGAATCTTTCAAACTCTACGAACAGAGAACAGTCGGTACGCAAATTTAAGTTGTGCTAAATTTTAGTTAGAAGTGCTCTGGAACTTTAACTCAGTATTTTTAACTATCATATGACAGTTGTCAGTGTGGCTGTTGCGAACAGCTGTGGCCTGAAGGTTAGAGAGGTGGACTGGGGACTAGCCTGTTGCTGGTTCAATTCCCACTGATTGCACCAGGTTGGAGTGTCTCAGGATGAATGATGTCAAACTAACATTTCTAAGTTAATAATGACTGTCAGCCGGGGATTGGTTTGTGTCGCTTCTTTCTGCTTTTTTTGGAGAACATTTCCAAGATTTTGCTTCGGTGTTGGATAGTCTGGAGTGAGGCTGTAGCTCCAACTAGTGGCAGAGCGGAGCGCTGCAGAGCTCAGACAGGGATCAGTGTCTCTCTGTTCATCCGCTCCAGGGCAGTTTGTGTTGACAGATGTGTGTCTTGTGCGTCTTTCTTTAGGCGTGAAGTCGCCGTGTCCCTCCAGCCCGGCTGAGTTCAAAGTGGGGAACATTCACAGGCAGAGCTTCAGTCCAACGTGAGCCTCACGCCTTCCTCCTCAGAGCAGCTCCTCACCTAACAGATTCCTCACTTTCATTCAGTCGCTGATGTTGAATTTTTCCAGCTATCAGAAGAAGAGCAGTGAGGCGGACGCCATGTCGGAGCCCCGGGAGCCTCCTGCTAAACGGCCCCGTGTGGAAGACTCCGCCCTCGACACCAGCAACGAGCCGGAGGTCGAGATGTGACTGGAAAAAAACAAAACTCTTTTCTCTCTCTTTTTTTTTTTTAATTTAAAATCCCATTCCCTTGTATGTTTGTTTGTGATGTGACTCCCGGTGCTGATCCAGGATCAGTCCGGGGTCTCCGTTGACCTGAAGTGTTCCTGTGTGAACGTCAGGGACGTCATGGAGCAGGAAACGCTCTCAGGAAAAAGCGCCAACATTTGTTTAAAATAGGAAAGTTTGTCATGTTGTTGGGTTTCACTCACCGACACTGCTGGTGTATTTTTCTGGGACTTTATGCTCATGGGAAGGTGCAATCCTGCAGGGTGAAAGGTTAACGGTGATCTATCATGCAAAGAGCAGAAGTCCCAGTGTGGTCTGGATTTGCCAGAACAACATATTTTTGTAGTTTGAAGAAGTTTTACGTTTCACTCCTGAGGTTTCTCACAACAACAAACGCTTTAGAGTCCGAGCACAGAGAATTATGGCAGCTAACTTAAGAAAAACCAACAAATGTTCATCTTTAATGTTCATCAACAGACTGAGAGATTATACTTCACTAATATAACAAACGATCGTCGATAACCTGTGAAACCAGTCAGAAATTATCAGTAGAGCAGAAATACTTTATTAATGAATGAATTCATTACTAAAAGGTTTTTTAAATTCAGACGCTAATTTGTAAATTAAGAGAAAGTCTGGATCAAATGTGTTTTTTTTAAAGGAATTTTGTCAGAAAAAGAATTGAGATTTCTCAACATAATTACGGTTCTGGTGAAAACAATGAAATGTAAAAAACTATTTGTATTGATGGCTTGTATTTTATTTTTTTTTTAATGGTTGAATTCTGTTACATCCACAAATAAAAGAAATGACCTTGTGCTTCATTTCATGTGAATTTACAGAAATATCTCCCACACAGACGAAAGGTTAATTTAGTCTGATGGATTTTTTTTTTTAATACAATCTAATGGAGGGAAAATCTGAATTCTTTCACATGTGAGGAAGCTGCAGAGCTGCATTTAGCCATTTACTTTATGACCTTTAACAGTCTGCATTGTGTAATTATTACAGTGTTTATAATAGAAGTATGATGTGAAATAGTTTGATCCTTTCTGGTGCATCAACCAGCCCCATCAGGAATTTTGATTAATACCACCGATCTGCTTTTGCCTCAGAGGCGGCAGATTTATTTTTCCAGTGCAGTTGACGCTCGGCTGATGTCGAGCAGCAACAGAAGCTTTGTCATATTCTTTATAATGATGACTTCAGGTTTGCAAAACTCCTTCAAGAACATCATTTTATTTACACTTTAGTTCGTGCTCTAAACAAACATGAAACCAGTTTTTACTCTTCCACTGAACAAATCTTTATTATTAATCCAAAGAAATCCAAAACATTTTAAAATGGTTCTTTTTCTTCTGTCAAAGTACAAGATTAATACTCTGCAACATAGAAAAAATGTCTAAAGCTTTCCCCAAATCATTTACAACACTGCAAGCACGAGATAAATATTTACAGTCATTTATAAAGTCATCTCTAATAATTTATAACCCCGTGGCACACACACGTTAAAAACCATGATGGATGTGAAGATGTACAACGTACGCTCTGTGTGTGTGTGTGTGTGTGTGTGTGTGTGTGTGTGTGTGTGTGTGTGAGAGTGTGTGTGTGTGTGTGTGTGTGTGCAGAAGGCTCAACAGTGGACTTATTTGGCATCAGCAGAAACGTCAGAGTCCAACCGTCATGATGAATGCAGAGCATCATGGGAAAACTCCTGGTTATTCATGATCACTGGAATGTACCTGAATCAGATCGATGTGGTTTCTGTGTATGTGTGTGTGTGTGTGTGTGTGTGTGTTCAAAGAGCTCCAGTGTACAACACACACATTACTGATGCAGAGGATTACATGCAGAGAGAAGTTTCTAAGCGAAGGTCCGAACCGTGCTGCGTGCGACTTGGTGAGCGCCGACCAGACGAATCGCTCCGTCTGCCTGCTTCCTGTTTCCTGTCTGGCGAAGCGTGACTTGCTTCGATTTTTTCCAGCGTGAATCTCCTCCGCCGTCACTCGTAGTCGTCGTCGTACTCGTACTCGTCCAGGTCCAGGTTGCAGTGCGGCGTGGGGATCTCGAAGAAGTGCCTCTTGGTCAGACCCAGCTCCGTGGAGATGTGCTGCCCCAGCGGGCTCAGGGGGTTTTCATACCTGAACAAACACAAACACAACGCCGTCACTGATCTGCTGTCTGGAGAGAGCACGGCCACCAGCTCTCAGAAGGGTTTTCAGTTAGGATTTACGGAGATCATTCCTCTGATTGCTCCTCCTGGTTGATACCTCCCCTCTCTCTCAAGCCTTTTCAGTTTCTGTTCTGCTTTTCCTCTGCTGGAAAAAGGAAATCTGCTCTTTTAGGTTTGTGATTTTACAAAGCAGAGAATAGTAAAGAAAGAGTTTAATAGCTGGGACTCGTGCCGTTATTTTTATTTGTGGGACACAGAGACTTGTGGAGATTGTCTTCTGGTAAAACATTACAAAGTCAACAATATGAAGATTTTAGATAATTTATCAATATAACCTCAGAAAATCAGCTCAACCACATTTGCTGCATCTGTCTGGATGATTTATATGGTAAAAAACAAACAAACAAACAAGAGGAATGATTTCTCCAGTAAAACCTGTCCGAGTTGCTTCCCTGATCAGATAAAACCCATTTTGAACAAAGCAGGTAAACTGGGGTGAAAGAACCCAAACATCAGGATGTTCTCCACATGCACTGGGAAATACACATGCTGTCTTTCTGCAGGAGGTTAAATGACATGAATTTAAACAAACATCTTCATTTCTGGTTTTCATTAATCAAACAGCATTAACCAAAGGGAATGGGAGGTAGGTTCCTCGTGATAAACGAACTGGTTTCATATTTAGCAGCAGACATGAGAGAGAGAACAAATCTCTCATCTAATTTTTGTGCATTTCCCAAAATGTCAAACGGTGCGTCGAGACAGACTCTTCAGACTGGAGAGGACACAGGAGCAACACATGAAGGAGCGAAGAGACGGGCCACCAGGCCACGCTTTATTTTTAAGCAGAGGAGGGATAAAAACAGAAGCTGTCTGGTTCAAAAACAGACTCCCAGCTCTGAGACACGGCCGCTGAACGACTCTGCTGTCAGACCGCTGGGGGGGGGCGGGGAGGGGCTGGGAGTGCGTTTAGGACCAGACTGGCCCAGAGAAGAGGAGGAAGAGGAGGAAGAGGAAGGGACTGCTGCTCTCCTGAGTGTCTTACCTGCTCCGGTCAGCGGCCGGGCTTTAGAAGTCGGTGGAGTTCCTAAAATCGCCACACAACATTCCTGTCAGCAGCCTCGTTTATCACACAGAGCAGACCCGCCGCGGACCGTCCACGCTCCCAAAACGGCCGGAAATCAACTCCTGCTCGGCTCATCCTACTGCTGCTCTGACTGCAAACCCGCCTGTCGCACTCCGGCAAAAACATCAAACCGCTCTGATGAGCCGCAGCCAGTGAGGGCTCGGACTTTATGGGCTGTTTTGGGGGAATTCTGTCACACTGATAGTTTAAAACATGCAAAGAAAATAAAGAAAACGTTTTGGAAACTTTCTCATTTCTTCACATTTCCTCCAAACTTAAGTTAAATCAAGAAAAATGAGTGAACACCTCAACGGATACTTCCAGTCCACTTTGAGATCTGTGTATGTCTCACCATCAGACGGAGGAGTCTTACTAACTCTGAATTACAGAAAATGTTTTAAGTCTGTTGGGGTCATTAAAATTAAAACTATCTAATAATGGTAATGCGGGTATTTGTGTATGCGACACACTGACCTGTCAGCGGCGCTGCATGAAAACACAGTGCAGGATATTTTATTTATTAGCTGTAAATTCAGAAATAAGTCGGATTCTGTTCAGTGTTGCACTATTTTTGCTGTGAATAAATGGTATTTCAGGTGTTAAATGCCATTTACATTATAAAATTATCATTCTTCCATGAAAACCTGATGCTTTAGAACGGCCTCAGCTGAGCTGAGATGGAATATCATCAGCTGCTGTTAGAAGAACGCGTCAAATATGAAATGATGTTTTTAGAAATTATCACACTGAATTTGCAGACGAGAAAAAATCTCTGCAGTGTATTTGTATGTGTTTTTTTTTTTTTTTTTTTTATATTTTAACGATCACATTCACTAATCACATTAAAGTCCAGCTGGATATTCATCATTTTTCTTTCCCCAATGCAGAGATCTCACTGTTGGTTTGATGAATCAGGACCGGGTTTATTATTTAAAAGAATCAAGAGTCGTCAGACTTACACGTCGTTACACTGATCATTTGCGGCCTCCTCGGCCACCAGGGTGTCGTACTCCTCTGCAGCGTATCTCTCCCAGTCTGAGACCTCCTGGCCGTCTGAATCCACCTCCTTAAACGAGACAGAAACCCTCAGACGCTCTGCTCGCCTTCGGAAGTGACGATACACCCTGCCGGCGGCCGCCTCACCCGGATGACGGCGAACGGGTCTCTCTGCTCGTAGATCAGGTACTTCTCGATGTTGAAGAATGTGTCGAAAAAAATGTGGGACAGCTTGCACCTCTTCAGGTCCCGCAGAGTGATTTTACCTGGACGGGATCAATCAGACAGATCAGTTAGTGAAGGAACTAAAAACTGATCAATGTTAATCAGTTTGGAAGAATTTATTTGTTCGGATTTATGAACAAAGTTACTTCCAGAGGAAAACAAATTTACTTTTGGAGTTAAATAGAACGGATTGTTTGAATCTGCTTGAGTCAAGATAAAGTTCTCAGACTCACATAGCCAGAGGGGCATTTTCCCAGAAAACAGAAAAGTCAAACTTAGAACCGTTACATAACTGAAAATGTAAAGCATGGAAAGGATTAAATTTCACAGAGGAAACTAAACTCGGCTTTTAAAACACAGCGGAAACATGTTACATCATGTAAAAACTAGAGAATATAGTGTGCTGTGGAGATTATGTCACGATCCTCGTCCTCACATGTAACATCTGTGGCTGTTAAAACTGCGGGAGTTGTGTTTCCTCAGGACTGTTGAGGAAAACATGACAGGTCCTCGGCTCAGAAGCGGCTGCAGGTCGTCTAACATGTGATCTGACACAGCTCCATCAGAGCGGCATTCCAGCGGGCTGCCTGCGGGTCACATTCACGCCGTGGCTATCGATACGAGCGCACACACACGCTGACCGGGGACCAGGCTGCCTGCTGCCGGGGGTCTGGTGACAGTGTGCGTGACGCCGGCACCAGGCAGGACGGAGCAGGCCGATCCATAAGCGCTCGCTGAGCTAATGATCAATGATCTGGCCTGGAAAGTGTGTGTGTGTGTGTCCTCCACTGTGACCGAGGCCAGAGGACAACGTGTCAACACTCTCTCCGGAGTGCGCTTGTATGTGAAAATGTAAAAGCGGCCTGACCTTCGACCTCTGGCTTGACGAGGTCGAGCATTTGGCAGAGGCAGTCCTCGAAGGGGAGCGGCTCGATGCCCAGGATCTCCATCTTCTGACACTGCTCCTCGTAGAAGAACTCCAGCTCGTACATGCTGAGCACCCCGTCGCCGTCCAGGTCCATGCAGCGGAACCAGTACTCGACACTGGAGGGAGAAGCAGGAGCGAGGAAGTCAGGAAAGAGCTGCACAGAAGAGGAAGACCGACTCCTCCTCTGAGTTCACACTGAATGTGAAGTGACAGAGGAGCGGTGGCAGAGAAGCTGCAGTTTAGTATTGAAAGAATATTCATGCTTGTACAGAAACACCGTTGCAACAGAGAAATAATCAGATTTCCTCGGCAGCGGATGAGTCTAAACTGTTCGGCGTCAGTGTGAGACGATACCTGGTGTCTGTCTTCTTGTCCACTTCAGAGATGAGGAACCAGACGAAGTCGGCGTAACTCAGCCGCCCCTCTTTATAGACTTTGCTGCCCCTGATGGGAAAGAAGATAAACCTGCTTTTAAAAGAGGCCGGAGAAAACAGTCGTTGTTGTGAAGAAATGATGTTTTCATCTCACCTTGTTACTGTTCCTGAGAATATCCGCTCTATCATCCTATGTGAGATGGCTGGAAAAACACATCAAGAGGTCACACGGTCTCTCAAGGCTACATTTCTTTTGTCTTTAAAACTCTCAGCTTCCATACGTCTTTTTCCCCCACAACACATGTGATTCATTCTCTCCGACTGTAAATCCAGACGGGCGAGTGTAGCTTTCTTTCTTTTCCTTTTCTTAAGTCTTGACAACGTTATAAATCCTCTGGTCATCATTTCGACCATATAGTAGTAGAAATTGTTCCAGACGTGGCGTCATTGGAAAAGAGTATATATGCCGTGCTCTTATTGATCTTGTGTCTCATTTCCCCCGACTCACTCACAGACCATCAACCAAGAACATGTGGCGTTGAGTGTGTGCAGGAAGCACCAAACAACTCTTCCCGGCCTGTGTTTGTGTGCGAGAGCTAATCCAAGTAACATTTACAAATGTCTTTTATTGAGCCGAGCGACTGCTCAGATTTAAGAGGAGCCGAGCTGTCAGATCCATTTGTCTCGTCCATTTCTCCACTGCGAGACACATCAGGAAGCGACCCTGATCCAAACCAACCGAACAGCCGCTGGGTGGTGTGCTCACCTTGGTCGTCGTGCCGTGCCAGGTCCTTCTGGTCGATGTACAGGTCGTGGTCGGTGTCCAGCTCCCAGAACTTGCAGTAGATAACGTAGAAGTGTTCGTAGGAGAAGAACTCGGTGAGCTGGTTCACGTCCTCTTCCTGCTCCAGCAACGCCACATTCTGATCAACGGTGACAAAGGCAGAGAAATATTACAATAGTTTGTTTGCTGGAGAGAGTAATTTTGGGACCCAGTAAAGAATCACTGAGGTGCACTTTGATATTTAACATCAAAACACTGGTTAGTTTATCTGACTTAATGGGCTTTGTTAATGTCAAATTAATTGTAGTGTTGTTTTTATTCCCATTAAAGTGTGTGATCTGAGTCAGTGAAGGTCAGTGGAGATCAAAGCATGATGCCTCGTTCTGAATGAGCAAAAGAAAATCAGGGCTCATTCGAAAGTTGACAGTGATTTCATCTCGAAACTCCATTTGTAAAGATTGCATTGAAAAAAAAAATACATAAAAAAAGTGTTTTATGTTTTATGGTTAGAAAGACAGTGAGTGAAGTGGTTAACGGGAGCTGCATTCAAAACAGGGAAGCTGCAGTGAAAACAAAGAAGCACCTGAAGAAAGTTGCTTTTCCTGAGCTCAGTGCAGGTTATTTTTCCAGTCCAAGACCGGTTCACGTTGTAGAATATCCTCTGAACCACCTGGAAACAAAGACAGTGTTATCTAAAACTAAATAATGCACGTGGAGAAGAGAATAAGGAACTCAAGGCTTTATCTGTGGTGTGATTCGTGTTCTGACGGGGTACCGTGGTGATGTATCTGGAGTGAAAGTCCGGCGCCTCTTTCAGAAAAGCGAGGCCTGCGTGTGAGTTGACCACATCCTGAAACCACCAGAGGAAAATCAGCTCGTTTCCGCGGGCTCCACATCTGCTTCATTTCCATAACAAAACGTACAAACACCAATGCTGAGACCAAGGCGGCGGACAAATACCGCACACATTTTCATTTCAACACTGCGGCTACGTCCAGAGACAAATGAAATGGGAACGCACATCTGTCTTTCTGTTCTGATTGACACAACACACGACTGTCAGAGAAGGAATAGAAATGTTCACCGATTCAAACATCACAAGTTACCAGAGACTACACACTTGTCTGTCACGCCACAAGCTTTGTGCAATGTCACGAAAGAGCTGCAGGCCCTGCTGGGAGAGGCCGTCGCACTAAAAATGTTTCTTTAAAATCACAAAACACTGGGTTGACCGGTTTGGGGATGAGCTGAACGCTTTTCGACGTCACAACAAAGTGGTGGAAAGGCCAGAGACGAAGAAAAAAAAAACAAAACTGTTTTCCTGAGACTGCCGTTAACCTTTTCTCCTTCCTGGAGCTACAAATCCACTGAGTGAGCTGCATCTCAAATGAACTGGAGCAATATTCTCGCCATGAAACTCCCTCATGTCATTTCTTTATTCCGCCCGCTTTCCCTCTACCGGGGAAAGAATTGTTGACATAAATGCGAAGGCGGCAATGAAATTAAAAGGCCTTATTTCAGGGCAGCCGTCGTGCCTCTTTGACTCCTACTGTGAGAAATTAAATCATAGAGAAACACATAAATCACAGAGCACAGGAAACAGGCGGGGACAGTCAAATCTACTCCACTGCAATCCGCCTTTCATTCATCAAAACAGTCAAAGGCGATCCGCCGAGTGGAAGCCTACAAATTAAACTGCGTGTGCCACAAGGCATCTGCGCCGGTATGCTAACGTATGTTCAGGGCCGGGATGGCCGCTCCCGCCAGCAGGAAAGTGATTCAGGTGAGGGGCGGAGCCAGCTGCTTGTCGACTACAGCGGGTCCGCCTGGCAAGAATCTCCCAACACTGAGATAGAAACCTGTCTCACACAAATGAATGAATGAATAATCAGATCATTTCTGATGCTTTTTACACAGGAGACATTTTCATTGATTGCGGAGATCTGCGTCACAGGAATCTCCCCCTCAATACATGACTGGCTTACAGTGACGTTCCTGAATTAGCCCTCTTCCACCTGAGCGGGCACAGTTTGAGCAGGCCAGTCCAGAAACCATGTCCTGTCCACGGCGCCCGGGAAAATGAAACGCTGCCACCCTGCGCTGCCAATTCCGGCCCGCTCCCCGGGTGTGCTACAGCCAGTACCTGCAGGAATGGAATAAAGTCGTCTTGTTCCAGGTAATTACAGCCAGGCTTGGCCAGGAGGTGCACAAATTTAGAAGCGTCATCGTGACAGGTCTGCAGAGTTCTGGAGAGGAAAGGAGAGAACAGATGGCTGCAAGGTTACTCTCACTTTGGCTGCAGTGCTCTCTCTATCCTTTTTAACATTCTTTCAAGAGCACAAGTTGTTTCATTAGAAGTGAAAGTGCAGGTGTAGCACATGCTGGAATTAGGATTCTGATTTGCTGCCGGCTGATTAAAAACACGGAGGGTTACGGTAGCCAAGTAAAAATAATACAAGCGTCTGTTGTGGCCTCCCGTCTAAGAACGGCTCGGTTATGAGGTCCAGTCAAAGGCCAGGTCTGTCCAGTTCTCTCGGGGCTCGCGCATTAATACAAGAGCATGTCTATCGCATACAACAGCATTCAGCACATGGCCGTCATTACAGAAGCCCCTTGATACTTCCTTTCAGTCTCATGCTGAAAGGACGCTGAATGGGCGTTTTGACACTGTTATATACTGCAACTTCCCCCTGGTGGTGCTTATAGGGCCAATCACTTCTGTTTAGGGCGAGAAAGAAAAATCTTATAATAGAAAGTTCTTTGCAGCATCTGTGATCCCCGGCGAACGGTCATCATTGTTGAGAGGACACTGCATGAGCCGTTTGGCAGTGTGTGAATGCCTGGTGCGGTCTGGGGAGAAGAAGGGGAGCTATTGTCTTACTTTCTCCACATAGCAACAAACTTGTGAACAGACACGAAGCCCGTCCTGTCGCCTCCAGCCAGGCAGAACAATGGCACTTTCCAATAGAGGGGACACTCACAGGCCTGAGGACACACAGAGGTGGGAGAAAAGGGGCAGTGTGTGTCAAGCATGAAAAGAGAGAGAAAAAAAAAAGAAAAGGCGAGGACATCAAATGAAGTCATAAACTATATGAATACATATATTATCAATGAAGCAGAAACAAAGAGCACAAAGACACAGGGCCACGCAGGGCTCAGGAGCAGCGTTGCGTCATTTGAACATGTCCCTGCAGAGGCGGAGCTGTCATTGCTCTCTTCATTTAGGTTACCCTACATTCCTCAGGGACACAGAAATAGTACTTTCCGTTGGGTTTTAACATCAACAAACTTACACATAGTCAGGAGTTGAATGGCACTAATGAAAGTAATCAGCTGCGTGGCAGCCGAGTCTCTGCGCTACAAATCACATTCTCACCTTGGCAACCTGCCCCATGTCCTCAATGGTGGCCCTTTCATTAGGGAATTGGGAAAATATTTTCTCAATTTTGGAAATGAGGCCGTCGACGTTGAGGCTGGCTTGGGGCCGGCCCTGTGGGAAGTAAAACTTGGGAATGCTTTCACTCAGTGCTGTGGTGACTGGCTCCTCCGTCCTCACCTGGGCCTGAGACACACACACACACAGAAAAACACGTTAGCCACAGGGAGCTAGTAAATGCTAACGACTCTGCTCAGGCATTCCAACATGTGCTGAGGCTCGTCTTAACACAAACTCTACACATTGCTGGCACTCATGTAACCATAGCTCTCAGCTGCCCAAAGCCGGTCGGGAAAGACTTGTGACTGCTCAGCAATCATAATCATTACCCATTTATCTGTAACAGATACTCCTGAGAGTGGCAGTGCTCTCAGATCTTTTATAATAGCTTTAAATTAATATGCATCACCTGTCAACATTAAGTGTAGAATAGTTAAACCACACAATCGTTGCAGTTTGCTGTTAATAACTTAACCGCAGCAGTACAGCAACGTGTGCTGCTCTATTGAATTCTGTTTCAAACTGACAAATTTACATCAATCAATCTTTGATACTATTTTATGTAACTTATCACAGGGCACACACACACACAGTACAGTACACTCATGTTCCAGTACACTCTCATTCGTACCGACAGAGTCAACACTTTGCCTCAAACTAATATTTTTGGCCAATAGGTGCGAACCGGTGGACCCTGAGAAAACCCACTGGCGGAATGTGCAAACTCCACAGTGAGAAACCCTCAAACAAAAGTCTACAGACAGTATTATTATTGTTACACAATAAGCAAACATTAAATATGCACGTTAAAGTGACAGCTGGTGCATTTCGACTTGATATCTTAATGTGAAATAATTATAGTCATTATTTAAAAAATGCAATGAGACATTCTTGAATTAAATCATATAAAGATGAGAATTTCCATTATTATGTACTCTTGATTATTCAATCATTCTACAAAAACTCACAACAAATAAAAGAAAAATCTAGAAGTACTACAAAGTATTCCTTTTTTAAGGTTGTGGTAAGAGTATTGATTAAAACTACATTGAAACTCACCCACTGACCATAAAAAATAAACAGTACATCTTAGGCTACTGTGCTTAATATGATGCTCTAAATCATGTGATATTTTAAAAGATATTCCAGGTAGCAGATGGTATTAAAAGTTTCAGAATTTAATAACTGATCGACTTTTTTGTATTTAGGAAAACATTGAATTATGTGAATAATCCCAACATGTCCTCTTGATCACGATGTGCATGTATGATCACGTTACAAACTAAAATCAATAAATGAGCCTTTACATTGCCAACATTTTGAGGAACCTGGATCCCTTTCAAGGATACCTCTGGTGCTTCACAGCAAGAAAATCATAATTGTAAATCAGAAGTAGCCATTACTTGTTCTTTCTGTGCTTTGCAATGTCGCTCTTCCCTGCAGTCCAAGACATGTCCATTCCCGGCTGGCTTTAAACTTTCTGTACGTGTGGATGAGTGCAGGTCGTTGTGTGTCTCTCTGAGAGTTTAGTTCTTTGATGGACCAACAAGTCCAAGGTGTACCCCTGTTTTTTATTTAGTGTTTCTGGAAAAAGCTCCGACCTCACTGGGCCTGAGTCTCCATAAAGCAGGTGGAGAAGACTTTAACACTGTCAGCTATGAGGAGTAAAAAGAAAATCAGATTAGAAATTATTTTAAAATAAAGTTGGAGTGATTGTAGGATTGTAGAATTGTTGCTGATAGCAGAGCAGGAGACAGACTCGTGTTGTCTGTACAATGGAAGTCTGACCTTTATACAGGATGTACTGTAGGATTAGCAGTTTGTCAGGTTGGAGTCATTACTGAGTTGAACTGAGTGATCCATACAAAACATATATTCTCCTCAGAAACGCAGAAACATTCCAGTGTGTAAGTTCACATTTGCACACTGGGACAGTTTACAGGTTCACACTATTTACTGTGTACTATTAAGTTCCCCAGTGAATGTGTCCCAACAGTCCGTGACCCAGTCTAACTTACTCAAATTTTAGTAAATTCTGCCTGATCATTGTTAACTTTACGCACTACAGCTAAACCAATGGCATACACATTAAGCGAGTGGTCATCCCTTTGTAATGTTTTCCCTAGGTGACACTTGAAGAGAAAAGTTCGGACATCCCTGTTTTAAAACAATCTTTCACCACAGTTTCACGAGTAAGTCACTTGACAGTGGAGACTATTGCAATCATCCATCTAATTCTGACAATTGCATCAGGTAACAGTGAGTCCAGGCTGCCATGGAAGTGAATCAGACATTAAGTAATATCATTCACCACACACTCTGGGCACAGCTGACATACTATTAAAATCATCGGGGGGGTATTTCCACTGGCGTGTACACATAGAAAGCCAAGACGCATTCAGGAGTTAAACATGTTATTATGATGAACATATCAGCCTGGTACTAAAAACAGCTCGAGCAGAGAAGGCTTTGCTCTCAATCAGCATCTCGTACTCAAAGACTATTTACATGACTCAAGAATCTGCTAACCGATTCAATCTGTGTGGCAGTTAATAATCACATAAACACACCCACACAGTGCCCTGCTCACACATAGAAATATCTGCCGTGTTTGTTTTGGTCCGGCACTAGTATGCACACACTGTTTATTTGTTCAGACCTACATACGTCGTCAGAATCACCACAATGAATATCTTAACCTAACAAACTCTCACAGTTATACAGTTTGATGCAAGTGGGAGTGAAACTTGCCATGTGTTGTGTCACAGTGTGAAAATGTTTTGCCGGAATCTGTCAGTGGCAATGTGTTCATTTAACCTGATAAATAATAAATGCTGCTGCTCTTCTGTCCTGTGTGTTGGTGTCAGCCATGGCTATAAAAGGACATAAACATCTCCACACTCTCTCTCTCCATGCTCACCACTAGCAGAGCTCTTGAGCACAACTGCTAAGCCACATGACATTT
The DNA here is from genome assembly GCF_902148845.1 of Salarias fasciatus. Taxonomy (NCBI): domain Eukaryota; kingdom Metazoa; phylum Chordata; class Actinopteri; order Blenniiformes; family Blenniidae; genus Salarias; species Salarias fasciatus. Next base: position 32,094,247 of record NC_043760.1, on the reverse strand, counting down.
TGCACATTCACAATGATGGGCTCTCAAAGAGGACAGCAAAGCGGCTGAGCGCAACATACCACACAAGATGAAACATCATCCCGTAACCGAAGCCGACATGTCATATTTGTCTCTACAGATTAAGCATACCTTGTCCCCAAATAACTGCAAAAGCACTTTAAAAAGTGACGGGCAAAAGTGAAAACACTTTTCACAACAATCACATTTCCACATTTCCCGTCTTGCGTTGGTGCTTTCTGATGTAAACCTGGTTCCCACAGAAAGTGATGAAACTGCTCCTTCATTCTCTTGTTCAAGTAGCTATTATACGATTACTCGGTAGAGCTACAGTGTAAACACCATGCCATGAAGCTCACAAACAGCAGTTACATGAACAGACCTTGGCTGACAGGCCCACAGAGCCTCTGTGGTGGAAAACACAGTCATACAAACACCTGCCTGTCCTTGCTGGAAGGCTCTGAGTCTCTTCTTGAATCGGGAGGGCAGAACAAAGTCACATCCACGTGCCAGCTGGGCCAACTCCTTCCTCAGGTCAGGGTCCTGACGCAGGGACAGTTCCCTCATCCTCATCCTTGCTCCAGACAGGACGGGACACACATATAAACAACGCAGCACTCAATCCAGGGGTATCCTCTTGACTGCTGGAAGCAGCTGCAATCACCACTCTCAGTCAAAACGCAGTGGAAACAGCGAGGGTCCTCTGTGTGTTTGTCCCTGTGATTGTCCTCTGTCAGAGTGAGAGCTCCTTAATGCAAGGGAGCAGCTGCTACTGTGACTCTCTCTCCCATTCCAGATCTGGTCGCACAATCTCAGCTCAGCCTGCTGCTCTGTCCCAGTCTCTACTCATCATGCATATACACACACATACACACACACACACACACACACTGCAGGGTCAGGGAGCCCTTGCCTCAAAGCTGCTGGGGAGATAAGGAGTGACTGGGTGCATGTGTGTGGGAGTCACTTAGTGTACGGGGTGGGGTGTGTGCAATGGACCTGCCCTTTCCAGTTTGCATTCTTCAGTGCTCATGGAAGGTTATGTAAAGAGACAGACCTGTTGTTGCAGCTTGCAGCAGCTACATGGGCCAACTGAAGGATGTACCTTCATCACATGATGACAGCCCTCGAGTTCAGTGGCTCTCTCCTGTTAGTGCTTGGATGATTTCCATGGGCGAGACATAGGGACATTTTAAAATAAATCCCACAAATTTATAATGAAAGAAGCACACTGAATTTACTGAATCTGCCCAAAAAAAAGCCAGAGAAAGTCAATCATATAAACAAAAAGTAATCTAAACTAATGAGGTGTGAGTTAATAAAAGAGAACAGTAAAGTGTGACTAGTACTGCTGATGAATGCAACACAGACCCAAATCAATGATAACCACACAATGACAACAGATTCGTGTTTCCAATTATTTTGCATCCTATCTTATGTGGTCTTTGTTTTGCCTTCTCTTTGCAAGCTTGGGCTGCCATCCATTCCATGTCTTATTATAGTTGATGGGCAATAGAGGGAGGGGAACGGGACATGTCAAATTCAAAGACTGATGACCGAACCAGTCTGTGCCTATTAAAAGCACTACCAGGCACTGTTTGGGCAATCCAAGAAACTGGATCTGGAAGAAGAAGGGTGTATCTTTAGTCCTCAAACAAATATTTACATCCGGTTTTGCAGTCTTGGAATGATGGCAATTACATCAATTCTCCATAAAAAGGTAGATCTAACAGCCCTGCAGGTACCTTCACTACATGGGCTGTACACAGGGAATCCACACCCAGTGATGTAAATGATAATCAAACAGGAATAGCAATGTGACGTCCGCATTAAAAGACTAGCAAAATAACCCCATATTGTTAATATTATTATTATTATAATACGCTGAACCTACGTGGACACCCATGGTATTTTTAGATGACAGGATCACAAAGTCCACTGTTTTCCACTGGTTTCTGTTCAAACCCAGTTCCTGTTGTCCTCCACACAGGACACTGCACATGCTTGATAAGCTGTTTGTATGAAGGCTTTTCATACAGGCTGTCTTTTGTTTGTGCTGATCAACTCCAACAAAACAGAGAGGAAGGCAACAAGGCCAAAAATATTGATAGACCCGTATGAAACTATCAGCTTTTATACAGTGTGCAGTCAATACATGTTTGAGTAAACACATTCTGAGGTCTGTTCCATAAACAGAGGCATCACCAAACAGCAGAGTGAACAATGTGTTGTTTTTACTCAGGCAAAAACAGTCACCTTTATGTTTGAAAGTATAAATATGTACAGAGGAAGAATTGTAATAACGCTAATGTTTTGATTAGAAACTGACCACGAACTTATACAAAAATTGGCAACTTTTAAGTCACCAAGACATTCTGGGACGCATGCAGGGGGGTAATCCATGCACTGTCTGCTCTAGGAGCTACAGTAGTATGTCCATAATCCGATGGGTCACTGTGACAAACTGAAAAAAAAAAAAAAAAAAAACAAGTTCTGGGGCTGACCCCATGATGTGTCCAATCTGTAAACTGCTAAATCTGATTTGTACACAATCATGTGTCCAGACTTGTTCACTTCATTGCATAACACATAAGATTAGGAAACACACTGTCTGGAGTTTGTGACCATGGCAAGGCTAATGTTACAAATCAGAGTAGTTCAAATATTAGCTGTTCAATGAAATAGTTATAAACTGCCACTGAGGGCAGCATGCCAAACAGACAAACAAACCAAGACGAGGAGAAACATAGAACAGGTTGGGGCAAAACTCGCCTTCCCCTGAAGGTTTTCTCCAAACTCAGACTACATCCATAAATCATGTTCCACAAATACGGATTTGCTGGCTTGAGGATGAGCATCCCTACCTGAATCATGAGACGAGCAGCACATGCAAGCAGAGGTCACTCGCCCCTTTTAACAACCCTTTGACAGAGCTACAGCTTAATTTGCATCATGAGTACAGAATCAGTGCTGCTGCAAATTCCCGAAAGCTCCAGCTCAAGCCACCACAATTGGATGTCTGAGACAGGGATTTGGGATACATGTGAATGTGTGCCAAAAATACGTCTGATTGACTGACAACGTCGTGATCTCACGAAAGGCCAGCAAGTACAACAAGATGAGACCAAATCTGCCAGCTTGACGAAGAGTAATAAGGCAATGGCAGAGTCTGAAACACATACCGACTGGGAACTGTATGGAGCTTACATGGGATGAAAAGTGGAGCAAATGATGTGAACCACTGAGATAAAACTTACTTTTAGGTAGTTAAAAGAATCCCACCATACTTATGCAACAGTATTACAGTAACATCAATGAAAGGTTCATCAATCATCACAATTAAAAACAACAGGTTAAAATAATCTGAAGTCACAGTAATATAAAAGGGTTTTATAACGGGAGTGTCATATGACCCAGTTGTTCCAATCTGGCCTGCAATGTTGACCTCACACAGCACAAAAACACAAACACTGTAGTTATTGTAACAACACCAACATCTAAGACCAAGCAGCAGGAGGTAGCAATGCAGCGGTGACAGCTAGATGCCTTCTTACTGGTGAAACTGGATTTGCAAGCAGCATTATGTTGAAAACACGATGAAGGTTGCAGAAATCATGCACAGAAGGGACCATTTCTTTTCAGGAGAATAATTTTCTATGAAGTTTAAACTTTACGCAATATTTTTACAGCTTCTTCTCAATTCAGATCAGTCTGTGCTGCGCGAGACACTTGAACTAAAATGAAATTGACATTGACAGCTCTGCTTCAGAACAACACTACATTTTGAAATTGTACACCGTGGCCTCACAAGTGACCAAGACTTCCCTCGGCTCAAAAAAAGAAAAGAAAAAAGAAAGCACTTGCAGTAAACAGTTTAACGCCTGGTTCTTTCTGACAGGTCAGGCAACTGATAACATGACCTCAGAACCCCTGCTTCAAATAGCTTCTATGTTGCTGAGCCCAACTAAGCATGTTATAAATACATCTTGAGAAATCGGCGAACCTAAATGTAGGAGCCAGGGACAGAAGAAAAATTTAACCCTCTAAAAAAATGCAAATTCACTGCTGTATACTTCAGAGCACCAGGTCTGTGACTGTACATGACCTATTGCACACGCACACACACAGTGTGTTAGCCAAGAGAGCTGTGAGCCAACCAGTCATGGAAACCTGATATTTACTGTACATGGTGTAAATAAATGATCCATGATCACATTTCTCAACAATGAGTAGCAGCTAATGGAAGAGGCTTCAATGTAAATTATGTAGAGGATGAATGTGCTGCCACGCCTCATCTGACTGGAAGAGTTCTGGGTATCTGATGCCAACACACGGGAACCAAGGCTATCTATATCAGTGTCTGATGTCAAAGTCAGACCAGCTGTTCCAGGCTGCATCAGTGCAGCATAAATTGAATTTTTGAGTAATCCTTTAAAGGAATGCAACTGTATGCAGGAATTCGTTTTGTTGTCTTAAAATAGAAGTATTACATTCACACAACCTCACAATCCCTTTAATATTGAGTGACACGGCGTGGCCACATGCCATGACACATCACAGTACAATACACAAACTCTCCGGCAGCTGTTTTATATTAATCCAGGGAGTGAGGGCATTAGGGGCCAAAGGTTGCCATGAGGAAACAGACAGATTAGAAAAATCATATGGTTCACATCCATCTGTCAATAGTCATAGGGAACCGTGATGTGCTTATTATCCTCTGGCTAAACAAGAGGAGGCTGAATCTGCAGCTAATATGTTGACATTCTCCGCTTTGAATCTGGACTTTAACAAACTGTGACCACACATTGTTGCTTCTTAGACAATTGTGAAAAAATAAAACTCTTTGTTGTCACAGTTGGTCTCACTCCTGTCCTGGTGTTTCAATCTGAGAGACAGCAGATGTCGCACCAGTGATTACTTGAACATGCCCTTATGCCCATCTTTAGCATGTCAGCAACATGTGTAAGGTGGAGTCTTGAGAAGCATGTGCAACCAGCTGTCTGCCTGTCTCACTGTCATCACACTCACTAATGTTCACAATGTACCACTAGCCAAGGCGTTCACATTATAGCTCGGCCCTTGACAGTGTGAGTCCTTGAATCCCAGAACAAATTAAAATACTTCAAATGTTTTCTGTTGCTGTCATTTTTCCATGACATGAAAAAAGTGAACTAGTATTCACCTCTTGAGAATTCTGTCACAGCATAGGGACGTGTACAACAGGCTATTTTCAGACACTCCCACTTCTCATACCACACTAATTTGTGGGTGAGGCCTGAACATTTGGAAAATATTTGACTACTGAACACAACATATGCTGATGGCTATGGAGGCACCACTATGATAGGCCAGAATATACAGTGTCTTCCTGATTTTCAAGTCCAAGAGTCCTCAGCAGCCTCTTGTGGCTGTCAGGGAAAGCAAAGACACAGATTACAGAGCCACCCATTCAAACTCAAATTACTTAAAGGTGCATTAAGGAGTTTTACAACCTTAAAAATACTTATTTTCCACCATAAATATGTTACACATTTTTAGTGTGCCCTGACATTCATTACAAGTACCTCTAACAGCGCTAAATTGTCACTTGAAAGTTGCAGTGCCGGTCCGGCACCAGCATTTTTTTGGGGAGAATTTGAAAGGAATGACGTAATGCGCACTCCGGCTCCTTGAGTTTCGATTTGTCCGCCATTACTCCGCCAGATGCTTAGTGAGCAACAACTGAGCAGGAGCTTCCAGAAAGTCAGAACAGACTGGCTTCTAGCACTGCCACAGCTCCACACAGACTCCACCAGGTAGAAGAAACTTAAATCTTACTTGAGCGCTTCTAAACGAGCGAAGACGGAGTCCCCCTCTTCCGTGCACGGGAGCCACAGGGACGAGTTTTTCACTAAGCTGCGTTACGCCCAAGGCCTGCAGGGGGCGCTGTTTCGCATAAAACGTGCAAACTCCTTAAGGCACCTTTAAAGAAAAAACTACAAGGCTATAATACTCTAATATAATATGAACTCAAATCATTGTGAACAGCAGCATTGGAAAACTGTTTAAATATTAGATGGTTTCAGTAAACATGACTGTGGGTTTGTAAATGAGTACATTCAATATATACCAATATTCAAATCAATTCAATGTTGCTTTATCACACTCGGGGGTGCAGGGCACGAAAGCAGAAAACACTGAACAGGTCGTCGTCAGCCCATCAAAGTCTAAACAATTCACTCGGTCAACTTAGAATCGCCAGTTATGTGGGAGAAAAGTGGAATACCAGGAGAACATGTAGATTCTGGAGCACAGAAAGTTCCCCTGCATCCTGTCTAAACTGGACAGGAACCCGTTACATTCTTACTGAGTTCATTCTAAGCTGGCTATAACAACAAAAAAATGAAATTCCAAATAAACGCTTTGGAAATAATAACAAATAAAACACTTTATGTTTGGGGCAGTGGTGGTTTAGGGGTTACAGAAACAGACTGATGAACAAAATTTTGTAGGTTAGAATCCCACTGCTTACAGGTTACCACTGCAGTTCCTTGAGCGACACTCACTGCTGTAATGTGGAAGCTGATTGCTCCTCGTATGTGGAGTTAAGGTTATCTATGAATAAGATGGGTTAAACGCAGACGAATGAATTCCCCAAAAGAAGTATGCAAATCTAAGAAGAGTACAGTGCACTTAAACATGGCTGTTTAAATAACATTAAACAAACCAATGGTACCTCTCACACTGCTGCATGCACCTTCCATTGAATAACTCATTACTGCAACCAAAGAGAGGTAGGACTTCCTGGGATTGTGATTATGTAACATACCCTTAAGGTAGAGTAGCTCAAGTGGCTCCAGAATCAACATGGGATTGTAACAGCAGGACATAGCTTGTTTCTGGTGTTTTTTTTGTTTTTTTTTTATAACTTTAAATGAAATCCCTGAGGCATAACTTCTCAAGTACTTCTATCTTGTCTAAACATGTCAAACTCACTCTAAACTGTTCAAATTTCAACTGCTAAAATCAATTTCAATATTAAATCTTTCGATTACGTTTTAAAGAAGAACTCACCTTCTTGGTGCTGACAGACCGCCGCAGTATTCTTCCATTGGGTCCCGTTACTCTGGTATTACTGCTACTGCGTGTTGGCAGGGTAACGACAGATGGGGGGCTGGAGGGAGTACCGAGGGAAGCAAATTTCTTCTCTGCCAGGTTCTTCTGGGATGCCACATTGTTGTTCTCATTGAAGGTTAATGACCTTTTATCCGGTTCATCTCCAGTGGCTAAATCGATAAGTTGTCCACTTTTGATCACATCCAGATAGTCTTTGAGTAGTGACTGTGTTTCAGGGGCACTCAACCAGTTCAGAAAGAGCTCATTCACTTTCATTTTCAGCACTGGCTCCAGAACTTGAGGCGACGGCATGATGCCAAATGTTTTTAGGCAAATTCTTAGACAGCTGGACCTGTGTGAATACAAGAATATTGTTAAAATCAAAGCACGTCACTCTGGTTCAGCAACTTTGTGTATAACATATGCACCCTTGGCATCATGAGCACACGCTTCAGCTGACTGCTGATGTTCAAAAAGTTTCTTTTGGGTGTCATTTACCCTTTATCTTTCTTTTTTTTTCTCGCATTTTCAATGGTGTTTATTTTCTTTTTGGATGAGTTAGTCAGATTCAAATGTGATTAGAGGCAAGTGATATAATTCTGGTAAAAAAAATTAGGCTATGCTATCCAGATGTGGAGCTGAAAAAAAGTGGCTACCACAACATGAATTAATATAAAGATAATAGATAATAATAAAATGTGATCAAACATACATATAAAAATACCGAATGTTAACTTTCCGACTGTTAGTTGAAGATGTGAAATGTAATGCTTCTCAATATTTACACATTATACACTGAACATGCTAAGACATTTAATTTCGTGTGGAATAGTTTTTTCTCCCTTTTCATTTTATTTATATGTAAAGTGGATACTTCATTTAAGTAAAAAAAACTCAACTAAACTGAATAGCAGATGACTCATGGCTTGCAGATAATATTGTACATCTTATGTTAAATATTCAATAGAGGTAATGCATTTTTTAACTTGAACTTTATTTGGAAGATTTCTCTCTCTCTGATATCAACATCTGCAGTCCTTCATCCACGAATGTGCATTTGCTAATGACAAGAGTTCCGCATATGAAGCAACATCACTGGCATGACAATGTTTCAAAGCTTACAGCACAATGTAATCAAGGTACCCAAGAGGGAAAGAACACCTCTACAAGCCACAAATCATGATACTGAGCGTTTACCGTATTTATAGTGAGGCCTCTTCAAACCAAAATTAGTGTATGAGAGAACGTATACAGATTTTTTTCAAACATCGACGTTGCACCAGCACCAAGTCCTAGAATTGCGCAACCCCGTTACACCTGTTTTTCAGATACATTTGCAGAGAATACATACAATGTTTGGTACTAAATAACACTCGTAATGACTTGCGGTCAGCCGTATGTTTTCCGTCTAGAACGAACACTCACTAACGGTATTGGATTTTAGCGCGAACTGTCAATGCTTTAGCCCACAGGCGATAGTAAACGCAAAACCATACTGACCCTAATGTTAATGCTAGCTATTTCAAGAACATTGCTGGGAACGTAAATGGTTTGAAATCGTATTTGGCTCAGGGACGCAACCTATAGCTGCACAGGAAAAGCTCGGCCACGGTGTACCGAGTAGTTAAAGTTGATGTAAATGTTAGCAAGAGACTGATGGCTAAAATAGCTTTAGCATGCTAACTACCGAAGCAACACACATACCTTCAAATCGGAAAATCAGAACAGGTGGATGACACTGTACTTTACTTTCCTTCCAAAAGCGACGCTGCCGCTGCTGCTGACATATTTATCTCACGTTGGGAAATGAAAGGGGAGTTACGGAGCCGGTGGACATTTGTGTGAGCCGACATCACTGCCACAACTTTCTGGATTCTCGTTCCCCTGGTAACCACCAGTGAGATCTCGCGAGATTTCGTCCACTGCCTGCCACAGGTTTCAAAGGAGCGCTTTTCCTTCTACGGGCTGAGTGAGTGTTTGAGGCTCAAATTTAAGGTTTAAAGTCGAAAGAAGTGTGGAAAAAACACTATATTTTTCTCTTTGTAACTTCCTGAATGCAAAATATTGTCCACATTTTCACCAGAAAACTGTCTTCTCAGCTTATTATTTAATGCGATAAAAAAGGGCGGTGAGTATCAACAAAATGTTTTCATCTTTTAATGTTAGCACAACTTCAGTAGACAGTTTGACTGTCGTGAAAGTGAGACTTAGATTTTTAGACAGCTATATTCTGTCAATTCAAGTAAATCAATGTCAAATATAATTAAAGTCGGTATAATATATAATTAGATACTTTGATGGAGTGTGAACAGTGTTAATTATTTCGGAAAAAATGACAAGATTGTGTTCCCATTCCTTAAGATGCACCCAGTTATATTGAGATACCTCAAATACTCCTTCAGCATCTTTGTGTTGCTTTTGCATCTCTCAACTCTCACTTTTCTCTATTAAATCAAGCACCATATACCTGTATGATAGCTGGAGTTAATACACCTATGCACAGACATATTAATAAATATAATTTTAAAAATGCATAGAATTTGTTTGAGCAACAATTAACTTATCACTTTATGTAAGGCAATCTCCAAATTTGCGTTGATCATCATCACAGTACAAATTTCCAGGAACCTACTTAGTGCATTCAATTTAGCTTTGTATGAACTTGATCCTGACTCCCTTTGCATGAATAACAATGATACATCTGTGCCTCATTCCACTCTCCTTTCTCCTCTCAGGCGCTTCTCCTCAAAGCAGCTGGGCTGAGCACCTGGTGTGAATGGAGCTGGACATTCTTATTGATTACCATGGGGAGGAGTGGCCCCAGACATCATGGCTCCCTCATTGCATCCTCAGCATTGAAAGCAGCCAGCGCAAGGAAAGGTCAGTTTAAATAATAGGCACCATATTTGACAGCCATGGAGAAAAATGGCATGGATTTCTTTCAGAAGCAAAGACTCTACATTTTATACTGCACCTAAAATGCAGTCCCATTAATTTCATAGACATCCAGGAAAAAAAAAAAAAAAACACATTTGTGATGCACTTGCATGCAAACATGTATGTGTAAATCTGTGAAATTGATTACAGATCTGGTATTAGAAGTGCAAGGAAGTTATTTCATATTTTGTTGTACACAAGCATTGCAAACAAGAACAACTTAATAACCCTCTGCCCCTGTAAGTGTAATGTTGCTGCAAACATAATAGTCATCAAGACTGAGTCTCCTCTTTTTTACATGACGAATTACAAAAGAAAACATATACGTACATATATACATATACATATGTATTTCACATACAGTTCTAGGTAGCTGCAGTTTTTTTGTGCAATCTTTGGTTGTTTGTGCTTCTGTTTTGCTTTACACAAGCGTTTGTACTGATCTATAGCGGGATGTCTTTGTGGGTTATAATTTTAAAGCAAAAAATAATCTTACTTTTGGAATAAGTCCATAACACAGTTGTACGTTGCTAGGAATAGCCTGTCATGAACTCCATTGATGTTTCTCTTTATCTTCTGTATGAAAGACATTAGGGACACCTCTCACGTCGAACCTTCATCTTGTTAATAACAGCATCCAGAGTGCCTGTGGCCTTGTTGTTAGGAGCAGATTAACAGCAGTTCCCTGGTTGTGAAAATTATTGACTAGATTCTCCTGATTGCTTCCCTTGATAACACAAGCAAATCAAATCTGAAACATTCAAAGTTGGCCGAAGCTCAGTGCGTAATGAGAAACCTCTTTGTTCTGTACAACAGCGAGCCTTACACGCGTTTTAGAGCCCAATCAATATCCGAAATGAGAAGAGAAAAAGTGAAGGTCTTGAAACTTTAAACTTTGCAACTTTTCAAAGTGTAATTACAGTGTACAAATAAGATTTTACCCAAAGCAGTGTGCATGTTGTTTTTTCACGCCTTGAAGGACATTTCAAAGGTTTGGCCGAGGCTGAAACCACAGGGGGACAGCTGGTTAGCGTAGGAAAGTGTTAGTGAGGAGTTCATGTGTGCAGCTCTCCCTTACTGCTGTCAGCTATGCTATATGGGCACTCTGTGAAGTAGGCGATAAGCAATCTGCTCTAATAAGGAGAGTGAATAAAGTTGAAAGTGTTGTGTTGTTGTTGTTGTTGTGTGCAGCATTCGGACTGCACCGTATTCACATCGTAGAATAGGCAATAGCCCATGGTTATTTAGAGCTTTGTTTAACAATGTGAGAGTGAGGGGACAACTTTTTCCTCTTTGCTTTCTTGTTAAATTTGGTTATCCTATTCAAACTTTAGGCATTTAATTGGCCAAGTGCCACATAGATTCCGCCTGTTCCAATCCCTACATCAGTTTTTGCTATTGATATGTAAAAACAATACAATTTAGAAGAAATGCTTTGTTCAAGTTGGATGTTTACATCGTTTTTTTTCCCTATTTAATCAATAATCTCATGTTTAGATAAAATGTGGAATGTTGGTAATTTTTTTAAATCTTTGTTTTAATGTTAGCTATCTGATAATCCCTTTGGTTTTCATGCAAAATTACAATTTGCAGATTGATCAGATGTAGACATTTATTTAAGCTTGTTTGCCACCGCAGTCTGAACTGGTCTTTTCACCTCTGTTCAGTTATTTTAAACCTGCTGATTTTTGTGTGAGCCAGAGATAACTTTACTTCAGACAGGCAAAAATGAGATCGACATCTGTTCCAAATTTTCCAAAATTCCCAAAGTAGTGTTTGCTGATTTCCCACAAGATTAGCTGCATGCTTATTTGATGTTTACCTCTCTAATGACTTTATGTGCAAACCTAAAGTCAGACATGTGCAAGCAATGATTTCATGTTTGATTATGGACAGGTAAAAAATGTACATTCACATTTTTTTTTTAATTATCTTACATGATTCACGGTTGTTATGTTATTGTACAATTTTGCAAAATAAACTCAAAGGTAAATATTTGTGTCATCTGGATTGAAACTTAACAATCGGCATATTTTTTTGTGTAGAAATTTAAACAAAAGCAATGCTTATTTTCTAAGCAATTTTTATAACTCATCCAGACAGAGTTCTTTTGTCCAACTCTGCTCAAGTAATAACTATTGGATGTTTTAAAGTTGAAAATGCACCTCAGAAAACAAACAAAAAAAGTGTATATATACATAAGCAGTGCATTTTTTTTAGACTAAATAAACAAATCCACTGATATTTGTGGTGAAATGAGCAGCAGAGCTAACAAAATGTATGTAAAAGTGATATTAATACAGACAGTGTCTTACCTCTTTCCAGCAGCTCACGGTCATGTGCGAGCATTTAGGGCAACACGCACGTTTTCATCTTCCCCAGGCGTCTCCTTCTTTTATCTCGGCTCTGCGGACTGTAGTTGTGTTAGATGAAAAAGCATCAAAATTTTAAAACGCATCCAAACTGAACTGAGATCCAGTGTTAGAGCTGGAAACACATTTTAATCTTGCAGTTCATCTGCTGGAATTTTCCACATTTGTGAAAGCATTAAGATGCTTATTGACTTTGAAAATCCGTACACAGTTCAATATGAAATGTATGTTGGTCTACTTCTAGGATGCTGTTAATGTTTTTAATTGAGTTTAGATGGAATTAATTGATGGAACATTGTACTTAATATTTGCAGAAATATTCGTCAGCATGCAAGCTTCAGTAATGTTGTCCACTGTTCTCAAAGATCTTAGAGAATTCTAAAAAAGGATAACATTCTGATGTCCTACAGTGATTGTCCTCAGTCTGAGATGTGTCTGCATCAGTCCTGAAAGTCCAGTTTTTTTGCCAATACCCATTGTGCACAGTGTCAGTTTTATTTCCAATTATAGCCATACGCTGCTGAAATAACTGTTAGCATACAGCAGGATTTTTACAAGAATGTTGCGAGTCGAGTGATATTTTTGACCAGAAACTCCTTTGATCTTGATCTTAAACATTTTTCTGTTTGATATGGCTTTCAAATGAACTGTGGTGTGAACTTCACTTTCCGCCTTCCCAAAATGGCATCGAGTAGTGATGAGCCTTCTCATAGCTCTTTCATGGCTACACTGTAAACACGCTACACTGTTTTTATTCCTTAAGAAAATCACAGACGCAGAATCAAACTGTCTTCAGTCAACATTTAGATTCCTAATACGCTGTGCGAAATGGAGCCGCGGAGGAGGAGACTTCTTTCATTAGACACATCACTGAGGCTCTGAAGTTTGCTCCTTCCATCTGAGATGACTTTAAAAGAGAAACAATGCCTCTGCCTATTGGGGTCTTTGGAGATTTTCTCTCTCATCACATATTAATGAAAGAGGTGGCATGTATGGAGTTGGAGAGCTGAAGCAGGAAAACCTGGTTGTGAGTAGAGAGAGCTCACGTTGGCTTTATGTACAACACGCTTGTTCGCTGTGTAGATGACGCAGTTCTCAAGGTATCTTTTGTTTAGCTCTGATGTGGTTTGCAAAATCTACACATTTTCTGTAGAAAAGTCTTTGATTCACATCACAGACAGTATTGACAATGTCGAGGGCACAGCAGCCTCCTGTAGGGGGCGCATTTCACCTGTGATGCTTCACAGCTACACCTTTTTCTCTCTCCCTCTCTCTCAAAGCAAGCACAGAGACAATTCACTCAGGTATAATCATCTCGTGTGTGGAACACAGACAAGCAGGAATTAGAGGTGAGTTCATGCCAGTTATTCTGATGAATGTTCTGCACGTTAGTTCCCAACACTGGCCTCCATTTCTCCTTTAATGAGACAGGCCCATCAAGACGGAGCGGGAGCTGTTTGATATCCTCAGAGGGGCATGGCGCTCAGACACATTAATGCTCATAATTCATAGCAAATCAAGAAGGATTTTGTTGGAACAGAGGATCACACCAATTACTAGTTGTTTATTGTTTGCTATTGTTGTGTTTACTGCAGTCTAATCATATTTGGAGGTCGGCCACAGCACTACATCAACTCCAAGTGGAAAAGCTCTTTTGAAGCCTTTCATTTCGTTGTGCCATATTAGCAGCACTGAGCAGCCCTCGACAACATGCTGCCTTTGCTTTCAAGATAAAAAGAACCAAGCATTACATCACTTTCTAAATAACTTCAAGAATTAAGGAAATTGCAAGTAAATTGGTCACCTACAAAAGAGAAAGAAAAAAGAAATGCCAACCCATTAAGAAAAATGTGTTTCATCTATTAAGTTGCCTCAAGATAATAATCGTTAACATAATGACTTGAACATGGGAACGAGAGTTTGTGTTCGATTTCGGCCGAATGTTGTTGGCGTCTTGCTTTTGGCCGGACAAAGCTCCCTCTTTTCTCCTCTCGCCCCTCCTTTGGAATAGCGTATTCGTGGCATGAAAGCAAGAAAATCATGGAAATCAGCAAAGCCTTCATTATACCAAGGTCATTACAGCTGGCTTTTATCCTCCTCTGTACTTATAGGAGGTAAGGGAATCCTATTCTACATCACCCAAGGCCTCACCTTTGAACACACACACACACACACACACAGACACACACACACACACACACACACACACACACACACACACACACATACGCGAGCTCACGCTAAGGCCAGCATCTGCTCACACACACACACACACACACACACACACACACACACTCGCATCGGTTTCTCTTTCATTTGGCCTTCTTGAATTTCATCATTCATTTTTACATCACATTAGTGTGGCGTGTTAGTGGTCGGCTTGTCTGCATGTAGAGGGCGGCTGTTACTTCGGGAAAAGACTGAATAATGCACGGGAGAAGGAAAGGCGGGCGGGCGGGCGGGCGAAGGCTGGAACGGAGTCGACAACAGCAGCGACGATTCCTGCTTCAGACCATCTATAGCCACCGCTTAAGATATACATGAAGTGGACTAAATAGATCATAGAGCATCTTGGATTTTGCATCTCTGATTTACAAGTTAAATTTAGGGCAGCTGTTTTAAGCAGTCTACCAGTGCTTGACTGATTCTTTTTTTTTTTAATGATTAAACAAGGTGAAATGTCACAGTCTCCTTATATGCACAAAAAAAGATCAAGTCAGTAATATGAAGAAAAAAGTGACTAAATGAGTGACATGTTTTATTTCTTTTTCTTTTTTTTTTTTTTTTTTTACACTGTTAAATCAGATTCAGTTCCTCTTGGAAGTATTAGCAGCAGATTGTTGTTTTTGTAAAAAGACCTGCACTGTGATCTGAAACAAAGTACTCAAGGTTAACGTTTCAGATCTTTCCAGAGATGGGTGAGTATAATAATACATTAAGTTGGTGTAATTAGGCCATCACTTTCAAAGTAACCCAAGCCCACAATTTGGAGAAAAATCTCTACCTTTAAAGTTAATATTTTTAATGGGCATCACAAGACTTTTTCAATGGCTCCATCAAAAAAAGGAATAACTGTGATCTTTAGGGGAAGGAAAGTGCTCTTTTAATGTGCGCCAAGCATGGTCTCCTCTGTCTGCCTCAGTGGCTGTGTCTGATTTGAAACTCTCAATTGATCTGATACCACCACGAACTGGCCTGCATATTAAACCAAAAGCTGCAATACATCTCCTGTGAGACGGGTTGAATTTTGCGCATATGTGTGTTAGTGAGTTCGTGGCTGTGGTCCAGCTTCAGGGTATTCCAAAAAAACAGCCAAAGAAAATGTATTCAGAGTTATGTCCCGTCCGTTGATAGTCATACAAACAGTAATATTCCTCAGAAGTCCGGCTCTGCGCCTGCCAAAGCACATTGGCCTTCACTCGTGATACTGACATCATTTAATCTTCGGGAAGAGGTTTGAGTTTCTCTCCTAAATCCTCGGCCTGGTTCACCTTACAGGAAGAGTTTCTCTGTCTGTCCTCCAGAACAAACAGATTCCTTATTCGGGCTCTTCTCTCTTGTCCAAATCACACAAACTGTGCTTGGATTAAGGTAATGAAGCTTTTCTCTCTTGCTTCCCATCAGCGATGCATTGAAAATAATTAAAGCGCACAAAAGTGAATGGCTTCTCACAAAAGGCCAGAGATATCCTGTTTCATTAAAAACACGCGTGGGATCACATAAACACACAAGCAAATGTTCTCTTTGTGGTGGTTTTCAGTCCAGCCTCCTCAGACTGTATCATAACAGTTGTCTGCGGGTCTGGCTGTTTTTCTGACTGGCTGCTTTATGGGCATTGAAAAGGACACTCGCTTCTCAGATTAAGACTGGCAGTGGAGCTCGGCAGCCGGCGCTGGGAAAGGATGAACATTAAGCACCTGATCGGACAGGATCAATGAAAAGCAATTAGATGATAAGTCTGAGGGAGCCGGCTTGCATGTGTGTGTGACTACAGGGGCCGAGACCTTTACAGCAGCGAGGAGAGCGAGCGGACAAGCAGTTTTTAAAAGATGCCTTAAGAAAGATCTGAATCAAATCTTCTCACGTGGGCTGAAGGAGCGTGTGATGAGATGCATGATGTACAGTATTTATGTGTTTGCCTGCCTGTGCTTCTGTCTCCTTGTGTGGCTCGTGTGTTTTGCCTAACATCTATTGTCATAATGATGTGTGATTATTAAGGGAGCAGGGTTTCACAGCAGGGAAAAAAGGGGCTGAGCCTACAACAGGTTGGGCCTCCCTTTGTGTCTTTGTTTGAACGCTCGGCAAATACATATTCATGCTCTCAATATGTACACAATGGCACACATTTGTTTGTAATCTTTTGTTTATTTTGGGTTGCATACATTAACAAATTCACACCGTATGCTGTTCAGATGCAAACTAGGGTAAAAGGTAGCAGTAAGGAGAGGCTCCTCGTGAAGGGAGGTGGACAGTCTCCAGGAGCTGATGCCTTGTTATTTCAGCGGTATCCCTGGGAGGGGTTAAGCTCCTGCAGCAGGCTAGCTATTAGGCTAAATCAGGGTGCGCTGTGTTCTGTGTGGGCTGAAAAGACAAGTTCTGACCATTAGCGTACCTCCTGTGCCTTGTTCCAGGGGACAAAAGTGCATGAGAGTTTTTCTTCCAATTTGTGGGTGTAATAATGACATACAACATATAACTCGATCCTTAATCCACCCTTTGTCAGTTCATTGTGATATTTTGCTGTTTTTCCGCTCCAACTAAAATATCCCTCATTTGTGGCTCTTAAAAACTAAATGGAAGCATGAACACAGCGTATTGGCTGCAGTGAAGTGCCTCTGCCCCTCCGCTGGCGCCGTGCATCGGCTCACTTCCAACACTAGATGGCTGTCTGTGCTGCGGATGCTCTGTGGCAGCAGTGCAGCCGCTCCATGCTGCTTTTATTGGCCTTCCAAATGCAAGGCTGAGCAAAAGGATTTTTTGTTAATAATGCTTTGAGACACTTGGGTTACAAAAACACACAGCTACACAGACACAACACCCAACTTCGTGTTTTGATGTTTGAATTTGCCAGCCCTTCATTTTTTTATGAAGTCATGAACAATGGATTGAATACTGTCATCACAAAAAGTCAGGAACGAATGCACACACACCGAGGTGAAAGAGCACTCCAGTGTATTTAAAAATAAACTCTATGCAATGTCAATTTCAATATATATTCTACACATCTGGGTGTTTTTGTGGTTCGGGAAAGACTTCAACTGAAATGACAGTTTTCAAAACAAGTCAAGGGTAATATTGATGTCAAAAGAAACCACTAAACACGCTATTTATCACTCCAGTTATTGTATAATTATTCTGACTGCAGTGCCATTTGTGTATCCTCCGTGTGTGCCTTGTATAAGAGGCTATTTGTAGTTCCATTATGTGCAGTAAACGCGACCGCATAGAGCACTTGGCTATATTGACTTTGAAGATTGCCTTTCTTCTTTCTTCTTCAGAGGCCGTCCGTCTCTTTAGCCCGGAGCTCCCAAACCGCACAGCCGGCCGGTTCACGGCGGCCTTTTATTATGATGTCAGCACTTTGCTTAAGGAGCATTCAATATCTCTTGGACGACCGTTGGTGGAACATCAATGGGAAAATACAGACGCGCACCGGATGGCTATTCCTCAGAGCTGGTCAGTTCATTTGCGCATTGATTTATTGGTAGCTGACAGTGTAATGGAATTAAGTGGCAGTGATTATCACAACTGAACAGGTTGTTTGTTTTGCTCGCGCCTCTTCAACTGTGCTGCAGACAACACCGGCCCTGCACAGGTGAACACACAAGCAGGCCTACAACATGGAGTCCCCTTCTGTTGAATCATTTGAACATAATGATTAAGGTCCCACAGGTACATTATTTGATTCGTTAATGGACACTGCCGAAAGTAGGAGGGAAACAGCAGGAAAAACAAATGAAAAAAGCATCCCAATGGAGAAGGCCATTCGTCTCAGCCTGATTCACCGGCCTATTAAAAGATGGTCTTCTAGAAAATGAGCAGAGCTTCTTAAGACAGTTGCTCTAGAATCCATAAATCAGGGTGTGATTACTTCAGGAACTGGAGTTATTGGGTGCTAACACTGTCGCGCGCACACTTTAACGGCATTAACGCTCTTAATGGTGAGCAGCAGCTTTTAACAGAAGTCTTATGTAAGCCCAAACTGTAGTTTGCATTTGCAGCAGCTGCAGCCACAGCAGGAAACCCCGAAATGCGATGCATTCAACTGGTGTTGGCGATATCACCTTGATGTTATGCTGAAATCAAAATCCTTCAACATCTGACAAAGTTTGGTAATTATTGTAGAATGCCTTTTTGCGTGTCTGTGGAAAGGTGTGCAATCATATCTGGTCTCCTCCATCTACGACTGCATCTCTGTCTTTGTAATTCATGCAAAATGAAATGAAAACCTTCTTTGCAATATGCAGATTTCTTTATGCAAAACAGCATTACCTATGGTGAGCGGACGGCAGCTAATGCCTTTGATCAGTCTCTCTGACATTCTCTAACTACTGAGAAGAAAAGAACTTAAAAATTGTAAAGGCTCTTAATTGAAGTGAACATAAAAGAAGATACATGGTGTTAATTGGTATACGCTAAGAATAATCCAGACCTTGGAGACCACTGTCCCTTACCGGCCCCCCTGCCAAAGTGTCAGGATTTACATCTTTAATTCAAGATTTCCCCACATTAATTATCTCGCAGGCAGCAAAATCACTTCATTTTAAAGTATAATAAACATCCAAATAGCCCCCACCCTTCTCATCCATAATTATAAATTTTGGTTAGTGTGCAAAAAAAACTGAGTCTCCTGTTCTTAAGGAGGTTGTACAGAGGGTTCAGGAGTTAGCAAAATGTGGTCTCGTAAGACTTTATATTTAGTTAATGCATAATTGAATCACACTATCTTCAGGGAAAAAACACCCCCAGCTTCATTCATATTGAGGTATTGAGGTTTAACAAGAAAACATTGTAAAGATACACAAAAATGAAGAATTAAAGACAACAGCATGCTCATGTCACTGGTGGCTCATTTTCCTGCTTGTGTTACAGCATGTTCAAGGAAATGCAGGATATTTGGCACGGTATCATTTTGCTACGACATCTAATTTTTGTGTGTGTGTATGTGTGTGTGTCAGTGTCTCTTTTGCGCTGAAGTAAAGCAATTTGAACACTGGGCTCCAATATGACCTTTGATTATGAGAGGAATACAGCGATGCTCATATCTCAGGCCTCTCTGTTTCCTCTCAACATGATGAATGGGACACCCAGAGCTGCAGGACAGAGCCAGCATTGGAGGATCCTGGATCACACACACACACGCGCACACACACACACACACACACACACACACACACACACACACACAAACACTTTTTCATATCCTTCTGGGGACACATGCATTCATTTTATGCTGACCTCTTCCAACTGCATCCCTGACTGTTGCATGTCTTACCCTTTCTTTTGTCGCCCCCTTCAAACATGTAATCAGATGATTACTCCCAGAAAATGTAATCATTTTTTCTCCTAATGAGGATTTTTTTTTTTTATTGAGCAGGGTCCCTGCAAGAAAGATTTAGGTCTCCACAACAGTAATGAACTGACACACGCACACACACACACACACACACACACACAACGCACGCACTAGAAGCTGCACATGGACACAATAAAGAAACACTGACAGACAAATGACACTCTGATGGAAAGTGAAACACTTTTAAGCCCTTAAATGCCACCAGCACACACACCACACACACACACACACTTCTCTCTCTCTCTCTCTCTCAGACACACACACACACACACACACACACACACACACATTGCCTATACAACTTGTCTCACTCTGTTTAAAGCGCATTTAACACCACACTGCCCTTGAAAATAACCAGATAAGTAAAGGCGTTTAACTTGTCAGCAGGTACTTGTATGGATTTATCAGAAAATAGAAAAAAAGAATCTAATATTGCTTTTTGAAACATTTTCAGATACACCCCAGTGTAGTTAATATTATGCAGTTTATTAAGCAACAATGAGCAATTTATGTAAACACAGTTCAAACGAGCACTCCTCCTGTACACCTTAAAATCATCCTTTTTTGAAGTGGTTTTATTTTGGGGATTCATTGTAATTTATTGGCTCAAAGTGCACGATACAGTGTTAAAACTGATTTGATATGGAAACCTGCAGGGACATATTAATTAAAATAGCAGTCTAATTAGCATTCCACTGTGACCTAAAAGTTGAATATTATTAGAGCTGCAACCGTCGGCTGTGATGAAAAGAGCTTACATGACAGTGAAATTGAAATTCAAAGAGCTGGAGATAATGTACACACAGATCAAAAGAACAAACGGTGGGGAAAAAATAACACACCAAGAAGTTTTTCATTTCCTCACAGGGGGGAAAAGCCAGCATGTTGTGCACACTCCTGCACTCACACACGCGCATGCACACACACACACATGCACACAGGGGTGCATGCACATAAAAACACACAGTATTAGGCAGCCGGGTGTAATTTAATCTAAAATGTTGCCTTATTCTAATCTGTCAAAACTGCAGTGTGACAATGAATTAGCACCAGCTTACTACCACTTCCTGTTCAGATTTTTTTTTAAAATAATCTTCTTGCTGAATTGTTTGTAAATATTACTTTCATTGGGTTCGAGTCATTTCAGGACATAACACTAAAAGGTTACACAAGGATATTAATTGCCAGGACTGTATGTAATGTTATCCTATTATAGATTATTTTTAGTCACATTCTTCAATAACAGAAACACAGTGACGGGTTGTCATTATGGGAGACTCCCAGCTTCAGAATACACACTATGAATACACTCTCTGTGTGTTGATACCACCTGCGGTGAAAGCTGTTGTTATATTGGTTGTGCATTAAAAAGCATGAAAACCATTTTGAAGTACTTTCAAATGATCATATTTTAACCTGCATTAAAGGGTCTTTAGTGATCCTGACATGTCCCTAAGTGTAAATGTCCATTATTTTCACTCTGAACCGGAAACTCATCCAAGGTGTAAGTTGCATAAAACAATGTAGAAGATAGAAAGATGGTGGAAAATGAAGACATTTTAAAGTGGTTGGTTTGTACAAAAACACACAATCTTAATGCATACATTTTGTGTTAAAGTACTGTCAGAGAAATCTGCAGTTTTTGATGTCTTGTGAAAGTGATTAGAACCTTGAAAAGGCAGATTTAGGCATAAGAAATCAACATTAATAGTAGTTCTCAGTTCATCAGTCACACCGCGACAGTTCAACATCAGGATAAACTGCACGTTTCACCACTGATCTGTTAGAGATAATGGCATACTTTTAAATGAAACAACACCACCAGGAGTTATTGACAGTTGTGTCGACATTTATCAGTGACTCAAGTAGTCTGATCCTCCGAGTTCTGCAAGTAATGTCAACAGATTATTTTCTGACACAAGTAGTCATAATGTTTTATTGTGATGACTGTTTTGAGGTCAAACGCTTCCACTCCTTTTTTTTATTTGTCACTCTCTCTCTCTCTCTCTCTCTCTCTCCCTGGCTGTAACTCAATGAGCAGCCCCTCACAGTCCTGCTGAAGTATGGATTTCCTGGAGTACGGCTGGAGGAAGCAGCAGAGGGGTTTACTTTGCTCCGATCGCTGACACTTCGCTTGAGCTGACACTGTTCATCATATCACCAAACAAGCTGCTGCTCACAGCATGCGGTTAACCTGTATCAACCGCCACAGCTTGCCCCGATATACATTAAGCCTCGCGCGGGTCACGGCAATCATAACAGTCCTCACAGGGGTCAGCGCACTCCAGCCCGCTCACTGCTACTTTTGTTTAACCTTGAGGGGTTGTGTGCTTCCTCTGCATCCCTTCAGGGAGACTCGCAGATTCCCGCATAGCCTTGTGCACTGGCCGAGTTGCCTTTTTTTTTTTTTCTTCTTCTTTTTTTTCTGGGTATGGGCCTCTCCGCCTCTCCTGCAGCTCTGCAAGCGGGCGTGTTAACATGTGTCCCTGTAGTGGGCCGACGCGCCGGCCAGCGAGCGATAATTATTCATTAGTATTCATTAGTGTGAGGTGCTGGCCGGCGCGGGGCTCATGTTGAATCAGTGTTCTGACGAGGCCCCGGCCCGGCGCGGGTCAGTGAAGAGCCAGTAATTAGGCCCACCAGTCAGCAGGCATTTTCCTAAACACAACACGTTTGCTTGAGAGGGAGAAGATGCAACCACCAGGAGAGACGCTGCAGGAAGAGAGAGAAAAAAGGAGGGAGGTCGAGAGAGGCTGTATTTTATTATTTTATTTCTTTTTCATGAAGAGGCCAGCCTTGGCCTCTGCGCCTCTCTATCTGGGTGGTGTTGATGCCTTAACCTTTCCCCGTCACTCACTCCGTCAGTTGTGAAGATGTGGGATATCAGTGGATCTCTGCTCTATTTTCATTGTGCTTTTCCCCTAAATTTGTTTTCTCTTCTACATTTTTACCCTTTTATTGGTTAAAATTCAATTTTTTTTTCAAGTTTCCCTATATATGAAGTATTTTTTGCATTTTTTTTCTATTCTTACATGTCTGCCTTTGTTGCTTCTGTTTATTTATGGGTCTTTGCACGTCATGCGGTTGATAATAGCGGCAGTTATTTTCACTTACAGATATAATTGTGTAACGGTTAACATGATAGAGTAGAAGCCTCCGAGGAACGCTGTTAGTATTGTAAATGCGACGGAGGCCTAACTGAATTAATCTAATCGGGAGATAATTACACTGGCTGCAACAAAGCTGGACCAGATTCATCAAACTGTTTCCTGCCCCTGTGAGCCATTAAAGGAAGAGATCTGCTCGCCTGGTGAGGTTAAAGGCACCCGCCGCGGCTCAAAGCTGGCTGTGCCACAGCTGTCAGTACATATCTGACACAGAAAAGGGGGCTCAGACGTTGACTGACAGCAATTGAGAAAACAAGAGGTCAAGTGTTGAGCTGTTGTGAGACGGGAGAGAGGAAGGCGCGAGCCCCCCAGATCCAAATCCCCATGGAGGAGAGCAGATGCACAGAGCCCATGTCTCATCCTGTCAACATGTAATGTCGGTTTACCTTGAATTAAAACAAGGTGCGCGGGACACCGACTCTCTCTTCTTTCCGTCTTGTTATCCGTGTTGCGGTTCTCTTGTGTACGAACGTGGATGCGGCGGGGCTGCAGAGAGGAAGTGCTTCACACGGCTCGGCTGCACTCTGACATGATTCCAGATTAGACAAATTCCCTAAACTACAAGCGTATGGAACGACACCCTCCTCTCTCCCAACACCTTCCTGTGCACTCCTCCTCCGCTTGGTCTCCGACGTGCACATTTTTCTCCTTCAGATTTATGACACTGGCATGTAGGTGCACTTGACAGCTCTCAGATTGGCGCTGAAGAGGAGGGAGATCCCAAAGTGATGCTGGTTACCCGGGTAAATCTATCAGGGGCCTGTCCAGGAGGAGAAGGAGGAGGTGGAGGAAGGAGAGGGATGAAGAGGGTGTGTGCAAAGGGGTGGGGGGAAGCCAAGGGAGAGCAAAGTGGGGAAGGGTAGAGAAGAGTGAGGGAGAGAGAGGCTTGGTGGGGCCCCGCTGCGCACATAAGCTTCCATGCTGAGCACAACCGTGGCTGGCTGACAGTTGTGCTCAGCCTTCACTGTAATAATGAATAAAAGGAAACTCCCTGCAGATTACACATCTTCCGTGTTTTGACATTGACCTTAATACATAATTTAACCACAAAGCCTGAAGAGTGTGTAACGAGATAAGAGAGGACCAGAGGATAGGAAAAAAAAAAAGATGCCTGGGCTAAAACATACAGGCCAAAAAACAAAAAAAAAACAAAAAAACTCAGCTGTAATGGCTCTAATAGGATCTAGCCTGCAAGGATCAGTATTTTTATTTATTTTTGTGTTGCAAAGTTTATTTTATTTTATGAACAAGATGGAAAAATTTGGGGAAGGCTGGAAGACAGAAGGCAGCAGAAAGTGGGAAAATTATGGATGTGTGTGGTGTGAGTGAAAAATGCAGTGATTTTCCTGCTTATCGAATTCCCTGTGGGAGGAGAAGGTAGTGCTGCTAAACCTCAATAGAATAGTAATGTGCCAGCTCCGGCTGGTGTGTGTGTGTGTGTGTGTGTGTGTGTGTGTGTGTGTGTGTGTGTGTGTGTGTGTGTGTGTGTGCGTGCGCTCCACTTTCCCTCCCCATTTTTATGCCACAGTGTGTGCAACAGTGGACCGGCTGAGTGTGATATCTGAAGAGGGCATTTGTCACTGTCAGTGTCACTTCCTGGCGTGCGTGCGTGTGTGTGTGTGTGTGTGTGTGGCTGTGTGCGTGTGTATTTTGCTCAGGGCGTGTTGGTGTTGTGATGTTTTGAGCGACGATCTGGAGCGGTGTTTGCTGAGGCAGCAGTCTCTGCCACAGGTTATGTCACTCCAGCTGGGGTCACCGTGTCAGACTGTCAGGAAACGCTCTTTCAGAGCCAAATTCCCCAAAGAGAGACTGGCACTGCGTTTAGCCCATCGTATCTGTGACATCTCTAAATTCCTCGAAAATAAGTGTTTAGCAACACAGTTCTGACCTTGTAAAAACAGATTTTTGTATATTTTCTGTATTTTATTTTTCGCCTACCTGCGTTTTTTTTTCTTATTTCTTTGTCTAGTGGGGAATGTTGCTGCACATGATAATAATTACCACCTAATTAAGGAGATAATTATGTCACCGCTGGCTTGCTAGGTGCTGTGAAACACAGATGTATGTATTAAATATGAATTAGAGAGGCCGTATAGGCCCCCTCCTCCTTTTGCCCTTACATCCTCCTGATTCCGCTCAAACCCTTTCGTCTTCGGGCTCTACAAAGACACACTGTTCTGTAATTGAAGCAGCGTGTCAAAGTCGTCTTCCTGTCCGCATGTCACCCTCTGATTCGCACTCTTCTCATTAGTGTCATAATTACCTCCGGTTGAAAAGCAAGGGCCCGAGCGCGCTCCTCGGCGAGCGTTAAGGTGATACCGTGAGCCTGTGGCACAACTCAGTATGGGGTAGAGTCTGACCTCCAGTCCAGCAGGGGGTGGTGGAGATGTTCTGAACCCAGCCTGCACGCTGTCCACTGTGCATTAGATCTCTTTAAAAGGCCACATGCTGCTTTGCATGGTAACAAGCGGTTGTGAAGAGAAAAGTGATTGGACGATAAGTGAAACATGAAAAACTGCTGGCCGGAGTGGATGAGCTGGGTTTCTTCTTCCAAGGGTTCTGTTTCCGTCATTCATCGTTTTATAAATACATCTTCTTTTTCTCCGCTTCGGGACTCCGCGATGATTCACGCACCTGCCGTTCTGTCCTCAGGCCTTGGCCTGAGCCTGAGTCTCTGGGCTTTTAGGGCTCGTCAGGGGATTAGCTTGGCTGCAGCCTAACCAGCCCTGAACCGCCTCCAAACTGGTCCAGCTGGGTTGGACGTCCTCTTTCTGTGTGTGTGTGTGTGTGTGTGTGTGTGTGTGTGTGTGTGTGTGTGAGCCACAGCCATGACTGTGGTGGCAGTAGTACTTTGGTGCCTTGCCATCAGGCTTCCCTCCAAGGACTGTGTCAAGACAGAGGGAGTCTCGGTCCGGATGCATGTGTGTGTGTGTGTACGTGTGGGTGATGCAGGGCGGTGCTCTACTTCTGCAGCAGTAATCTAATGAGCCTGTAAACACACTCATTTGACATCATTAATTGGAGAGAGATCAGACATCCAAGAGGGTGTGTGTTTGTGTGTGTGTGTGTGTGTGTGTGTGTGTGTGTGTGTGGTAGCGGTTGGAGGGTTCTCCCATCAGAGAGGGTTCTCCCAGATCAAAGATTTAGAGTATGAAATCCCTGATTATGCGACAGAGAGACACATTAGAGGCAGTTTTCTGCCAAGCAGAGAGAGCAGCAGAGGGTTTGGTCAGTGCCAACAGCAGGCCTTGATTTCTGCAAGAAAAGCGCTGAAGGGGTTTGCACAAAGCGCCCTATGTTATGTCAATTTGAACAATGAGTGGACAAATCCGAGTGGGAAGACGGCGAGTCTGCCAAGTCCCTGTTTATTGATTACGAGGTATTGTAGCATTCTTAAGCGCATAAAGCCATATTTCGGAAGCGTCGGGGTCTGCTGACACTTTTGAAAAAAGTTTCAGTCCTCTCTGTAACTGTCATGGAGTGTGATCCATTAGTGTTAATTGTGCTGCCATACTGCTTCAGTCACATTTGTCAGCTGGATCTAAGCTGAGGGAAACAGAGGTGCCGTGCTGGAGTTGCTTGCCAGTAGTGCTCTGCTCCGAGTGTAACCCAGTCCAGTCCTTAATGATCTATCTGTCTACCACCCGCACAATGGCCCACACCGCTGCTCGCTTTCATTTACAGAGTGCCAGTCTCTGAACTACCCTCATCAACCCTTTGTTCCTGGCTGTTTCATGTTTTTGGGGAGACTTGAATGGTGTAGCTGTGTATGGGATACTTTTGAGCAAGTGGTTTAGAAAGACAGCCAGAGCAGGAATTTTCCAGTGCAATACATTATGAAGATTTCACTTTCTGCCTTTGATTCTGCACTGACAGTTATCCTTCAGCCCTCCTTTAAAGTCCCACTTTCAATCCCTAATGGCTGTCATGTCGCTGCGCTCTCTGGACTCTTACTCAAAGTGTCATTGGCATAATGGTCGGCAGCCGTTGGCCTCTTTTGATCATCCATGCTGTGTGCGAGAGCAACTGGAGCTGAAGCAGTGAGGTGTATGAGGTGTGTGTGTGTGTGTGTGTGTGTGTGTGTGTGTGTGTGTGTGTGTGTGTGTGTGTGTGTGTGTGTGTGTGCGCGCACTGCTTGCGCCTCTGCTCAGTTGCCACTCCCAGGCAGAGCTCCACGACCGGAAATCTAAAATTCACTTTCAAATAGTTTTCCCCCTGTTCTTGGTGCCTAATAGCCAAGCAGTGGAAAGTGTGTGTGTGTGTGTGTGTGTGTGTGTGTGTGTGGATGTGTATATATATATGCGCGCGTGCGCGCATGTGTGTGTATATATTCATTAAAGGGATAGCACACATTTCTACTGTATCAGCATCTCAAGCTCAGCCCAGTTTGGCACAGTCTCAATGGGGATGCACTCTCCAACAAAGGAACGAGGAGCTGTGAGGGGGCCTGTGTGTGTGTGTGTGTGTGTGTGTGTGTGTGTGTGTGTGTGTGTGTGTGTGTGTGTGTGTGTGTGCGTGTGTGTGTGTGGTGATGATGATGATGATGATGAGTAGAGGCCTTGGGCAGAGCCAAGCTCAGTTTCAAACACCTTGGGCCGACGTTCACATGTATCAACCCAGTCCAAGATAAATTCACACTAACCAAGCCAGAAAGTGATGCGGGCCAGAAAACATCAGCGAGCGCTCTGATTCAGTCCAGCGGAGACATGCTTGGAGTCGACCAAATGACATTATGTTCAAACATCCCGGGCTGAAACCCTGTGTGAGCAGATCCAAGTGTGTAACACTTCCAGGACCATTGTACTCTTATTTTCTGCCTGCTTCACCTGCTTCCCCCGCAGCAGCTTCGGCCCGTTTCCAGTCCAGAGCCCGGGGCGCCATTGATGCCCAGACTAAAAGAGTGGCCGCGGGCCTGCTGCATGTCAGTGTGTGCCGTGGAAATCGAACAGATACTCTGCTTTGATGCATTCCCTCACAATCTTGTTAATAAATTTGACCAAAGGGACGTATGTAGATTTTTCATTCTTCTCTAGAAGGGCTTCTCTACTTTGACTTTTTTGGCTTTCATTTCATTTTATTTGTTTGTTGTCTTGCTGAATCCGCTTTACCCCCTTATTATGGTTACACTATTCCATTCCCATCTTTCCTAATATCCTATTATTATATGACAAAAACAAAATGTAAGATACTGTCTACTGTTGTAGTATGTGGCATTAGTACTGAGCTGCACCTTAAGCGACCTGGTCAAATAAAGTTTAAAAAAAATCCAAAGGTAATCTGGCATTGTAGAGGCATTTTGTGAATTTCAAGCCAAAAAAATTAATTTCACCTGAACGAATATTGTAATTTAACTATTTGTACTTTTTTGAATGCAAAAACCATGTGCCCCTCTAAAAACATAATTTTTGTTCTTTTATCTACTTACTGAGATGTTGCTTATTAAAATGGTTGAAAAATGCTTCTTCTGCTGTTTCCCCGCCTCGTGTAGATGCCGTTTCAACTGTTTTGATTTGTGGTGCTTCGATGATATTCACAGTGAGCTAATATTTCAACACCTGATAGGTTATTTTTCAATAACAATGTGGGTTTACGATTTTGCAAGTCACTGCGTCTAGTTTTCATTTCCAATTTGCATTTCTTGTAATCAGTCTTGGAGTCAGGGTTTCATCATAACCACCGTGCATGTGATGTGTTGTAGAATCACCGCAGAACGTTCTGTTTTTTTCTCGCCTAGTTTCCCCTGTAAACTTATGCTTTTCTGCATTAATCGATTTGCCTTTTGACTTATTTATTTAATACACTTACTCGCTCACATGCATGTGCAGCCCTCCCTTCCCCTTTTGCCACTGAGGGATACAGATCAGAGCACTCGGCCGAGATGGTGTGTGATGTAAAGTTCTGGAGAATAAAAGATGTCTCATCCAATAACATATTTCCTCCATGTATTGAAAGACGTGTCAATTTCAGTTACACCTGGCGCAGCAGTTGGAAAACAGAGAGTTCTTTGCTTCTAAAAGACAATGCCGTAACAGTCACTCCCCACCTGAATGACTGATACATTAAACATGCAGAAAGCAGCGGGAGGACACTAGGGAAAGAGCGTTCAAAGACAAAAACAACGCATCCAAAAACAAAAAAAAAAAAAAAGAAAAAGAAAAAAAAAATGTTGCTTGCTTGCTACAGTACAATACAAGTGCAGCTGTCTGGTGCTACAAACTGGCAAGAGCGTTAGTCTTTCCAGGAACAGCGTGTGTGAGATTAAGAGCCAAATAACTGCTAACACACTCATTTACTGGCTCTATGAAGTCTTATTTATTTTTCAGTTGCCATATTAATCTATTTCTGTATGTCTATGTTTTCCCAGCTATGCAAAAGTGAGCATTTTGTGGCTTTTACATCCTCGGAAGCTATTCCAGAGAGGCAGCTGATCACAGAAGCTTTTGTATGAGGAGCGGAGGAGCATCTCCGCCCTCTAACTCACTGACAGGACTGTCAGGGTACATGCGGGGCCGATAGACCAGACACACTAAAATCCGCAGCGCTCGCCGGGCTCATGAAATGCTGACACAGCTGCCCTCAGCCTGGCCTGTTGTAGAAAATTAATTCAGGCAAGTCAGAGGACACCTCAGTCAGTGAGACAGACTGACAGAAGGGGTCCTGTAAGGCAACAGTTTGAAGAGGAGCAGAGTCTCTGGTCGTCTTTGTTCACTGCTGGACACGTTAAGACTCCATTAAGGCGATGGCTGCTTCTGTTCTGACTGAGCAAGCAACTTATTAGAAGACTGGAACTTCTGCTTGCCCCTCTAGCTCAGATTCCCACTCAGTCAGACACACATTTACAACACTTACAGGACTGAAAGTAAAAATGATTTACATGAGAACTGCTGTGTACTTCTGTATCGTATGTACTGTTAAACCCCCGCCCCGTGATTTCTCTTTAGCAGGTAAACAAAGAGTGGTAAAAGTAGTCTTGCTTCCAGTTTCTGGTTAGTATTGTTGAATATCACAGCAGATACTGAGGTGGTTAAAGGAAACTCTACATATTCAGCACAATTAGGACTGTTTTGGGGAAGAAAATCAGTAGGTTTTACAATGCTATGGTGTGTACAAGTTGCTAATGCTAGATCTGAACAAACTGATCAACTCATCACTTAAATGATAGGAAAGCAATCTCTATTTAGACTTTCAGTTTATTGTCTGACCATTTATTTTCTCTTGAAAGGTGGATAGACTTGCCAGAAGAGTTTTGACTGCAGCCTCTCCAATGAGTGGCTCTCTTTATCCATTTTTTCATGTATTGTGGCAAATTGACTATAACGTGATGGTACTGAAGTAGCTAAAATGTGATGTTATGCCTGGATTTTTCCTAATTTTTAAGACAAAATCAGAGAAACTTCAAAAATCTCTAGCAATAATGGATTTATCATTTGTCGTCTTATAAAATGAAAAACAATGCAGTCCATTGATAACCTGAAAAGATTTTTCCAGTATCGAAAAGTCACAGATTTCAGTCTTTGAATCACATGCTTCAGCTCTTTCAGTAGCCTCTAACGCGCTCACCTAATGAGCTGCTGCCTACCCCACCTCGTCACACACAGTTTGATTCACGCACTGCAGCTAATTGTGTCTTATTACAAGTACGTTATGTGAAAATGAAGATCTGATTTTATTTAATCAGCCAGCAGCTTCTGTTTCCAGACTTACATTCAGATTGCAGTCTTAATCTTTAGTCTTTAGTTAGGCCTTGGGGAATCCTTGTTAATAGATCCTCTTGCTTAGGGCCTCTGGCCTAATCCTTGCCATTTACCACTTCCTATGCTAGTTTTCTAAATACTCTCAATTAGGTGGCTGGTAGGGCATTTTGTATCCCTCCATGCCCTGACCACTCCTCTTTTTTACCCCGGCAATATTTCTGGGAAAAGGGGGGTGACCTTGGTGATTATAGAGATAGCCATGATAGGACCTTGGCGATTCATCTCCAGCATCTCTCTGGATATACTGCTAACTTCATAGCGAAATGATAATTAACTCCCAGCATCAATTAGCATTCAGCATGTAGAAGGGTAACGAGGAGCCAATTACAAGAAAATATACATAATCAATTATTTATTCGCTCTTAATTACAGTGAGTTTTACCCTGTTACAGCGGCGGCAGTTCAATTAATGACCTTCAGCTATCTTCATTTGAAATTGCCGTGGAGCAGAGGAATTTACCCAACCCCATTGTGAAACCAAGCAGGAGAAACGTAAACACACACCCGCGCAAGTACACACACAGGCTGCACGAACTCTGAAAATGAACAAGAGGCAGAGAAAGAAAGAAAGGAGGGAGCAAGAAAGAGATGTAGTGAGAGGGAAAGGAGAGAGAGCAGAGCAGAGGAGGGAAGGGAAGGGAAGGGACTGGCACTGTCTGTCAGTCAGATGCCCAGAGCCGCGGTGTACACGGTGTCACCCACACGACCGAGCCGTCTGTCGAGGCCACCTGCCTCATTATGGGAAATGTATGCATCTGGGGCAGGCTCTGGCTGGCTCATCCTCGGCATGGGCAGGGAAAACGGCACACTGGCAACTAATGCTGCATTATGTTAGCAAGCTGTACACAGTGCATGCATGCATACATCCTGCACTGAGAGACAGAGAAACTAGCGAGCCCAGACTTTTACTGAATGGGCTGGAAAATGATGGGAGCGACTGGGTGTTCGTGTGGATTCCTCTCTCGAGTTCAGACTGGGATAAGACTGACGGACTTCTCAGTTTATGGTGTTTGGCAGCATGATGTGTGCAAAAATATACTATACACGATGAGGTGGAATTCACAGTAACTCGCTTTGTATTTATTTTTTCAAAACTTTGAGAATGGAGTATGATCTTAGGGTCAGTGTGGCAGAAAACAGAGAAGCTGGGAGAGAGTGGACACAGCATGTCACTGAGTGGACAGTTGAATGTCGTGGCTTGCGGCGTGGGTAAATGTCCCGCTGCCTGCTCTCCCACCGGGTCTCACAGAAACCGATACGCACAAATGGAACAAACTGATCACAACAGAAAACTTTCTCCCTGTCCATCCTGCTCCCCCTGCTCCCGCCCTCTGCCCATACCTGGCCTGAATACCATTAGACCTAATGGAGCGCGGTGTGAGGGACAGCCAATCATGTTGGCGTCCCGTCAGTGACACTGACATGTATCTTGGTGCTCATTATCATCCTTGAACAGCGCCAATTTACATCTGATGCTCTGACTAATTCTGCTCCAGTGTTGTCAAGAGGCATAGGAAGTGGCCTGGCCGTGATGACAGCGCGGCTGTCAGGAGCCTGTGGATGGAGGATTCCTCGGGGCATGATTTAATGCCCATGTCAAGCCCCGCTGTCAGCCTCTCTCTCTCTCTCTCTCCTTCCCTCTCTCTCTCTCCCAGCTCGGTGCACTCCTTCCCTCCATCCAGCCATTAGGATTCAGCCAGCGGAGAGATGGAGCGATGGAGCTGGCGATTGGCCTGCTTAGGATTCACACTCTGGGCAAGAAAATAACACGCCCTGTTTCACAAGTGATTACCCTTTCCCTGTAAACTGCAATTAAGGGCAGAAAAGGAAAAGGGGCGAAGAGGTGATGGAGAAACAAAACGTGTGTGACCGCCAAGTGAAGACGAAAACCTTGAGCGTTTCCCCTTGATGGTTCTGTAGTTGCTTGTTTGTCTCATTTCCATTGACAACTTTTTGGTGGTGTTTTGCTCAGTTGTTTTGGACTCTGTTTAGTTGTACAACAGCCGCAGATTCTGTGCCCCCTCGCCCTCCCTCTTGCTGAGTGATTAACATATTGCATGATGTCTCTGGATAGTTTCCCCTGCACTGTGTAACCCGCTCTTCCTCTATATATTTATCTTGGTCGGGAAAGAACAAGATTTCTTGTGTAACACAAACCAACCATCGTAAAAGTTTATTTTCCACGTTTGTGGGATTGGAGCGGTGGGCAAAGCCGTGCATGCTTTTGCATATGCATGTGTCTGTGTTTCTGAGACGGAGGACAGACGTTCTCTGTTTATCTGAAACAATAGTCAAACCTGAGACGCCTGACCCGTGCTGACCTCTGCGCAAGGTCAGAGGTGAGCAGGCCACAGATGGCTGCAAACAGCTCATCAGCACATAGAGGGACAGGGCGCGGAAATTTCACTGCCCCACAATAGCAAGTGTGTGTCACACGATTGTGAAGCATGGGTCTGCAAAAATAAATGTATTTTCCTATCAGTCTGTATGATGGCATTCCCACAATATGTTGCTGCAATATGTTGCCCTCCCCCAGTTTCTCCTCTGTGTAACAAGGCAGTGATGGATGACCAGAGACTTTCCTTCCTAATGTGCAGAGAGTGAGGACATATGGCTCAGTCCGTCCTTGTGAGCTCCCTTTAAACACAGGAGCAGCGCTGCACACACTGCAGAGCGCCACCGCTGCCCCAAAATAGATGCAGACATGGTTTTGTGTTCGTCATCAGGCTCGAAGATCACAGTAGCAGAAATTAACCTTGCCGTTTCCCCTGCTTTAACTTTTAATGAACATTAATTAGATTGGGGTCTGCCTCGTGCATGTTTTGGCTCAGTTTCACATCCGTTTGGCCGCATTAGGCCATACTTGGAGTCACTGATTGCAGCTCTCACAACGCTTCAGCTGTTTGATGAAAAAAACACATTCGCTTCATAACATTAGTCCTGGAAATCAGTCAGAAAGCGAGGAATGTTTATGTGTGATCTGGGTGATAGATGATAGGCGTTTTCATGAAGTGCTTCTTTGGTATCCTTTCGCCATGGCTCAGCGGTTGGCAGCCTGAAGGAGGCAGCCGGGGGAAGTGGCCTGGATTGGTCTGGGGATTGAGCCAGTTAGCGTTGGCTCTGACTGGTTTAAATGTCTGGCCTGAACCCCTGTGCTGACATTTCTCAGTGTACGTGTTAATAGAAAGCTGACAGACTCCTGCAGCTGTTTCTAACTGCTTATGCATAAGATTTCAATTTTTTTGTGTTTGGTTTTAATAGTGAGTAAAGCAACAAATAAACAGTAAGAAAGAAAACAAGTCTCAGCAATCAGATTTTTTTTTTCATTAAGAAAATAGATGTAAAATTTACTTTAAAGGTGGGTGAGCTTTCTGATGAAAGTGATTTTTTTAAAATACATTTGACAAGTTAAACCTACACTAAGGAACTTTTCAACCTTAATAAAACATTTTAATATCTTTTGTGATGATACATCGACTTACAGCTAGTTGAATGACCCCTCTGTCAGTCTGAGGGCGTCAGTATTGCTTCACTTGGACTGAGCAGCTGTGAGGAGGGTGGTAGGAACCCTGCACACTAAAAAACTCCAAATGTGTGGACTGCTTTACGGCACGCGTCACATCATGATAGAACATTGTTTAGCCACCATTAGATTCATTACCTCGTCGCTATCCGTCCTTCACACAGCCGCTGGAAACAAATGAAGGCGAGTTCAGTCCGACAGCACGCCACCAGGAACAACATTTTACGACGTCACGCGCTAGGCCTCATGGGAACTGTAGTATTCCTTCAGGCAAAACACTACCGCTTTTGTCCACTGGCGCCGCCAAAATCAACGAAAACTGAAAGTTCCTTAGTGTTGCTTTAAGGATGCTTTTATGCATATAGCTGCCAACACCATGCCAATCATTTAGAGATACTCTCACCATATTCCCTATAAAGTCTGTTGTCTTACAACAATCATCCATGATGCTTTGCATTGTGTAGGTGTCTGGTTTCCTGCTGTAACACCCTGGACCCATCAAGCCATGGACTCCGCCAGGCGTCTGAAGACCGACTGTGGAATCTCGCAGCAAGATGGAAGCAGCACATTCTACAAGTCCTGTGGGTTTTGAAGAAGGAACCGGTAAGTTTTTGCCATCCAGGACCCTGTTTCTGGGTTTTTTCACTAGTTTTGATAGATGCTGACCACTCACTGACTTTTCAGTGGGTAAATGCAAATATTCCTGCAAAAACTGAACAACATATTGCAAGTCAACAGAATGTGGTTATTTCAGGACTGAAACACAGGATGAACTCTACAAACTCCGATAACATGGAATCTTGATAAGGTCAAACAACGTTCAGTCAGTTTTTATGAGAAATTGCCTGACATCACACAGTGGTTAGTACTCTTATCTCAGAGAGAAAAAAGACTTTTGGTTAGAAATAGGCTTCGGTGCCTGTCTCCGTGGAGTTTGCATGTTCCCCCTTTGCATGTGTGGGTTTCCTCCGAATGTGAGGTGTCACTGCCTGTGTTTTTGTATTCGCTCTGAGATGCACGACGTACTCTGGCTTTATCAATAATCAGCTCGGATTGGCTCGAGCAACCCTGAGTTAGATAAAACAGCGTAGAAGATAAATGAATGTATTACATGAAGTATTTCTTAAACTCTTCTTTCTCCTACATTTTTCTATTTTTGAATTTCTATTTCTACGCAGGATCGGGAACACTAATGGGTTTTATTTGTTCTGCTCAGATAATATCACAACTTACTATGATACAATAAGACAGTATTAAACCGTTCTTAAAATCAAGGTTTGAATAATTACACTTGTGTGTATACTTGTGTATGAAGAGGGCTCGTTCTTGTGGCCTCACCCTTTGTCATCTGGGTCGGCGGTCATTCCGAAGCAGAATAAATAAGCGCGTGGGGCAGATTCCATCTGAATGAAACGTTGTTATGGCAGAAATGCGCCAACTAACCCATGCAGTTATTATTTCCAGTTTGTGGTTAACTTCAGTCAGAGGATGGAGATTGATGGATACCCAGAGTGCTCCTGTGTGTCTTGAAGGGAACTATTGATCGCTGCTGCCGTCGGTTTCAGCCTCCATTTGTTGATCTGCCCATGAAAGCCCAACTACATGGATCATAGAAATGACCCAGGCTCTTTTTAATGATGTTTGAGCCCGAGAGAAAAAACCTGCTGCACCCACTAACAGTCAGGCCAGCCGCATCGTACTTTTCCTCCAGATGGACGTGCACTTCACTGGGCCGATGCTCAGACATTGGGAAACACTGATGCATTCGCAAATGCATTCATGCACAATTATTTCAATTTTGATAATGATGCTTCCTGAATTATGACACTTCGGCTCTTCATTCATTTGCTAAATTGTGTTTAGTGTCGTTTTTATTGCAATTTTCATCAGTGCTTTTTTTTTTCTTCCTCCCCTTTAAGAAGAGAAGGGATCATTAGCTCAGGACTATTCAACCATGCACAGAGGAAAAATGCCATCAAAGTTGTCACAGAAAATGTCCTTGTTCTCTAATTTATAAACAAAAAACACAGATTTTCCCTTTCATGTGGCTTCTTGGAGATAATTATGACAAGATGAAAGCAGTTAAATTCCTCCCTCTGTTCTGTGCTCTTCAGATGGTTCCCCCATTGTCAAAAATGGAGATGAGATTTCACGCGGCTGTCATTGCCTGTGTCCCCGTATCTCGCTCTGTCTGCCTCTCTCACTCTCATGTCTCTTTTCCTCCTCCGTCCTGTCTCTCTCTCTCTCCGCCGCTGACTGTCTCGCTGCTTCACTCTTCTTTGTCAGGTTTCATTGAACTCTGATATCTGAATCTGTAATGTTTTCAGAACTGCCAATCAATCAGTCACTCTCTGTCTCAGAGGTTGCTGTCCCCTAATGGAAGAGAGTGATTAGCTTTTATCAGCTCACTGATTTATTTGGTTTAAAGCTCTTGCGCGCAATCAAAGGGACAAGTAAGTCCTCTGCTTTCACGCATATGTTTCCGCACACACATGCACACACACACATGCACACGCAGTGTTGATGGGATGTCTGCAGACCCCTCCTCCCTCCCTCCCTCCCTCCCTCCCTCACACACTCGAGAGGCGATGGGCTGGTGCACTGCAAGTGTGTCGTGCCACGCTGTGGTGTCTGAGTGTGTGCGTGTGTGCCCTCCTGGGAGGTAATTACCAGAATAAATACAGTAGAGGCCATGGCTGCTAATTTATGCCTGATTGTTGACAGTCAGAGTATTGTTTAACATGCACGGAGAGGGCCCTTGGTGTTGTGTTTCATGATCCTCCGTGTATGAAAGTGTGAGGGGGGAAAAGAGAACAATTAGAGCGGTGCATCCTTGTTTTCTGTGATTATCCTCTTAGTCCTGCGTGTGTCTCTGACCCTGCTGATTAGGCAAGAATGCAAACGGTTGCTGTGATTTTATCTGAAGTGCCAGTTTGTAGTTGTCCCCTTCTTCCATTTTTTGATAACCTGCGATCAGTCAGACTAAAAGACAGGCCTGTTTCATATTTTCCTTCTGGTCTTTGATTTGTATTCTCATGCGTAATGGGTCTGCACATGTATTTCCTGCTTCACCTGCTTCAGTGGTCAAAATCTTGCTGCCACTCCAGGGCCTTGCTTTCCTCAGTCTGAGGTGAGGTATTGTTTCGGCGTGTCGAGCTTACAGAAATGTTCAGATGGGCAACAGGACCGTGAGGGGAAAGTGCAGCTAATTAGACCGCCGTTTGGACTCAGCAGGGGGGCAGATGGAGAGGGCTTCATTAGCAGATGGATGAAGGATTGTTTGAGTTTTGTCACTTTGTAGAAGAATGTTATTTAGAAAAAAAGGAGGTGCATGTTACGATAGGGAAATAATACCAAAACTATATTTACGATCGTGTTAAACTCTCCTATAAAAAAATGTATTTAGAAAATGAAAGTTTTGAAGCCTTGAAATGATGGATTTTGTCATATTTTATCATTCATCAACAACATGCTCTTACAAACATTCCACATCACATTGTTTTCCGATGCCGAGCGGCTTTTTGGTTTGAATGTGAAGCTGTGCTGTGTTCACACATTTACACCCAAAGGACAATAGTGGTGTTTATTCATAATATAAGGAGCTCCAGGAGCTCCAATATCCATAATATTAACAATGCATTAGGTCCCCATTCTCCGTACCAAACTACATTGTCACTCAGGTTTATGTAAATCTTAACACATGTGTAGTTTAGTTTCTTCACAAAAGGCACTTCCTACAGTTGTACTGAAGCTTTTCATTCATTCAGACTATCCTAAACTCACATACACAGAAGTAAGCCAAAGGCCTGACTCAATACAAAGAAGAAACATGTTCTGTTACCCATAATGCAGTTCTTTTGAGAAAAAAAAAATTAAGCTGAAAGAGTGTTGGGTAGTTATTCCATTTCAGTCAGATGATCGTTTTTTTGAAACTCCTGCAGATTAACAATGTTTGTTTCAGAAAACATGTTAGAATAGTTCGGTTCAACATGAATATCAAAGATGCATGTATAGGCTTTCCACCTTTCACAATGACGCAAACAGTTTTTAACTCTTTGCATCAGCAGATTATCCTGACTTCCTGTTTCCTGTTTCTGGACTTATCACATGTTCTAGTTTGACACAATTGTGAAGAGAGATAGCCTCCCTGATGCAACCCAGGAAAGTTGCATTCGAACCGTTGAACTTGTAATTAGAAGCTCGCTTCTTTAAGATTTAAGCCAACACTGCATTGTCCACAAATTAGATTTATTTATTTTTACCCAATAATCAAACTGAGTAACATCCATGTTAATCGGGTAAATAAGCTGCGGTCACTTCCCCATCAACTCACTGTTCCTCCAGTGTCCTTTATAACCACTTCCTATTGACTTTTCCTCCGCCGCTGCGCCACTCAGTTGTTATCAGATAGGCCAGCTGTGGCCGTGTGGTTGAGGGGCTTTTAACGCCTCATAGACACCTCATGAACTTTATGAGCGGCAGAGGAGAAGGAGTTCACAGTGCAGCAACCGAGAGCGGCGCCGAGACTCTGTTACACAAATTATCCGCAAAAAAGTCCCCCGAATGGAAGTTCAGACGCCGCCGCCCAAATGAGCTTCCAATGAAGTTAACTCTCGGTCCAGAACTTTTAACGATAGCCTAGGTCTATCAAAGATATTGAATATTAATTCATTAATAATAGATACTAATGAGCTTTGAAGTGGTGTTCTGTTGGACTTTAGAAGTCCCCAGTGAGTAATGAAGCCCCTGGAAACACCTTTGAGGTGCTGGGGGCCGGGGGGCCTGGCTGGAGGAAACACCACAAGTCTTTGTATTAGAGCTGATTGAGCCGGTCTGTGCCCCAGCTTCGTTACAGACGACCACTTACACACCCCGAACCCTGGTGAGGAGCCCGCTGATGAATTTGTTTAATTGAACGTAAATAATGAATTCCCAAGGAAGAGATTTGGCCCAGTTGTAATTGCCGGAGATCACAGTCCACAATACCAAACTTCAAAACGCCCGAGCCAGGCGGTCGTAAGAGCCATAACGATGACTTCGAAGAAAAAAGAAAGGAGCGATATGGGGAGGGGGGGCAACAGAGGAGGAGTAACAGGGACGGAGACGGAGAAAAGACGATGAACTAATGAGGAACAAAGACCTAACGAGTTTCGCGAGGAAAATGAAGTGTTTCCAAAGTCGTCTTTAAACTTGGCGAGATGAAACGCGGGAGCGGCAGTTGTTTTTGACAGCTCGGGACGAGATGGCCCACAGCTCAGAGAGAGAGGGGTAATTCCCTATTCCTTTATATTACCCGCTCTCTCCCTCTCTCTCCCTCTGTCTCTCTGCTGGGAGCCTCCTCATCCCTCTCTCCACTTCTCTACATTGATTCTTGAATTAGACTGTTTTATTGAATAATTAATAGGCCTTTTCCCATGATTGATGATTTGCATGGCTTGAATATTAGCTTTTCAATCAAACGCAGCTTGTTCTAATGTAACCATATTGAAAACATGTCAAACACTGTTTACCCACTTTGTGCGCGATGTTGTCTTAAGTTCTGGCTGCCGAGGCCTCACAATGCTCAGCGGTGGGGAAGGGCCTTGTCGAGCGCTCGCTCAGCGCTGATTACAAGGCCCCTGAGTTCTGACACTCATACCAAACATGCATACATACATACATTCATACACATGCTTACACACTCAGGAACACAAGCAGCTGTAGGTTTTGCATAGACAGCCATATGCACGGAAACACGGCCTCACAAAGGAGCCCTCACAGGTTTTTCTTTCCGCTGAAAATCCATCGGTTCCCCAAAAGAGCGCGTCTAATAGTTACAGTAGCGGTGTGCTTGATTTGAGTGGCAGCGAGGCCAGTCTGGGAATAGATTGTCAGGCATATTGCGTCTACCATCTCACAGAGAGAACACATCAATGCTGGGAGCGACACATGCATTAAGATTCCCTTTTAATTTGACTGGGATTGAAGTGGAGCGCTAAATTACGCCGTCATCCCCACGCTCAGGCTCTCTTTCCCCCCCAACACCACCCAAGCTTGTTTTTTGTTTGTTTCGCTTATTTATTTA
Organism: Salarias fasciatus; assembly: GCF_902148845.1. Lineage (NCBI taxonomy): Eukaryota > Metazoa > Chordata > Actinopteri > Blenniiformes > Blenniidae > Salarias > Salarias fasciatus. Next base: position 32,053,759 of record NC_043760.1, on the reverse strand, counting down.
TTTCGCGCCTTACTTATTCATTCACTCCAAGAGTCCGATACTCTGAGAGTGTGTCAGCGCGTCGCTCGGCGCATGAAAGCGCTTTGCATGGCGTTGTGTCTGGTGTGTTTAGACGCTTCCAAACATGTGCATGGTTAAATAATTTACGGCGAAACTGACTAATGACAGGCAGTGATCATGTCGAGACGAAGAGGCCTGGGTGACTGCTGATCAGGGACAGAGCCTGTCTCTTCCCCTCACACTCACTGCTCCTGCGTGTGTGTGTGTGTGTGTGCGTGTGTGTGGATTTGGCTGTGTTGTGAATGTGGGAAGGAAATATGTTTGTGTTGGTGTCTCAGCTCTGCAGCAGGAAGCTGCACAGACTCCAGTTCATTTGCTATATATGGAGTGGATGCATCCCTCCCAAGACATTTGTAGAAAATTGATTTTGAGTTCCATTCATCACTTGGGTTTTGTGTGTGACAGTTCATTCACTGTGTATACAAGGAGGCTATGAGCTGTGCATACTCTAAGTTCCCCAGACATTTCAATGAGAACTGCATATGAACCTGAGAGTGAGTGCTGCGCCTCCTTCAGTCTCCGATGATCGACTGTAGTTGTTTATGACGGAGCGCTACATCCTGAGACAGAGTGATTACAGCCAGCACTAAATTGGTTGATTGTTTTGAGGTTTTTACCTCAGGAAAGGTCTCAACAGCAGAAAAATCCAATAAAAGGACACTATTTTACAACAAAAAAGTCACAATAAAACATACAAATTACATAAAAACAAGACAGACGATTATTATAGGTCAGATCATGTTACATATGGAGCAGCATTTCTGGGAAGAGTTTGATCACTTGTTAAATATTAAAAAATATACTGTGTATTGTCCTTGTGTAGTGGTCTGTATGTCCCATAATGCTATAATAATTTGAAAATAAAGTATTGTTGTGATATTCCTCTGACATGCTGTTAGCTTATTTGGGTTTGTGCTTCACATCGTGAGCTAATCAATCATTCTTTGTTCATTTAGCAGTTTTCTGCTTTAAAGGTGATTGACAAAGGCACACAGAGCAAAAGCACACCAATGAATCTGCATGTGTGTATAGTATACACACACATACACACATCAAATCAAGTATGCAGGAGAATAAAGGAAACAGCGGCCAAAGCATTGTTTAATTGATATATCCTAGCACAGAATGTTGACATAAAAGGCAAAAATCTCTAACAATTGGGATTAAATTAACCTGTAAACTACATAACTGGCAAGTACATTTTGATTTTATTGTCAATACTTCCGCTACCAGTTAAGGCCCCATATTTCTGGAGAGTAATTGAATTTTGTTAAAAACGGAATACGAGTGAAGGAGGCCTCTGCAATTTTACACATACAGACAATTACCAGCGACGATATTCAATAAGAAGCTAACCAGCCAAAGCAAGAAAGGCAGCATTAAACAAAAACACATATAGCACAATAACAACCTCCCAGACCTCGGCTGCTCTCACTATAAAGGCACCTTGAAGAAGAGGGCTGCTCCCTGGGGCTTACCAAGTATCTGATCTATTATGCAAAAAATCATTAGGCTAAATTAAAAAGCTGTTTGAGGGTAACCAGATCCTTTAATGAGGTCAGCGAGCAGAGGAGCGACATTAAAACACAACCGAAGAACAGAAACACAAGACAAGACGAGAGGGAGGCCATCGATTATCAATCACGTAGGTCATTATCTCGCTGACTCTCTCTCTCTCTCCCTCACACACACACACACACACACACACACACACACACACACACAATTACAAACACATTCCATTCCTCTCACTTTCTCCCCCTGTCTTTATTTATCAGACAGGTAAACTTTTTATCGTTTCAGTAATCATCCCTTTTAGCTCGCTCACAACTCGACTGGTCAGTCTGTGACAAGTGCCAGTAATCAGGACGGATTCTGCATCTTCTGCATCTCCTCCTGGCAGGATCGTTTGTTCTCGGCTGTTTGTGTGTGCGTGCATTCGTGTGTGTGTGTGTGTGTGTGTGTGTGTGAGTGCAGGTGGCTGTTTAGGTTCATCAGACAGCCTTTGCAGAGTTCCTGGGAAAAGACATCAGTTTATTTGGCGTGGTGCGCGCCGCCGCCTATTTAATTAGTGGTGCTGAATCTCAAGCAGGCTGCAGATCTAAAAATACAACCAAAATGATGTTAAAGAGACAAGATACTGTAAAACCTGACAATTATGTTAATGCGACTCAGATTTGATAAAGATGTACACTAAGATGTGTCCAACCTGCCTCCCGAAACAGCAGAATAGTGGGTGAAATATTCATGTGTGTGTGTGTGTGTGTGTGTGTGTGTGTGTGTGTGTGTGTGTGTGTGTGTGTGTGTGTGTGTGTGTGTGTGTGTGTGTGTTTGTATGCAAAAGAGTCACAACAAAGGCCTGTTTTTCTTTTCTGTACATTAACTGGATTGATTTACAAACTACACAGATGCTCCCGGTTCTATTTACATCTCACATCCATAAAACGGGCGCATTACGGGAATCTTAATCGGCTGAGAGTCGACTCTTTAAAGTTTAAATTCGTTTAGCGCATATCAAACAGGACAACTGGTCTCATCAGGAAGGTGTTTGACTAAAGGTTAACCCGCCGACCTGGACTGACTCATACTTCACTATCTCCTTCTTTAGCTGCTCCTGTTATACTATTAAAGGCAAGGTGAAAAAGAATAATTCAAAGTCACTGTGGCTCTCTCTTATAATGAAATGATATATATTTTATTTATGTCATCTGATGAATTCATTGATAAATATTTAAACTATTTGTCTACTTATAGGAGATGATTGCAGTTCATCTTTGGCTCTCTTTCCACATTTCACTCATTTTCAATCATTCCTGTTAGTGGTAAAAACTCACGTTTCAAATGTCTCTTCACACCTTGTCTCTGTCTACAGAGCATGTGATAAACCCCACTAAACTCTACGTGTCCTGCTGGGCTTCTTATTGGGCCTTCCTCTGAGCTGTTACCTCCATATCACCTCCCTTATTACTGTGGGTTTACTAATATACTCATTTTCAAGTCCCTTTTCTTTCAGTAATGTAAGAAAAAATCTTTTTGTCTTTGGGCTAAATGAGACCCTAATTTGAACAGTTTTAGCAGCAGCTTTCAAGATTTGAACCACAGCGCCCTCAAATGGCTGTTCATGTTATGATTGAAGCAACAAAGAGAAAAAGATTAGAAAAGGGAGTACATTTCAGGGACTAGGTCGAGTCGGCAGATTCATGGAGGAGATTATTGTAAGTCTTGGAGATCATTGTTGGAGACATAAATGTAGTAGATTTGAGTTCTAGCCCGAACTAAGCCATCATGTTCATAATATGCAAGTGTTGTTAAACCGTTCTGTCTTCCGAACTCATATTGGTCGTTTCAGTGGCTTTGAATATAAATAAATGTGTCGTGTCTATTTTCATAGTTTTCCGCTTCCCAAAGTGAACCGCTGCTATCGCAGAACCGCTGCTAGCACGTTCATGTGGGTGACGCTTTTGGAGGGTTGATTAAAACCTGAAATAGCTACCTGGTGATGTATCCAATCAATCACTGTTGCCCCCCCGTGGCCTCGTGACCCACCGTCTCCTCTTCCTCCTCCGTAACTCTGCCTCTCGTCTCCCCTCCATCCGACTGACTGTCCGTGTCCATTTTCTCATCTGGCATCATCTCTCCGCCACCTGGCCGCGCTCGAGGGACGGCTCGTGCGCGCCTGTCTGCGTCGGGCGACCCCCTGACCTCCGAGGAGCCGGGCGCGGGGTCTCGGCCCGGGCCGCCTTCAAACGGGAGAGTTGGCACGGCTCAATCAGATGCAATTACGCCGGCTGTGTTTAGTGCTGTCAGCGCGTGGAGCGGGGCCACGGTTGGAGGCAAGTGCTGTGAATAATGGACGAGCCGGCGCTCGCTGGAGAGCCGCAGCCTTCAAGCGCGTGGCTGCTCCGGCCCTGATCGCTCTTCACCTGCGAGAAGGGTTGTGCCACGCGCTGCGTTTTTCAGCGGGCCGTTATTAGATCGCCGACGGTTTTCTATCGGCGGCTGACTGTCAGCTGCAGAGGCCGCCACGACTGAAACACTTTAAAAGACACGCGGCATTGATTTCACAAGCCGCGGTGCTTTGAGAGCAACAGTTGTCAGCTCATCTGAGGACAATTATTAGAACACCTGCTCAATGCTTTTGGTAACATGTGGCCTCCTTTATGTGTCATGATCGTCCTCAAAAGGCTGTGCAGACTTGGATCACACACACACACACACATACACACACGAACACAGGCACACACACACTCTTTTAAGCAGGATGGGGTTGAGCAGGTTTCTTTCATACATCTATACTTTTCATCGTTTAGGTGTTGTCTCCATTTTGTGTCATTTCTTTTTTGTCCATATGGCCCAATTAACTAAATCCCTAACACGGCTTCCGCAGTGACAGGAGGTTGTATGTCAATTCTCCAACCTCGCTGTTTGATTTTGTTCTGACAGCGCGGCGAGATTGCCAGTGATGGATGTGTGTGTATGTGTGTGTGTGTGTGTGAGCGTGTGTGATTAGCGGTTTGTGTGGGGCAGTGTACTGCAGAGCCTGATGTACTTTAAAGGTATGATTGTTCTGTGTTCTTTCCTGTTTGAGCCTGATTGAGCGGCTCTCGGTGACCTTTAGGTGGTGGGCCTGCAGCCTCATGATTAGAGGGTCACAGACGCCGGCCGAGCTCCAGCTGTTCCCCTTCAGTCCCGCCGCAGTCCCGCTCGCAAATGGCAGCAGTTTGGTGACATCAGCAGTCGGAGGGAGGCCGGCGGGAAGCCCGCCCGGCCCCGCCGCCCCACCTCTGGGACGGTGCTAATGAGGTGTGCCTCGCAGAGCTCTCGCTCTCTTCCTCTCTCTGTCTGTCTCCATCCGCCCGACTTGCAAGGGATCCTTCTCTGTTTCAGAGTTGTCGCCGTGTCGCTCTGCAGACCAGAGACTCCCCACCGCTCCCGCTGCTGCAGCTTTCTAATGATTCGCACACAGGAGACTGAAGACTCAGCCTGCAGCTCGGCCAGTGAGCGGGCAGGCCGGCCGGCCGGCCAGCCGGCTCCGCGCCTTCTTTTCCTTCAGATCTGCTTAAAGCCGCACAGCAGGAGGCAACCTTCACACACTGTGATCTGAATAACTGGCTCGCGTGCTTTTTGATTTGTCGACCAAATCACTCCAACAGGAACGTTTTGGGATACGGGCAGAATGTTATTGGTCCATTGTGTGGAAGCAGCATGTCCCTCCTTGCTGTCTAGGGGTGAAACATCACTCGGTAGGGTTGAATAGTAATTAGTCACAAGGGAGAGTCCATAGTAAAAATAAATTGACTTGTTTGGTGTTGAATTAACTTGAACAATGGCATGTGAAGGCAGGAGCATCAACGTGCAAAGAACAAAAACAAGAAAACTGTTACCAATATGCAAAATTAGCTGATTTGTTTATTTCAGTCCTGTTTTGTTCCAAGCAGAAGTCATTGTGTCTTTTTTTTTTTTTGCTGGATACAAGGAGGCTATTGGGATAGTCATTAGAAATTCATAAACAAAATAATGATTGTACCATATTTATCAGATGTTGCTATTTATTGCGAGCAAGCTGTATTTTTTTTTTTTTCATCACTCTGGCAGTTCCACCGAGAGTAGGCTAAGCTGCTCTCCCCTCACATCTGCCTGTGTACACCCTGTGTAGTGTATTCACTTTGCCACGATCGAAGGAGCTCCAAGGTTTTGAACTCCAACCGCAGTTAAAAGACAATACAGTTGCGGTTGCATGTGACTTTGAAAACTCAAATCTTTTACAGTTTCTGAAGAGAACACTGACAAGACAGAGAGCGAGGCTCTCTTTCGTGCAGTTTTGTTTTTCTGTTAAAAATCAAAAGGCGCTGCTCACTTTATTTGCCCCTAATCAGCATGCAGCTGCTTTGGTGGTGGATTGCAGAGGTGTAAACCATGCTCCCTTTCCTGTATGGCATTGTACATCTTTAACAAAGGGCTTGGATTTTTGCATGCAGCTTTAAAAAAACAGAAGGGAGAAAGAAAAAAAAAAAACAGCGAGAGACACGGCGCGCCTTGAAAAGAGACCACAGTTTATTTTCACAAACATATATGTTTTATTTTATCCAGTGCCAAATATTTGCTAAGCATTTGCTTCGCTGTGATGTTGGTAAACCGCCACGCTTTACACGCTTGACATACGCACATAATGTACTTTCATGACATGTCTTGTGAAGAAATCCCTCACCTCCTACACGCTGATAAAATATTAAAGCGAAGACAGGGGCTGTAGGTGTGGGCTGACGTGTGATTGTTGTGAATATAAAGTAAGTAATGACCAACTGGGTCTGTCTCCTGGTTATTTCGAAAACTGCATTGAACATGACTCCACATTGTGTAACCGATTAAATGAGGATTTGGGGATGAGCTCAAAGCAGATGTTCTTCTGGCCGCCTTCAGACCTTCTCGCCAAAGTGACTCATTTGGCAAATAGTTGCATTAATAACCAGCGTCTGCTCCTCCTCTCCTCCATCTCCGTGTCACTGAGCAGCATTAAAACAGCTTGTCTCTATAAATACAGGACTGCACAGTGTCTGTAGCAATTCGACCGGACAGGAGAGTGAAGTCAGAAACTGGAGGTGCCCCAGTCAATGTTCAAACCAGAGAAAGTCGCAGTGAATAAACGAAGCCATTCATCTTAATGTTTGGATGCTCATATATTAGCAGCAACTGTAATCTGTGCTTAAGATCAGCCCTAAACCGATGTGGCGTTAGGGAGGTTTTCTCCGTTTACGGTCCAGAGTTGTGGATTAATTTTGAACAGACTGTACCTTCTCTCCAGCAAACACACACACACGCTTGGTGAAACATGTCGAACACGTGTGAAAGATGATTGGAGAGGGCGAGAATGAAAGAGAGAGCAGAGCGAAGCCTTTTCTCTTTTGCTGTGGAGTTCCAACTGCGCTGCACATTTTTCATTTCCCACCGAGTTGAAAAGATCAGGTAATTGAAAAGGAGACAATCCAGCAGCCAAAGCTCCACAGATGCCAATGAAAAGCTTCAGAGATATTAGAGTATTACACTTTGGGCCCTGTCTTTGTATTTCTTTCACATGGGGCCTATGGAAGAAATGGCTTTATAATGCCAACACCTGAAAAGTGTTTTCCATCAGGCTCATGCATCATTGTCAGTGCAGGAGATGAAACTGCATTGTTTCTTTTTGGATGGCCGATGTCAGTGCAGAGACGGCAGGCTGGAGGAGAGAGAGAGACAGAGAGAGAGAGGCGAGGAAAGGTGGCATGGGGAGAGGAAGAGAGATGTTGTGTGCTCTCTTAATGCAAAGTGCAATGAAATGTAATAAAACTCACATCTTCAGTCCCACACGCTCAGCTTCCAATATAATAGAAAATTGGGCAATTCAAGACTTCTATTAAGCTCTGGATTCTTGATTTTCTCCGTCCATATTCCTCTGATTTATGTTGCTGACTTGTTCTGGTGATCCTGTGAAAAGTTGTGTCCTGCAGTGCAGCTCTCCACTGACATCTACTCTTAATATTTATCAAATAATAAATAAGTAAAGCAGCATAAATAAGTCAGCAGTCGGATCTGAATACATGAAAGACTAAACAAAACACACATACTCAAAAACTGGATTATTTATATATGAAGTGATGAATAAGACGCAGTCCTTTAATCAGCAAATTTCAGGATGACTTCTGGATCCAATTGTTTTTTTTGTTTTTTAATTAAAATGAAGGTTAAATGTAAATGTAAACAAATCCAAATGCCTTCATCTGCATAGGGATGTCTGCGATTTAACATGCATGTCATACAGGAAGTCTTCATATTTTGGATGGATCTCATTTTTCCCCGACGCACTGGCCTCCGTCAAGCCTTCCGAGTGGGATTTGTCAAAGATTAATAGTTTTATGATTTATAGGCTGGCAGTGTGTGAGCTGTGCCGCACCTCCAAACAGCCAGATATACAATTATCCGCTCCTCTTGCCCTATATGAATGCCATTTCCCCGGCATCCCTCCTTAAAAGAGACATGGGCCATTTGTCTCCCTCGCTGCCTCCTCACCCAGGCCAGTAATAAGCCATCTGCTGGATCTGAACATGAAAGATTAAAATGATATACAGTATGAAAGCTCTCTATTCAGTTGCTAATGTCCAAGATTCAGGGATGCAGAGGCCAAAGCTGTCATCTCTCTCAGGAAGAGGTAATTATCACTCTTCCTCCAAGGGGCGGCCGCTGCCTCCGCTTCAGCTTCACGCAGGACTCGGCCCCCGTGCCGGCTGCCACCGGCCAAACCTCATTTAGTAGGCCAGAACAATGCCCGACCAAATGTCTGGCTAATCCCCACAATCCTTTGTATTCATTGAGGGCTGGTCGCATGGGCCTGAGGAGAGGGCCCCGCTGCTTGTGTGTACTCACGAACGTGTGTGTGTGTGTGTGTGTGTGTGTGTGTGTGTGTGTGCGTGTGTGTCTGAGGGCAGGGGGTCAACTTCAAGCCCACGGTGCTACAGGCGAGGCGGATGATTATTTCACTCACTGTCATTAAGCCTCCGTTTGTGCGATTGTGTGTGGGGACGACACGCGTGTGTGTGTGTGAGTGTGCGGAGGTGCACATTCTGAGGTTAGGGGCTATCCCTTGTAAATAATGGGAGATTAGAGCCAGACACATTTGTTGTGTGAGTTTGATCTACATCTGAGAAATGGTGCAAGAAGGAGCAAGTTAAATTGGCCACGTTCAGGAGGGGATGGCATGACAGCGAGGACATCGACAAGAAGAGACGCGCGGCGATTAACTTTCTCCTTTCAAATTAAACTGTATGGTATTACTTCAGCTTCTATGGCGAGCATGCTTTATTAAATTTAATGGCTATTATCTGCCAAGATATTTAACAAAGACATTTTAGAAAATTAAACGATGGTCTGACTGTGAAATACCCCGCCAGTATTGAAGAATCCACAGCATTATTTTTTAAATCTCAGTTATTGCTTGTCTTAAAAAATGTTATTTATTGGACAAACACAGTGTTATTTTTAAGGATCTGTTAAGGTTTCAGTGGGATAATTAAACGTAAAGGAGCACACAACATCAGGCAGCTTGCTGTTATCCAAACTGTTCTCATCGCTTCCATTTTCATTGCAGTGGTTCTAAGTTGAACGGCAGCGTTTTCAAGGTTCTGACTAATCTGCTGAGATTGCATGTAATATTAAGGATCCGTGTTAGACACTGGGTCATGTGATGGGTTTCCAGGAACTGTTTGAAAACCCTGCTGTGCCGCCAGAACGGCATCAGTCAGAGGTTTCCTCTACTGGGAAGAATTCGGTTTGAACTCTGCTTGGCTACGTAACTTTGCATATAACTTAGAAGTAGATTATTTTTAAATGAAAGAATATGCTTCACGTTGTGTTTATGGATGCCCATACTTTGTTGATAGAATGGACTGAAATTGAAGGAGGAAGTGTTTTTGTGCACAACAAGGCCTCAGCAGTGACCGAGCACATCAGAAAACCTGGCCCCCCATGACTGCCTCACGTCTTCAAACCATCAGAATTCTGCCCCCATGAAACTCTCACAACAACTGGAACAGATGTGGAGGGTCAAAGCTGACCTAAGTTGGAGCCCCAGCAGATCGCAGGAACAACATCTGAAGCTTCAGTCCAAGAAAGTGCGCACACACCTACAATGTTTCCTAAATGATATTTTATTCCATAATATTCCTTAAAATAGAAACATAAATGTTCTATTTTGTATCACATGCATCCAGAAATTGAGGTTTGATAAATAATAAAATACCTTTCTTTTGAGAATTTACAGTGAAGCTGGTGGATTATCACCATTTTTGTACATGTATTTTTGTTTTAAAGTAATACATAAGTGGTGGTGTGTTTATTTTTTTCTTTTTATGCTCATGTCTGAAGCGTGTTGGCTGAAAGAGCTACAGATCTGAAAGAAAACGTATTTCAGTTTCACCATTTCAGCAGTCTCGGTGTCTTTCACACAGCCGCTCACACCTTCACACTAATTGCAAAGGCTGCCATGTAAGGTGCTTGTACACCATTGGGGGTAATTTGTAGTTCAGTGTCGTGCCTAAAGACACTTTAACGCACCAACATTGAGATTGGAACGCAGTTTGATCCACCAGCTGAGCTGCAGCTGCCCCTGCTTCACTGAGCAGGAAATCCTACCACCTTGTTCAACTCTGTAAACACTCCAAAAATACATAAATGCCTTACAACGTGACCTCAACGTGACATTCACCATGTCAGGGAATGTATTATTTCCTAATCAAATAAAAAAAAGGGGGGGGAAGAAAAGCCTCATTTTCCATCCTTGTTCCAAATTTTCCCATCCCTCATCAGAGCGATGCAGTCCTCTGGAGAGTCGGGCTCTGAGCTGTGAGCTCTACTGAGAGAATAGATTAATTTTCCACGCTCACTAGAGGGCTTAATTCACTTACAGTCCCCTGAGCTCATCACTGGGCAGCCTCGGCGGAGATGGTGAGGAGATCCTTCAACGTTCTGCCTCCTAGGTGCTCCTGGCTGTTTCTGCTCCCCACCTCCATGCATCAAACATTAGCTCCTCTCTCCCTGACATCTCTAACTCACCTTCTTCCGTCTCCCTCATCTCATCCTCCGGACCAGGGGAGAAGCTGTCTCTCTCTTCCTCACCCCCTGCCTCTTTCTTCCTCCATCTTCCTTCATCACCCACTCATCCTTCCTTCACAGTCAGAGGGGAAAAACGCTCCCCTCATTCTCTTTTTCGTAATACAAGCCTCAATTATGCATAAACTTGTCAATTTGCCCGTTCAAAGAGGAATGACACGGAATCCAGTGGAGAGCGCTGTCTGAGGATATATCTCTGACAGTGACAACGGCAAGCTTAATGCACGTCTTAGTGACTGTCCTGTCTCTCACACCCACTCCCCATGTGACCCGTCCTCACAATCACATTATTAAACATATCTGATAGAACTTAAACCCAGCCAGCAACTGAAATGCCGCGGTACACCCCCGTAATATATTTTTACATCTGCCATCTCTGCTCCCGCTGCTGGGCTTCATCGTTAGCCGAGCCCGAACCAAGCTGCCTGCAGGACTTTCTGTGACCTCAGATTTTAACCAGCCTGTTGAAATCAACATTATCTAAAGCTGAGCCCCTCACTGAGAAGCCTTCAAAGCTTTGTTGTTCCCTGTTATTGTGCTATGAAATGCTTCAATCGATATGTTTGGCCCTGAGCTTTATTACATTTACATCTTTCTCTCCCTAACTCTTCACATCTTGCATGTTTAAATGAGAATGTGGGAGAGAGAGAGAGAGAGAGAGAGAGAGAGAGAGAGAGAGAGAGAGAGAGAGAGAGAGAGACCACCCCAGCCTCTGCTGTCTTGTTCCCTCTACCTTCCTCTGTATCTTTTCCTTTCATCTGAGTCCAACTGTACCTTCTCGCTGAGACGACATGAGTAAATTGTTCTGTCAGGCCTCCTGAGTGGATTAAAGTGGCCTTCAATTACCTTCATCATTGACCTCATGAAGCTGGTTAACTGCAAAATCCTTAACCCTAAACTCAGTCATTGTGCGCCGTAATTCAGTCAAACACGCGTGGAGCGACAAACACACATTTGCGTTCGCAACATCATAAAGGGGATGAAAATAAGCAGGGGAGATCTATAATGAAAAAAATAGGTTAGGGCGAAAATAATTCATTCTGGAAGTTTCCCTTTTTTCCGATTTTGGTCGAGATCAAAGCTCAGTTTCAGGTCTAATTAACCAAACGAATGCAGATCCCAGACCTTCTGGCTGCGGGTAAGGCCTTGGAGGGATCCCTCACCGAAAATCCACATCAGATTTAAATAATTAATATGACACCTTGAGCCCCGCAGAGAAAGAGGGGCTCCGTGTTGGAGTTTAGAACAATGTCACTGCCAAGTGTAATGCTGTTTGTCTCCATGAAAATGAGCAGTGGAGAAAGCAGCCCCTCCATTGTACTGCCTCCTTGGCGGATCAGGGGACTGCTCTCTCCTTTGTCATGCTAACAGGGAGCTTTAAGGGGCCGTTGGTAAAGACGGCCTGCGGCCTGGGCTCCATTCCTGGCTGGGCTGGGCTGAGACAAGCTGGGCCTGGCTCTGGGGACTCGGAGCTGGGGTCATTTTATGGTTTTTAATCCTCTTAATCCCCGTTAGAAGGGGCTTGGTGGAGACAAATCCGCTCCCAGAGGTCCTTAGGATTCAAACGCTGCGCTTGAGCAACTGTATCATTTGATAACAACAATGGTGGAGGATAGAGAGAAAAAGGGAGAGGACAGACGGGGAGAGAAATAGGAAGAACGATAGAAATCTACATCATGATTGAGAGATATAGATTTTTGTCTTTGCCCTCTGGTCATTAGCTCTCCTTCTCAATTGTTACTTTTTCGTACTTTGATCTGCTGGAGTTTGTGTCAAGGTGGATAAAAACTGTGCAGGATCCATGACACAAACACACATAAACACTGGGTCTGAGTCTCATGCTAATGACCCTTATGTTGCCCTGTGGTCCATTAAGAAATGCAGTGGGCTCCTGCTCCCCGGGCGGACAGCTCAGCGGCCCATTTTCAGGGCTCGCAGAGCCAGGGATAATCCAGAGGGTCCTATTCAAATTAATACACTCCTGTTAACCTCATCTTAGACAAGCTCTCTTCATTATCACTCAATTAAAACTGCATATATGAGCAGGCCGGGGCTGGAGAGGCCTCAGTCTGTCTGAGCTCAGTGACCAAACAGCCGAGCCAAGAGGGAGGCTATCCACGGCGGGACTTGAAAACACCGACTGATCAGGACGCATCGGACGCTCGCTAATCAGAAGGAGAGATGGAATACTCCACTTGGAGTTGTGATAATTAATAAGCACACATAGGGATTCCTTTTTTCATGATAGCATGAGAGAGAGGAGTGATTTCACTTTCTTGTAATCAGAGTTTTGGTCACAAATGCACCTTTAACTTGTGTTTCGTGAAAAAAAAAAAATATGTTTATATTTTTTTTTTTACTGAAGTCACAGATTTAGGGCTGCACCTTGGGATTTTGCCCCTACTAAAAAAAATACCAAATTGCAGACAACGCTCAAGCTTCTCTGTCCTTTCTAATTGAGATTATTTGACAGGCGATGGTTAGGCTGAGTCACAATTGGCCGCGGCTCACCAAGAACCCAAACATAGCCTTCTTTTCATGGAGAATGACATGAGATAATGTAAGCTTGTGGTCAGCCATTTTTTGACAGCAGAAACCGAAGCATGGGACAAAGTCAAGGAAAAGTAAAACGCTCAGGGAGAGAAAATGATTTAGGAATGAGCCTTGTACTTTAAACTGGAGCTTTTGTCCTTGATGTGACAAATTCCTCTTATGCTTTACCACTTTTATGTTCTTTGTGTGTATGAATAAGCAAACGCTTATTTTGACTTCAGCTGTATTTTGCCCAGCGTGTTTCTCCGCCCCACATTGCCCAGCAGATCCTTCCTTGCTAATGCACCCGGAGCGGAGTGTGGGGTTTGAGCACCTTCGGCGTTGAACCATGGTGTGGGAACAGGCTTGCTGTCTGTGTTCTGCATATAGCCTGCAGCCAAAGACTGAGAAGGAGCGAGCAAAACAACAACCACAAGTCTGGCCTGTCTGCAGAATGCCAGGACTGCTTAGTGGTTGGCAGGCTCCGGCGCACCAGGGGTACACTGCTGTCATTCGCTGGGAAGAAATGCTTGAGATCCCAAATTCCACAGACAGGGCACATGTTACTTGGAATGAGGAGGGAAAATCCCGCCCTCACTCTGCATGCGTAATGTGGAGCCCGGATGACGATCATGACTTGTTTCATGGCTGAAATCTCTGAACTGATTTTTGGAAAAATAAAAACACAGCTCCGGGTTCGTGTGTGTGTGTGTGTGTGTGTGTGTGTGTGTGTGTGTGTGTGTGTGTGTGTGTGTGTGTGTGTGTGTGTGTGTGTGTGTGTGTGTGTGTGTGTGTGTGTGTGTGTGTGTGTGTGTGTGTGTGTGTGTGTGTGTGTGTGTTAACTGAGAGCAGCTGGAATTATTCACTCCTGCAGATCTGTAAATTGTCCTCACCGTGACGCCGTCCTCGCCGTCTGTTAGATCAGGTCAGGTGCTTTTCTGAGAAATCATCAGCAGAGATCTTTATCCCGGGTGAACTTCTGCTTCCTACCTGAAGGTTTTCAATCAATTTTGGAGGACACACGATCCGGGTCAGTATGTTTGCTCATGGATATAGCAGCCTGGGGTTCCTAATAGGTCACTGAGCTGATGTGCTGAATAACTAAAGTATTCAAGCCAGAATGTAAGAAACACGCATCCATCTTCCTATACTGTTAAATTCAGCCCATCACAGGCCAAACAGAAGCAAACAACCACACACTCATATTCACTCCTAGGGGCAGTTTAAGGTCACCGCTTAACCTCACGCGCATGTTTTTGGACTGTGGGAGGAAACTGGAGTAGAATATAAGAAACAGACAAGCGTAAAGTCATGTAATATCCTTTATCTCATTATTAAAGTTATGGGTACACAATCCCAATTCTGAAACTTAAGAAATCTTGTTTTAAGGTCAACTGTTGCGTAAACCACTTTTTTTTTCTTCTAATTGCAGAAGAATGTTATCAGGATATATTTACAGGACCCCCATAAGCTGGCGAGAACAACTTATTCTTCCTCCTATTGCATCAATGCAAACCAGGGGAGTGTGAACGCTCCATAAAGACCATCTGATCAGAGGCTGAGATGCATAGATTGCACCGAAAGTCATGTGTGCAGCATTTTGGACTCTGAAAAACAGGAGCATTATGAATTCCTTGGAGGTTTTATCAGTAAAAAACAATATCCGCAGATGATTAAGATAATGTACAAGAATTTCTTTGCAAAATAAAAGGAATGTCTTCTTGAAATCATCACGTTCACACATCCAGAGGAAGCATCTGGTCACAGTGTAGATGAAGCGACATATTTATTGAGAAGCTGCAGGCCTCATCTTGACCTCAAAGTCATGTAAAGAGTCTATTAGCTGTTTCAAAAAGTGAAATCTGGCATCGTTTGTTAGTTGTAACGGAGCAGCCATCAGCACCGGACCTGCTCGAAACTTGTGTAACTACTTTTACGTAATACGTGTTGTCATGATGAATTTCCCTTGAAAAACGAAAGATGTGCTCTCGAGATACATTCTTTCAGACTAAAAACATCTGCCTGCACAAATTTGTAAGTGAAGAAGGACCGAGGTCAATTCTTAATAAGCCGTGCACTTTGTGAAATGACATGATTTAAATGTGAGTGTTTTCTGCGCCACCTCTTGCTTTTTCCTGTAAGATTTAATCATGCTAATTAATATGAGCAGTGTGAGGTTACAACCTTCTAAAAAGCCCACTAATGAAGTAAATTCCCAGCGCCTGCAGGGTTCACAGTGCAACTTTGACCCTGTTGTCCTCTCCACAGTAACAGCTACAACTGAAAACGAACAGATTGTGTTTTCCATCTGTCGGATTTTCTGCGTGACAGAGGAAGACGTGTGAACATCTTTTCGTAATTGTGGTCTGATATGAAGGGAAAAAAAAAAAGAAAAAAGCCCGACGGTGTCATTTGTAACACCGCTCTCGCCGCAGAGACATTGTTTCACAGTGTGGGCTGTTTTCCTTTGTCAGGTCCTAAGTCCTAACTCGACACCCTTTGATCAGGACTGCGTTCACCACCCTCATGTTTCTATAGCCTTTGAGAAAGACAAACACGGGCGAGAAACCTGTGTAATGAGCATAGCGTGCGTGCTTGTGTGTACGTGCGCTTTATGTATCCGAGTTCATTTCAAACACTTATTTCTAACTGGGAGTGCAGCTGAGAGCGAAAACACTGCTTGTTGGTGGGTATATGTGTGTGTGTGTGTGTGTGTGTGCGTGCGCGTGTGTGTACGTATGTGTACTGATGTGTGTTTGCGTGTGCGCTGACAGCCTTTGAGCCAGTTCTCGCCTTCACCAAAAACGCTTAGGGCACAAAGCAGCCTTCCCCCCTCTGCTCCAGAGCACAGGCCCTGCTCTCGCTCTCTGACAGCCGCTGAAGGTAAGCACCAAAGACATCCTGACACACGCGCGTAAAAGCACTTTTGATGCGGGGAAAATGGACCGCTTTGCCGTGTACAAATAACAGCAAAATGTCAACAGAACGAGGCAAGTCCGACGGGAGGCAACAACACAAGCCAGGTTCAAATGATATTACAGCGAACAAAACATGAGCGTCAACCACCAAAGGCCCTTTGCTTGTCTACCTCCATCTTCACATTGTTTTGACTTTGTCTGTTTATCAAAACCATCCTTCTCTCGTGCGCTAAATCAAAACTGTGCAAAACTTGCAGGAATGTGACAAAAGAAAACACGCATGTGGGAAAATTTGAAAAGAGAGGAAAGCACCGAGAATACGGAATAACGATAACCCGCTAATTAAACTGTGAATTCCGCTCCAGTGTTTGCGCTCCTCACCCTTTCCTCACCTCAGAATCCAAATCCCCCGTGCTGTAGGTGTCGTCACTGCTGTCTGTTAGAACCCTGTGCTGTTATTGACTCCTGCTGGTTACAAATAGGAGATAACATGACTCCAGTCAGAGTGTCAGATCAGACTCAAGAGGACGATTAGAAGGAAGTTACTGATGAAATTTCCACAACGGAACATTGAATTGAACTTTTTTGCTTATTTTATTGAACTCAAGGTTTTGATTAGAGAGACATTTTATAACTTTTAATGAGACATTTTATAGAGGTTTTGTTTCATAACTTGTTGCACAAGAGCCTCCCAATCCATTGAATCTGAGTTACACTGTTTATTCTTACATAATATTGTTTTATTTATTTTTCAGCTAATGCGGCTACACTCTCTATCGTTTCTGAAACAATATTCTATTCTATTCTATTTTAAAAAGTGAATAAAACAGCAAACATCTGCCTCCAGCTGTTATAAACCAGTTATTAGAAACAATTTTGAGGCTGCAAGGATGCCATACCTTCTTTTCGGTGGCCAGGTCTCCCAAAGAGCTAAATATAATCACTTGTCAATACTTTATCATTTGCAAACTCAATTATTATCCCAAAAATGTACCTACAGTATGTCTTCTTCATGACTATCTAATATTTGTGGTTGCATATTGACAAACCGTCAATCAGTTTTTTATAATCTGGCTCCTTATTCTGTTGTTTAATGGAGACATAGAGCATAAATAACTGTTCAGTTGTCAATAGAAGTCTGAATGGACATTTGCGGAGGTCAATAAATTGTATTTACTGGAGATTCTCCTGCCACGTCTTTTCAGTTTCTGCTTCAGAGGTTTGACCTCATAACTTTTCCTCACAAACTGGTCTGTTATTTTTTTTTTTATACCTCCATGCCCCCCCCACCGTACCTCCTCAATCCTCCTCAGTCTGCATCCACCTCCCCCATCTGTCTGCCTCCGCTGCTGCCTCTCCTGTGAGGTGTGTGTTGGCGAGGGCCGGGGGTCAAAACCCAGCGATGCTCTGGAAGATAAGCGTCTGCTCTCACCCAGGGCTACACCTGTAGGTCACTGCAGGGGGATGCTAATCCCTCCGCCGGCCGCTAATACTGATGATCTGCATCTGAGACCCCCTCCCCTGGGACTGCGTGTGTGTGTGAGTGTGTGTGTGTGTGTGTGTGTGTGTGTGTGTGTGTGTGTATGGTTTCAGGGCCTGACAGATGAGGCAACAGGGGGCCCAGCAACCCGTGTCTACTCCTGTGTGTGTGTGTGTGTGTGTGTGTGTGTGTAGTATGGGGGTTGGGAGGAAATATTTTGTTCTGTGTGTGAGTGTTTATGGATATACGTGTGTGTGAGTGCGAGCGAGGGTGGGGCCGTGTTTAAAGGATGCTGGGAGGGTGCGTCTTCCCTGGCCTCCCAGTTGAGAGAAAAGCCCGGCTCGTGCTCGGATCGCAGCCTGAATAATTTGTCAGCTATTTGCATGGAGCCAGGAACCGGAGAAGTGGCACGAGCAGGTGGCATCTCCGTCTCCATCCTCTCTGTGTCGCAGACAGATGTGTCTGCAAACACCCCCCCCATCCTCCCGTCCTCTCCTGGGGCCCCCCTTCGCTGTGCTGCTCCTGTTTGAAATGAGAAAGGCAGATTAACGCCGCTCTGAATGTACAGCTCGCTCTAATAATGCTTTTTTTCCTCCAAAATGTCAATTTTATCAATAATGAATCACACGTCTGAGAGCTGTGTGTTTTCTACCGTTTTGCAATAATATTCTGCAAAAACAACAGAGGATCATGAATAAGTAAAAATAACAATAGGTGATGATAACAATAAAGAAGACTCACGGTAAGGAATTCAGTCCTTATGTCTTTGACGGCTTTGTTAATGAAAAACTAGTGAAAACCCACCACTATATTCACTGGAAACCTGGAAACTAAATCAGAAATCTAGTTTCAATGAAATGGCTGCAATTTTTTCCACTTCTGAGTGATGAAATCGAGACAGAATTGTTTTGAGAATCACCAGTTCCGTCAGTCAGACGCTCCTGAAATGTTTGAGAAACTAATTTGGCCACGTTTGTACACATGCTCAGATAAAAATGAATACATGATGTAAACGATCAGGCGTTATTGAAGATATATAGCATTGTTTACACATGCATGGAAGTGAGAATGTTGTTGAAAATAATGGGTTTTCAGGAATAATTTCATAGCTGTTTAAAGACACATAAATATGAACTTTCTCAACTCGGAGCTTTGTGAAACCCGTAGAGTTCATACAGTCTCTTCTATGAACGTGATTGAAAATCAACAGATGAGAAGAGTTTGGAGGTGAAGCGAGAGAGGTCAGAATGAGGCGGTTTGGACCTGGAGAGAGGGTGAATGTGCTGGAGATGGAGCCGCCAGGCGGGAGGAGGAGCGGATTCCTGATGTGGTGAAGCCGGACGTGGAGACGGCTGGTGTAACGCAGGAGGCAGAGGCGAAACCATCCGCTCTGGCGACCCCTGAGGGGAGCCGCCGAAAGCGAATATTAGACTGAGTTTTAAAATTTTGTTTCATTAAGCATGTTATTAATATTGAATTGACTGCTTATCATAATTTTATTTACTTTTTTCTTTTTTTTTTTGTGCTTAAATCAATGATAGAAAACAATTAAAAGCACAAAAAGAGGCTTTAGCTTTCCAGCTCTGTATTGTAGTACATGAAGGAGAATACATGACCGCAGATATCCAGCAGTCACGCAGGTCACTGTCAGGTGGGTAAAGACGACTGACAGCCTCTCAGCTTTGAACACATTCACTGGCATCGGGGAAATCACACCCACTGTGATGGAACAACCATTTATCTACAACTTACTTCCTGATCTGAACTAACTTCACTAAACATAATTAATAATCATAACAGCCACTCTCCACGCCCGCTGCAATGCATTAGAGTCAAATATTTACAGTTGCGGCAGTAATTCGGTATGCGGGGAGGGAAATGATGGAGAGAAAGAAAGTTAATGTGAGGCGGTGAGAACAGGGATACTTGATTAGGTGCACAGTTGGAGAAAAGTGATCGGGTCTGTCCTCAGGCTACCGATCTCCATGCATACACACTCACACTCACACACACCCACACATACATACATAAACGCTGTGCACTAATCATATTTCACCCCAATCACTAAACACACATTCATATTTGAAGGTTCATCCCAGGCGGCCATTTCAAATTATTATGTATGTGATTCCAACCACACAGAGCACAGAAAGTGTTTACTCTCCTCATTGAGGCTCTGGATAAGTTGAGAGCAGAAGCTAAGTGTACTACAGTCTATGGCAGAAGAATAAACATTTTCCTTTATAGCCTGAGGACCCACTTTTCATCTGTCAAGCATCTTTTAATAATTAATCTGTTTAATACACACACAGCATCTGCTGGGTACAACTCCCATCCTCCCATTCAAACTGACGAGCACAGCTGCCACTGTTTGGGTGTACTGTACAGGTCTAGAATATGATAAGATGTTTTTTCTCCTCTTTAGCCGTACACAGACAGAATACTGCCGTGCGCGCTGACATACAGTGTATAAACACGTACAAACATGCACAAACTAGTATATGCACACACTTCTCCAAACTAGTTTATGTGGAAGGGAGGGTGGGGGTGAAGGCCTGACTATGGGCCTACTTTCCCTATGTATTTCTCCTCGGCGAGCAGGCCAAATGGGGATTGTGTAAATTAAATACATTTCTTTTTCCGGCAGCAGAGAGAAATGATGCCAGATTAAGCCCATGAATATATACATGGGCCAGGGCTGACCTGTCTCCAGACGCCTGATTTCCCTGGAGGGGTGCTGACATGGTGAGGGGCTTCTGGGGTGTGTAGGTGTGTGTGCGTGTGTGTGCGTGCGTGTGTGTGTGTGTGTGTGTGTGTGTGTGTGTGTGCAGCACGCTGCACCTCAGACAGAGGTGAGGAGATCTCTTGAACAGGTCCAAATTGAGCTTAATCTCATTCCTCATTGTGCTGGAACAGGAATGAAATTGCACAATTGCACTTTAATCGACGATCGAACACCCTCGCACCCCCCCCCCCCCCCCCCACCTCCCCCCTCTTCCTCCCTCACCTCCGCTCGTCATCCTCTCACTCTCCGCTTTTCATTTCTGTGGCTCCCTCTCTCTCCATCCTTGTGTCCTTGGCCCTAAATTCTTCACATGGGACGGCGGGCATGATTGCCTCTATTTGCCCTGCTTTCCTTTTTGTTCCAGTGGAAGCTTCTAATAATGTCTGTTCAAGCAATCAGGAGGTTAATGTGGTTAGGATGAGGGCAATCATAAGCCAATGAAAGCCGCCCGGATGCCCTGCCTCTCTTGCAGTCCCTATCTAATCCGGGGAGATGGTGATTTCAGGAATCCCGCGTTGCATCCTTTGCACTGGAGCGCGTCTCCATCATTGGCAGGAAGGCTTCAGCCAGCCCCCCCGGGGCTGATTACACACACGGTCATTTGTTCCACACAGGTGTGTCTCATTATCTTAGGTAGGAAACCTTTGATTAGCTGAATATTAGCCATATGAAGGGCATTTGTCTTTCCGAGAGTGCAGAATTACAAAGAGAAGACACGTTGATAATCCTCCTCCAAATCCTTCTGAAGCAGATACAATAAGAAGTTTCCATTTTTTTATTCTTCAGCACAAAAAATGTGTTGAGGAGAATCTTCTTTTTTGTTGAGAAGACAACTTGTGGCACCACTGGACTAACAATGATGGAATAGGGATTATAGCAGCCCATGCATCTCGCCCTGAAGTCAACAGTCTGCCGTTTTGCACGGTCGGGATGATAATAGATGATGAAAAACCTGAGCAGAAGCAAAAGTGCAAGCGCTAATGCCATGACATATTTAAAAGTTGTAAAATAGCACCCAACTAGCTCTGCAAATTGGATTTTTTTTTTCTCCCTGGAGTTTTGGTGATATGCACATTTATTATAATGTAACAGTAACTGGAGTCAGTTTGAATCTCAACACAACGGGACAATTATTATAAAGCGGACATTTCTCACCATACAATGCACTACTGGTAATGATTCCTTCACGATAAAATGTGTATGCAAACATAATGAAAGGGAAACTGTGTGCAAAAACACACACCAAGGCGAGGTCTGCCCCTGTTACATATTTAGAGGAAAAAAAATGCAGGTACTTGAGCCATGTAAAATGTGTTGATTTGTTGCTCAAGGTTTCCGAACAAAACAATGCAACAAAGGTTTCCAGGATGTTGTATCTGGGGTGGATGTACTCATTATGGCCCATAATGAAGGGCCCTGCTTACCGCTGTGCATCTACTCAGCAACACTGACGACCTACACACACACACACGCACGCTCACACACACACACACACGCACGCTCACACACACACACACACACACACACACACACAGGCCAGGCCGCTGCCAGGCTGTCAAGTCCGAAAATAATTAGGCATCAAAATGAGTTTCCCTGTTTTTTTTTCCTCCTCTTGTTCGTTTTATTCATGTGCTGGAACTCGGGAGACTGGCTAATGCAGTTAACATGCTCTCATCATGAATTTTCATTACACCATTACATGGGTACATTACAAGAGCAGGGGAGCTGAGACTACAGGGATGCCATCAACATGCACACACTGCACACTGACAGAAACACACACACACACAACACACGCACACAGGAGTCACATACAGTCAACCATACATTTATTTGAATCGCAAATGCTCACGGAGCGACATAGCATTACTCTGATTTGTTGTATTTGTGTAGCTTTTTAAAGCACTTTGCATCGGAGGTAATTTTTCACATCATGGAGGGGATTGTGGATAAAAGAGCAGTTTATTTTGGAAAATATTTCCTTGCTAGGAATCAGATGGAAGCTTTGACTCTTCATGATGAATATGAAACAGCAGCCAGGAGGGTAGTTTATCTCAGCGTAGGAAATAGCTCAGCTACCTCAGTACAAGAAAGTAAGAGAAATTCACCCCGCAGCACCTCTGATGTGACTGGAGACCTTTTTTTTTTTTTTTTTTATTTCATAAACAGAAAAATACAAAAATACAAAATGTGGAAGTGAGATTTTGCGAGTTGATGTTTCCAAAGCTGAGTCATTTTAATTTTGAGACCAACACAAAGAGACGAACCATAGGGTCTGCCGAAGAGGCAGCACGGTGGTGCAGTGGTTAGCGCTCTCATCACGGTCAGCCTGTCTCTGGTTCGAGTTCAGGTCGGGGTTGAGGGTCTGTCTGAGTGGGTTTTTCATGGTGTGTGTGTGTGTGCATGGGTTTACAGTCCAAAAACATGAGAGTGAGGTCATTTTCAGACTTTGGGATTTCCAGTAGTTTTGAACAGGCAAGAAGAAGAGACAGACACACTGCATCAATAAGAAGGACAAATGACAAGATCTCAGATTTAGAGGATCAGTTTAATGTTCATTATTAGAAGCTTTATCCAAGTTAGCTGGAGCTCATCCCAGGTGAGCAGACAAAGACAGGGACAAGTAACCTGTCCATCCCAGGACAGACAGCGAGACAATCACACACACACACACACACACACACACACACACACACACACACACACACACACACACACACACACACACACACACACACTCAGATTCACATCTGGACTGTTGGAGGAAACCACACTGTCCAGAGAAAAGCCACACAGGAAGTACATGCAAACTCCACACAGCAATAGTTCTAATCAGTGGGTGACTGTCTTTTGGAACTTAGGTAGAAATATATTCTATTTATTTAAATTATAAATATTATATTTATTAATATTTAAATTCTTCAGTATTTGTTTAGGTTTTTTTTTTGGTGTGGAGTTTTGTAAAAAAAGGTGCCTTGGTGGTTTCAAACTGTTGTCTCAATGTAGCATATTATTCATTTCAGTGTGCTTAAACATTATTATGTAACTCATATTAACTCGACTCACCGCCTTTAACACACACATCATTACTGCTCAGGGTCAATATCCTGACAAATGGAGCAAATCCGTCTATATTCACTTTTATGCACTGTTAACCTCTAAGGACTCTACGTGTGTGTGTGTGTGTGTGTGTGTGTGTGTGTGTGTGTGTGTGTGTGTGTGTGTGTGTGTGTGTGTGTGTTTGCCTCTCACTTCAAAATGGGTTTTCTATTGCTGATCTGCTCATGCTCAATTACCCAAAGTCCCCTGGGGCTTAGTGAAGGTAAACACACATCAGCTGGGCCTGATTTATTTCGCTGTCCCACAGCAGCCTGGAATTAAGACATTTATGTTAGCTCTCCTTCACACACATCCGCACACGGAGCACGTACACAGAAACACACTTATTATCTGTAGAGACAAATTAGTGGCAGAAAGGATTATGTTGTTTTTGTCAGTTTCAACCAGTCGAGCAAACCAGATGCTAAATCCCGGGGATCAAACCTTCAGTTTCCTCAGACGGTGAAGCTGGCGGTCTCCGTGCTGCTAAGTTAGGAAAAGTCCTGACGCCGTGACATCTGAGACAGCGCTGGTGCCTTTGTTACTATGCCAAGGCCCCGCATCCCCCCAAGCCCAGCTTCCCCCTGTCCTTCCTTCCTTCCTCTCTCTCTCTACGTCTTCCTTTCTCATCCTAACAGGTGCGAGGAGATCTATTCACTCAACTGTCCTCTAACTTTCATCGCTGATTCCTTTTAGGAGATGTTGGATTTACCATTAGACTGAAGCTCCTCCGCCCCAAAGAGGAAGGAAGAAAACAGTCCAGTGATACCGACTGCACCAGAAAAAAGAAATCTCAGAATATGCAGAACATTTCTCACCCGTTTTCAGTATGTGACTCCCTGCTCATTGCTGTTTCCTGTGTGAACGCAGCAGTCAAAACACAC
This sequence comes from Salarias fasciatus, assembly GCF_902148845.1. Classification (NCBI taxonomy): domain Eukaryota; kingdom Metazoa; phylum Chordata; class Actinopteri; order Blenniiformes; family Blenniidae; genus Salarias; species Salarias fasciatus. The sequence continues at coordinate 32,029,363 of NC_043760.1, read as the reverse complement.
ACAGAGAATTATAGGATTCCCAGAAAGACAGCAGACTCACCGGAAACGCTGATCAGCGTCGACCCAAGTGAACCGAATCCCTTCAGCGCCTCAGAAAAACCCCAGTGCAGGAAAAAAAAGTGACTTTACCACCACTACTCGAAAGCACAGATTCACCTCAAGGCCCCGAAATTTAACATATACTTACCTAAATACAGCCTCAGATGTGTTTACTGGAAAGTAACCAGGTACAACACACCAGCTGAGTCTTCTCAACTCTTTTTCACTGGATTTATTTCATTGCTTTTTCAGTGGCATCGTCACTCTGATACTTTTCTTCCCCAAGTTTGAAAATTCCCACAGCTTCTGTGAACATTTTCTTGACATCTTTTTAAAAAAGTAATTATGCTTTTTAGCAGAAGGATCCATCTGACTTTGTTCATCATGCAAGCTTTCACCTTAATACTAACCCACAAAGTTCATCTTTTAGTTAAACAATTATATAATTGATTGATGTGAAATTCAGTTTAGATTTTAAGGGTGATCGTTTTGGATTTCATTTCATCAAGCTGTAACTTTCAATCATCTATCTGCAAAACAATGCAGGTGCAATTGCTTTCATGCAAATGTAACCTTCACCATCAGATTCAAATGTGATTACTAGTAATCCATCAATAAGTCAAACAGGTATGCACAGTTCAGAGTGCATCACAGGGAGATTAATACATTGTTAACAAGGCGTAATGAGGGAGGACAAAGGAAAAAAAAAGCTTGTCAAAAGGTATAAGCTTTGATTGATCATTATAAATGACAGACAGAGAAATACAATAGATACTTTTAAGAAGACAACTAATCTGATATTTTTCTGCTTTTTCATCGTCCGAGGGCCGACCTGGACTCAGACCGGTCTGTGGAGGATCAATGAGCAATTAGGACTCTTATTAGTTCAGTCATCAGTGTTTAATGTCAATTAGGACTCAATGCAGCTGTTTTGCTTCAAATAAAGTAGCAGCTTTGCACCATTATTTTTTTCCAGTTGTAGATAAGTAATGTTTGTAAGTGTCTGATTACCTGTGTTAATGTTTAATTTGCAAATATTTTTAGTCAAAACATTCAAAGAAATATGGGAACCTATATACATAACCTGCTTTTTATGAGAGGATTATTGAACCTTATTTAACATGAATTTTGAACATTTTGGAAAAAAAAAACTGCCTGCTTTCTTTGCAGAATAGTCTCACTGTTGTCCTGTTTCCTTTTTCCATTTAGTTAATAAGAATCAGGAGATGTGAGAATTGGCAAATGAGAATTTAGCATTGCACATTTTATAAGATTCATTTTGTTTTTTTGACACTTGACCTTGTATTCATATTGTATTTTTATAGTTGTCTCACAAAACATCTATAAGACAGTTTGTGTTCGGAGATGTACAAATGTCAGGCAGGTTTCTTATGAGATGCATACATGCAAACTCTCAGCAATTTTAATAAAAATATCACTGCAAAAAAAAAAAAAACAACGACAAAAAAAACAAAAAAAAAAAACGGGCGGAATGGAAATATTCTATTATAACAGTCCGGTGAAATTTGAACTAAAGATTAGCTTCACTTGCTGTTCAATGCCTAAAGTTGTTTTATAGCTAAAATCTCTGCAGGTCAGAAATCATGAGGAAATCAATAGCAATCGATATCAACCTTTGAAACCATTCAGTGCTGACTGTCTGTTCCAAAGGCAGCTCAGAAAACGAGCAGAATTTCTTGGTTGTACTTGTGTCGGATTCAAACTTGTGAAGCGTGTGAACATGTCTGTGGATCCCGGCCTCCTAAGGAGCTCTTCTGCAGTCGTGTTCGTGGAATATTGGAAATGATTTCATATATTCAAAAGGAAAAAAAAAATCCACATATCCAGAGTCTATGAAGGTTTTTTTCCTCCAAAATGTGAGTTGAAGAGGTTTGTTCCATTGCATAATAATTAATGCCTTTAAAAGTTGGGCTATAGTAACTTGGGATCTTCCCCAGAATGAATGGAAACAAATGAAAAATTGCCTGAAATCTCAATAGAAGAGGAGGAGCTTAAGACACGAGCAATCCAGAACCCTCCTCCCTCCTGCCCATCTGTCCTCCTCCTCCACGTTCAAGCTGTCCTGTGCGATTGTTTGTCTTCACAGCGTCGCTGTCTGCCAGGCAGGACTGTAACATCAGTGTTCGGAAGCGTTCCTTTCTCTGGTGTGAGGCTGCAATGACAACGTCTGCCATGTTTCACTCTGATCTCTCCATCAGTGTGAATGAGTGTATCGCCGCGCTCCCTCAGACTGTCACTCACTCCTCTGGGGAGACGCTCGCACACCGCTCCTTATTATCTCGCCTGAGATGGACGCCTTCAAATGGAAATGCCGCGGATGTAGATGCATCAGTGTACACATGCAAACACACGCAGACACTCACATATTCTATATAATGTGTGTGTGTGTCAAACACACTGTCGGCAGTCTGCGGAGACAGACAGAGACATCAGTGAAGGCAGATGTAAATGTAAAGACTGAAAGTAAAGGTATATATCCATCCCCCTCCACTACAACGCACCACATATAAATGCATCCATAAAGCCGCCCACAAGCGTACACACACTCTCAGTTATGTTCCCTTCATGTTGGAGAACACTACCTTGCCTTGTTGATTTCTCCTTCAGTCTAAAGTTTATTTTTTATCATGATGAGCTGCTCTGTTTCCCTAAAAACAGTCCCACCAATGAGACTTTACTAACTTATGCCATCTTTGTTTAATGAGCCAAAAACAACAATGCAAAAGCTAATTCATTAACATTAGTCTTTAAATATTATGCCTTTTGGCTAAACATGCAAAATGCATTGCGTTGTTTGTGCGCGTCTGAGAGTGTTAGTGTGTTTCCTAAGAAAGACGTGACCGATGAGGCCAGAGTCTGACACCATGTGTGTGCAGGTATGGATTTGTGCATTTAATTTTTCACTATGTTTGTGATAGTATCCTGTTACTGTGCATGTGCACGTGCACGTGCGTGAGCTGACCTGTAGTGCAGCCTCACAGCTTAAGCCGGCTACCTCTGTTAGATCCCATTGTTTTTCGTGTCACATCAAACCGCCTCATTATTTCCTCCTCTGTCATTGGCATTCAAACTGTTTTCTTCTTTTTTTTTTTTTCCACCGTTAACTAACTCAATATGCTCTCTCTCAATCTCACTGTTTTGTCTCTCTGTTTCCCACCCCGCTTCCTCTGTCATCGGCTGCTCAGACGCCGTTGAGGAAACAATTTTGTCCAATTTTTAGTTTGGAAGCGCTATTTAAATAAAAGACGTCCTGTCAGGCAGAGGACGGGGGGAAAAAAAGCAGCGCATTCAGACTAATAAATCCTCTCACGATTTGTCAGTTGCCGAGGACCTCGGCAATACGTGCTTTTAATGCCCGTCATCGGCCCTTCAGCAGGCCATGTAGCATCCAACAGGAAACGGCTCCGTGCACCCTTCCAACCATCAAGAGAGAAAAAAGGCTGTTAAGTTAAGAATAAAATGTAATCATGAATGGGAAAACTGAGTAGGAAACTTCAGCCGTGCATCACAGGATTGAAAACATCAAGAAAAAAAAAAAAATGCTATATTGCATTTCTTCCAGCTCGAGCTGTTAGTCGTGTTGACGTTAGAATATTTTGCTGTCCATGTCAACACACTTTTTTTTGAAGGGTTAGAATGAATCACTTTGCATTGCCAACAGTTATTAATAGAACACAGAAGCATTTCCACCAAATCAGCTGAGCTTCACAAGTACCCGGATGGCCCATATTTATCTGTTGCTGGAGGCGATCTCTCTAATCATTTGTTTTGATTTACAGACGCTGATATGTGAAGTTTGGACAGTGCATTTTTGTAGCAGAGAGCCCTCAGAGGCCCGCAGTAATGCAGGCTGCAGTAACTTTAGCCGAGGCCTCTGCCTTTTAATTACAGTTCAAGTCAAAGAGGAAATACAAATTAGTCTAAAGAGGAAGTTCATATTTCACAGTGAGCCTGGCTACGTCAACAGCGATCTCGCTCTCCTCATTAGTGTGCCATTTCACTTCACTGAAACACACACGCACACACACACACACTGCACCTGTATGCTTTGGGCGCCAGGTGTCCGGAGAATGGATCACTTTCTCTACGCCTCATTTCAAGTCACAGCTGCCTTTAAGAGGAAGTCCATGCAGCAGGGACGTCCTGCTGGAGGATGTGTAGGAGTTTCTGGTCAAGTTTCAAATTCACCTACTCTACCTTTCCTGTTTTGCAGAGTTACTCAACAGTTCGTCTTGGAAATGATGATTTTGAAACACCGAATCTGGAATGTCCTCCAAAATATGTAGCAACATGTCCAAATTTAAAGAAAAAACAGCATTTTTATCCAAGCTCAGATCATGATCGCAGCTGGCTGTGAGCTGGACAGGCCCCACATGACAAATACACCGAGACATTTATGGGCTAAAGTTATGATCAATTAAACCAAAATGCAAGCACAGAGAGAAAGGCCCTGAAGCCCAAACCTCGAGCCGGAGATGTTTTTGTGGTGAGAATGCCCAAAAATGTGTTAAGGTTAAAAGTAACACACAGGACATTTATAGAGCTCCAGCTTGAACCATAAACCAAAGACTGAACCAAGTAAGTTTGAGTGGAAGACAGCCAGAGAGGACATCCCTGCCAAAAGAACGGCATATTGAGGCAAGCATGATGAGAGTTTTATCTCATGAATGAGCAGTCTCTCCTGGTAATGTTCTGGAGTGGAGGTGTTAGGGAATCCAACATGGATCAGTCTCCATCATGATGTGAGGCAACTTGGTTTTCTCTGGTATCTGGAGACAATAAACTTAGATAAGTTAAAAGAAGGGTATAATGTAATGATTTCCAAGACATTTCATGAAGCAGTGACTCTGAAAAGATGGACAGTTGTAAACGTGCCAATATCCAACTGAAGACCGTCAGAGAAATGAAATCTGCTCTTGCAGAAAGAAAGGCATCACAGCGAAAGACCATAAAGAAGCAACAGACAGCAGGAACATCCTTGATGGAGAAAAAAAGGTTCAGATCAAACTCATTGTTAATTCAAGGTCCAAATCCAACCCAGTCTGATAGAAAATGGAAGGACTGGTGAAAAGGTACCACTTCTGTCTTAAACTGTCGTAAGGCTTTGAGGACAATACTGTTTCTCTGGAAATAAGGTGGCTACCTTCCATTGCTCCGTTGCTGTTGAATTTGCTTCTATATTGCGTTTCTATATCCCTCTCTTCCCCTCCCTCAGTCGTGACTGGTGTGCTTACTTGGATGTTGATGCTGCACACATGCAGAATGATGCAGATTGGTTTGATAATTGCTCGCTTTCTCTTCCCGCTCGCACCTTTTTTGATGATGGTTGAAGGGTGAAATGCTCTCCTCCTCCTCCTCCTCCTCTCGGCACGGAGGACGGATGCCTTCTCCTCCCCTTCTCCCCACATATAAAAGGCAAGTGTGGTCGAGCACAGGGAAGGTGATAACCCTTTTGTTTAGTCTGAGCTCCATCACAGGCTCTGTCAAGCCCAACAGACAAGCAGACAGAGCCGTGACAGGCCCGCTAATCTGACAGCTCCTCCACATCACAAAGCCATCACATCAAAGTGGCGGGAGAGCGGCACCGGCAGCGAGAGATTGACGCCACTTCTTTGCTCTGCCATTTTCGCTGGTGTCTTCATAGCGCCTCTGACATGCCGCGCACCAGGAACCCTCAGAGGAAGCATCCGCCCGGCGGAGGGGGGAACCTGAGTTGAGGGACTCCCCTCTGGCTGAGCGGTGAATGCGGGTAACCTTACTGAAGGATGAGTGTGGGATACATTGAGAGTACATGACAGGCTGTTTGAAAGGATTTGTGTTTATGTGTTTGTGTTGTGGATCAGAGGAGGGGCCGCAGTGAGGAACAGGGGTCACATACAGCAGCAGGACTTTAGATGATATAAAACATACTGAAAAAAAAGGATGATGATATTTAAGCAACACCTTATTTTTCAGAATAGTTCTACTGGACAAGACACTTAATTTTAAGGCTCATTTAGTGTTTTTTTAATCTTTGGTTCAGTTGCCAGAGTGAGATCTGATTACTGTAAGTTTCTTCGAATGATGTATGACGACTTGGCATGGCAGCCATCACCACTGACGTGTGAATGGGTGAATGTGACTGATGACGTAAAAGCGCAGTGAGACCGCCGCGGTGAAACACGCCGTACGAGTAAAAGCGCTTTTGTCGTTTGCCGCGCAGCATCATTTCCTCCGTTCACCTCTGGGAGCTTCCCTCTTAAACGTGTGTGTGACTGGCAGCTGAGGCGGTTCAGGCATTGCCTCACCGTCTCCTCCTACATTTATACTGCAGGTCTGGGGATTGTGGTCGCAAGTCCACCTTTCTGGGCCTCTCAGCTCCTTTGACATTGTAAATAGTAAAATGGAAATTATGTCTCACTCTGTTTGAATTACATTTATGAAGTGCTGTACTGTATGTTCGAAGATGTTTAGGATTTTGGTCCAACGCTGGTAAAAAACACACTGATATTTTTGTGAACGTCAAGTGACTCATCTGTTGGAAACATCTTCTTTAACTGCACTGGAGGAAGTAATAATTTGTTTATGCTTCAGTACACCTGTCATTAGTCCGTGGTCGATGTCACAGCTCAGGTTTTCAGATGGGTTGCTTTACCTTTCCTGAGGTTGGCAGTTTGATTCCCGTGTTCTTGGTAAGAGCTCCCTGCGTGGCAGGATGGGTGTGTGAACCGGTGGATGTGACTCTGGGATCGTTGATGCTGCCAACCTGCTAAAAAAGTGTTGCAGGTCCCATCATTAGGATCATTCATACTGTACATCCGTGTGAACGCACTCTGAGCTGCTTTCACTTTAAATTTCTGCTATTTTTTGTATTGTAGAAACCAGCGTGCTTTTTGTTGTTTTAGCATGTAGCAGCATTTAGCTTCTCTGTGCCTTTTGCTACTCTACTAATCTGAGACACCTGAGCATGTATATTTAAAGCTGCATCAGATTTGAGAACTCCTGTAATCTCCTTTATGTTTTGGGCTCATTCATTCCATCTATTCACTACAATGCCCAAATAATATTTAGCCTCCTCTTGCGACTTTTTGTTGCCGCCATTGTGTGAATGTGAGATGATTTGAAGAGCGGGTCACACACTAGATATGTGGGTCACATGTGATCTTCCTCATCCAGATGGTTTACCAGATGCAGAGCTGCCAATTGTCTGACAGAGCACACACCCAACCTGCATACAAAAGCAAACGCATTAAAAACACAGCACCGATTCTTCAGGAAATTACCACCGAATGATGCTTCAGTAGAAAGGAGTTGATTGTGCAGAAAGCAGACTGCAGCGTTCAAATCCTTCAGTTTGGCAAAAGGTTTTGACTTGATGTTAAGTAATAGAGTTAATGTGTATGTGAGTTTTGGGACTGCGATGAGGTAATGGTCTTGCAGAGCTCTGAAGTGCCCCGAGTCCATCCAATAATGTAAAACAACACTAATTTGAGAGAGCTGCTTCATCTCTGCATGTTAATCAATAAACTCATTACCTCCGGTGCTTAGTGAAGGATTCCCTGATGCCTGCTCACTGATGTAGGCAGGGGGAGAGGAAAAAAAAGAACGGGAGAGGGAAGAGAGATGGAGATGAGGGAGAGAGGGCGAGGTGGAGAGAGAGGGGTTGATTATAATTACAGATTTTAGCAGCCTGTGCCTAAGCATAACCTGCTCATTACAGTGAGTGAGTGAGAGCATGCATGTGTGCCGACTTCACACTTTCAACACGGCCCTGTAGACACACGGCTCCCCGGCTTCTCCCTCTGCAGAAAGCCAAGACCGGCCGACACAAGTGGCCCATTTAGAATATAAACACACAAAAACCTGTTATTTCAATTGACCTTCGTCACATCAAGCTGTCAATGATCTCAGCTCTGTACTCGTCGTCGTTTTCTCCTTCTCTTTCTCCGAGGCAGACTGCATGGTAATGAACATTTGGTTCAGAATAGGTGAGCGCGAGAAGGAGGGGAATGATATGCCAGGGCATTTAGCCTAGCAGTGTTTCTGGTGTAGGTGAGAGAGCCAGCAGCATTTATGGAAATGGACAGAGCTGAGGGAGGCACAGTGGCTGCTGCTATGTTTTCCCCCTAACTCCCAACAGCGGGGATTTGGAGAGTGCTCCGACACATTTGGTATTCCTTTGTTAAAGGTACCAGCAAACTTTCATTTTGCGGCTGATTTGGGCTCTCTTTTGTCATTAAACGCAGGAAATCTCTCGTATTTGCTTACTTCTAAAATGTGATGTGGGCACAGCTGCAGAGTTTGAATCTTCTGTCAGATTTGTGGATCTGACAGTTTGTGCTTCTGTGTGTGTGCATGCGGTTGTGTTTGTTGCGCGCGCTCAGTGGTTGTTGATCATTATATTTGTCAGTGTTGTGCTGCGGTGCATCTCGCAGGCATCCCTGGCCTGCTTCTGGCTTGTGATTATGAGATGAGAGGTGTTTATGATTGACTGAGCCATCGGCTGTCACTGTACACATCCATTAGCATAACTCTCCAAGCCGTCACTGTGTATCCACTCACTGCGGAAGCATGTTATGTGGTAGATTGAAACCAATAATTATGAATAAAAACTCCTCATCGCCGCTTCTATCGGTCTATGACTTGTGTCATTTATGCGGCAGCCGTCTGGAGCTCGGGTGTCCGGCTTCATTTCGCGGTGTCGTGTGCGACGCTGAGCCGTTTGGACGTGTGCTTTCACTCTGAATGTCTTCCCAGGGACAGGTAGGGCCATTGAAGTGCTCGCGGCAATGGCAGTCTTCTGCAAGGCTGGGTGATTACAAAATGTAACGTCACAATCGGTTTTTGCTGCGGGAAACAGTGTTTTGTAAGGCTCGCATGAGGAAAGAGGCGTTCATTTTACACTCTTTGCTTTTTGTTTACTACTGTCAGCGGGTGAATAAAAGGCTAGGTAAATGGAGGTAATGGAATTTATATCTGCATATCAACTCACTTTGAGGTCCAAACGGTGCTCGGTGGTCTCATTCCAAATCCATTAATATTCTGTTTAATACAGCTAAATGCTACTAACTGTTTTAAACACTGGGAGAAAGTCTGTGGGCCGTCTCTGTTTGTGCTGCCAGCACATTCACAACATCAAGTCGATGGATAGAGAGGCCATAAATGACTGTGACAGCCCGTTTACAGTCAGTCTGGATGCTTCTGCTCCATAAAGCTACATTAAGCCTGCGAGCAGCAGGATCCTGTATCACTCACCCTGATTTTCGTGTTCGGTTTACTCCAGTGCAGAGGAATAAATTACAATTTTTTTTAATGGGAAAAAAATTTGATTGGCTTATCAAATGTGATGCTTTGCAATGAATTGAACCACTTAAAATGGCACAAGACAGATCTAGCACATGGATCACCTAACACATGAAAACATGTACATTCTCAAATTACTCTATTTATGTAATCTTTTTTTTCCTAACAGCATACAGCAACACCACTTTGACATAATTCATCTATTTTGTATGTAAAACACTACTTACAGACACGAGCTGGAGCCCATCCGAGCCGACGACGGGGAGGACAGGCAGGTTACATCTTGAACAGGCCACCAGTTCATCACAGGGTCAACACACTCCGTTTCTGGACTGTGGGAGGAAAGAAGTAAAGAAAACTCATCTGCGCGCCTGGAGAACAGGCAAACTCCACACAAAACGGTCTCTGAAGTCCGACCTGGACTCGACATATACTCGATATATTCACTGTAAAAGTAGGAAGACCAGAACATATTCACCACATTTAAAACAAGTTCATCTCCAAATATCCATAGACTTCATATTACCGTTAAAGCTTATAGTGTAATAACAAGTTTTTTCTTTTTTAACTGATAGACATTTATTCATGATTCAAAGGCTGTTTCTATTTAATATTAGGTTTTACTATGATCTTGACTCGTCATCCAAGGTGTGTTTTGAATTATTTGCAGTGGACAGTTTCGTTTTTCTGGCCTGCAAATAACATTTTAACTCGGTGTCGCCGCTCCCGTCTGCAGACAAACAAGAGAACAACGGCAACATAGAAGCAGAGAACGCATGGCCTATCAATTATTCAAAATATGTATCTTAAAATCATATAAAAGTTAACACAACTTTTATCTTCTATATATAATAGTAAATATATCTTCAGAGTTTTAACCATAACAAATTTTCATGATTGTGAATTTCTATCTTCGCATGTCTAAAAAAGACAGAGATAAAGAAATAAAAAAGACAAAGACAAGAAATGTTTCTACTTTTAGCAAAATTATACTGGTATTATTAGTATAGAAATGCACAAAAAGTCCTTTTTTGACTCATACTTGGTTTCAGATATCAGATGTGAGGATTATTTCTAAATGCACACACCCACAGACCCCACACTTTACAGGTTGGAAATGTATTGACTGTTTCAGTATTGAATGTGTAAATTTTTCATGGAGCAATTAAAACTGACTAGTGAGGCCTCAAAACATAATCTTACTCATTACTGAGCACATTGTCCAGCGTTGTTCATATTAGGAGTTATGAATAAGCCGTCTATAAGGTTAGTGTAAATACAGAGCTTCTTGGTTGTGCCAGAGTATATTTATTGGTAATTCACTGACAGAAGTGCTTTGATTGTGACTGTCTTCAGCTGGTTTCATTCGCAATGAATTCTGGGAAATTCAAGACTTTGACTCACTTAAAAGAAGAGCAGACTTTGAAAAAACTACACATTTCTCCAGGAATTGTTTTACTGGAATCATTTATGAGACATGTAAGTAAATTGTGTTATTGCAGCTTCGTGTAGTGAAAGATGTGAAAACATGATGCTCAGAATTTAAAAAAATAAGAAAAAAAACCCCACTGTAGTATTAAACCGTTTTAAATAAACAGTGTGCGAAAATAAATATGATTGAGGGATCAATCCACATGCTTTTTTTTCCTTTTGGCTTTTTTCATGAACGTTAACGAGACATGGACTATTTTATTGTTTCATGCAGATGTTTTTCTTATAAAAAAGGAACTTAAAAAATCCCAAATGTTGTTTTGTGTTTTGTTTTGTTTTTTTTTTAATACCCCACTGTGCATCCGTCTATCCTTTTAAACATGAGTTCACCAAACTCAGGTTTGTTTTTCATTCATCTCAAAGCGTGGCCTTTACTAAGTTATATTCTATCTGAATTTTACTGGATATTATCCTGTACTGGAAAGTGACGATATTAGGAAGGCTCTTCATTTCTGCCTGTTTCCTCCACTCGCAATAAGTTCATGACTGCCCAAGAAGACATGAAACAGGACTTGTGCTGCTTTTTTTAAGGATTTATTTTAATACAAACAAGGCAACACTTCTGCTTTATACGCTCATATATTCACATGAACACTGATGTCTTTTGACGCTTTGACTCAAAAATGTATGTTATTCCCACTTTGTCTCCTGATATGTACTTTTTTTCCAATTTCAATACATGAAACAGTGGAGCAGATGTACTGAGCGGGATATGCCAGCAATATTTTACAAACTTTTATAGACATCCAATAAGAAAAAGTCCATGTTAAACTATAAATCTTGAAATATTTGTTCTGTTTGACTTTTCAATTTTGAAGTTTTCCTGCCAAAGATTTTATTGTAAGCAAATGTCTAGTGAAGATCTTAAACATTTTTGCAAAGTCTCACATAAAATTGACCCTTGAAATGCAATTCAAAGTCCCAAGAGTAGAGAGTATTTTAGTGACTGCCCCTGTGAAACTCACTTCAACACCTTTTAAAAGTCTGTTAGTAATCAAACAATCTTACAGAGTAAGAATATAAGAATCGATGTCTTTATTCAACAGTCTCACTTCCTGTGGTCGGCTTATTGTCATCCAGGGCGTCAGGAAGTTTCACAGACACAGAGGCCGTAAAGAAAATCTCATCAGGCGTGTGTTTAGTGTTTGGATGTTTTCATATCGCAGTTCACAAACAAACTTTAGTGGAAATGGTGAGGGAAATGCCCTGTCCTTGCCCGCGTTCTCATTCCCAGCCTGGGCCTGGTTCAGTGCTTTCTGGGCAGAGGAAGCTGGCACTGAGGGGACATCTGGACACAAGAGGGGAGCTTCCATACAGGCAAACTACAGGGACAGCCGTGCCAGAGAAACAGGCCCCCAGATCTGACGCCAGTGTTATGTTAATTTGATTTGTTAATTCGGTGGCCCTGTTTGAGGGAAATCTGCCACCAACACCTGCCACCGTTTCCAAAGGCAAGGACGCAGATCCGCTGTGACACTGGCTTCATTAAATAAACAAACCAGGTCCCCCATAACAGCATTTGGTGGAAGGCACCATCAATTCTTATACATTTAGATCACAGCGATTGGAGATGACACCGAGGAGCTGCGTCCCACTGTTTCACAGACGCACAGGGCGAAGCCACATGCTCGCGGATGCAGCTCTGTGCTGTGTCTGCGACTCTTCCTCTGTCTTCCGCCTTTTGTGTGTGCCATGTTGTTTGCAGACCGGAGCGTGTGTGTGTGTGTGTGTGTGTGTGTGAGGGCTGTGTGAACGTGCCGAGCGTATTTTCACTACGTCTCTCGGCTTCGCAGCCAGAAAAGATGGCGACTGATGTATTTTTCAGACATGGTTCCACAATCAAAGAGGCTCTTGTGGCCTTTCTGATGCGTCATGTAAATTTTATAAAGTGTGGAGCGGAGAAGAGTCAGCGAGAGCAACTGCAGCTCTGGAAAGCCTAATGTCTGTTTGCCTTTAACTCTGACGGGCTGTCTTTGCTCCTGTCTATCTTACTTCCCCTCCACTTACTCTCTCCTCTGCGGATCAAGGCCGGTCAAGGAGCATCTCACCACAGGGCCCGATGTCAGACAGAATGTGTGGACGTGAGAGGATGTCAGGGCTCCACCGGCTCCCAGGAAGAGGGGCGGGAGAGGGAGATATCCAGGCACACAGCCGCCTACAACCACGCGACCTCGCGCTGCATTTGCATAGCGGAAGATTCTCATTCCTCATGTGAAATGTGTGTTATAGTGGAGTTGTGCGTCTGTGCCGAGGTGTTTGCATGTTCCGTCTCGGTAACGATCTCTGACAGGGAGTCCAGACCCTCACATATTTTACTCAGCTGCAGTTCTGGCAGGTCCTCTGCTTTCTGAGGGCTTTTATAATGCTTCCATTGGCTCCACCAGCATATGCTCTCCGCTGCATCATGAACTGCAATTAGATGTGTTGTAATGTGATTTGAGTGTGTGTGAACGTAGGCGTCACGTGTGAAGGTTTAAGAGGGAAAGAGGCATGCAAAGACCCTGTGTGCTTCTGTGTATTTAAATATTCAATTTAAAACTGGGGAAAAATCCAAGTGTTTGTTGCGTATACTGATGGTGGGAGGTGTTGATGAGGTTTGATTTCACCTTTTTAACATCATTTCACCATCATTTGTTCAACCTATTTGGTCGAAACACATTTTCACTCTTGAAGTTTAAATGATGAAAAATACAGATATCAGCCTGGAATTAGACAAAACTGGGCATTTTGGAAGTAACCATGAACAAAAGGCAGGGAGTATTATGTGACCTTATGCACAAATACGCATTATCAGCTAAACAGAGTAGTGAGCCATTTGTTTTAAATACATTTGCATTTGTTATATGGCCTAAAATGCATCTGAAATTGAATACAAATATTATTATCCATTGAAATTCAGCAAAAAAAAAAAAAAAAGAAATCCTCATGCCAACAACTGTGAGGCAGGCAGGTGTCGCAGCTGTACCTGGCTGGCAGCCTGCGAGCGGCTCTACCCTCCAGTTTAACCAGTTAAGCTGAAAGTCAACAGTTCATCGCGGCACCACCTCGTCCTCTCAGCTGCCACCTTCTCCCCGCCCGCCTGCGATGTTTACTGCTAAATATTGATAGACATCTGGAGTGCCATCCATCCGCCATCAAACTTCAGCGTCCCAGTGAAGTAGGCCCAGCCCCTCTCCTCAGTGTGTCACACACACGTGCAATCTCTCTCACACACACACACACACACACACACACACACACGAGCACAGAGGCACCTGGGGTGAGCTGTTTGGCATCCATACCGTTCGTGGCCATGACTGGAAATTCAGAAAGATTTTGACATGCATTGGTTGCTGTAGAATCTTTCTGAATGCGAGGGATGATGATAATATTGTGAGTCTTCCTGCTTAACTAAACTGCTTTGCAAATATTGTCTCGAGGACAAGCCGTTGATTTTGGATGTTTCTCCCGTCTCTCTGCGAGCTGCGACAAAACAAAACAGTGTCCCAGCACCCGGCCCATTGAAGTGGCGTTGTTTGTGTTTGTCATCCAGAGCAGCGGTACAGGAAAAGACCTGATGTTGGAGAGAAAGGCAAATCCAGGATAAACTGTCGAAACACATCAGCGGGATTGACAGAGTTGCGGCGGTCCTGTTTTCACCGCGTTAGAGAGGGATACTTGCACGGGGTCAGATTGGAAACATGTGTTGTGTGAGCACCATGGAGAGAATGATCCTCCATCTTATTAGTGAGGAACTCAGAGAACACTGCACTGGGTTTTACTAGACACTCAAAAGAAGGCGAAACAGGAGGAAAAAACAAGGCTCTTTTGTCTTTTCTTAATTATTCATGCCCGGGAGGGATGCTCCCTCTCCTTTGTTTCTGTCAGCTGACACATGTACAGGTATGATGCTGCACGCGGCGTGTGTGTGTTTGTATGTTTGTGCAAAAAAAAAAGAAAAACAGTTAAATACACACTTCTGCTTTGTCTGTGCGCGTTATCATCACAATTTGTACGCCGGCGTCCGTGCACACGGGCGACAAGGAGTCGGCCGCGCTGCATCGGAAGCGGCAGCTTCTCTCCGCAGCCCAAATCAAAGTGAGGAAGGAAGCGCGGTGATGGGCCCAGCGGTTTGAGCTGATGGGCTCTTTAAATCCGCCACAGACAACGGCGGCTCGGCGGCGACCCTGCCCCACGCTCTAATCGCTTCAAATGAAGTCATGAAGGAAGCGCGGCACAGCCAGCCCGAGCTCTCCTGTTCGGCAAGGTGCAGCAGCACTTGTTTGTGCAGAATGTCTGGCAATTAAAAATAATTGGGAAGCAGGTTTTGCTGGGGAATCTTCCAAGAGTGCCAGTTATGATCTAATGAAGCTTCATTAGGCATGCTGAAAGCTGAGAGCGCCGTATGACAACGGCAATTAGTCAGGATCATAGGCAAAAAATAATCATTAAAAAATACCTCGGCCAAGATTAGCTTTTCACTTAATGACCAATTCATTAGCTAATTGATTTCTTATTAGTTACAGGCAGAGACGACTGTTTGGGGTACTGGTGCTGGTAATTAACAGCATTTACGCCATTAGTCAATTGCCTAATTTTCCGGGAAAACAACTTTGGAGGGTAGCATAGCTGGAGGCTTTGGGCCATTTGCTTTTTTGCTCCTCTGCTGTGTTATCGCTTTAATATCGAGAGGGGAATTGTCTCTCAGCTTCGGGGTTGTTAACACGTACTAATACCTTCTGATTACCCAGCCGTGTCATGTGACCGCGTGTTCGCTGCCTGAATCCATCTGAGGAGAGACGGATCGACGAGGCGAACGGAGGAAGAGAAGAAGGGATGAGGAGGGCTGATGTAATTAAAAAGAAAAAAAGACCAGGAATTGCACGAGAAACTTGTTCTGTTTTATATTTAATATGACACTTCTCAGTTGCGCATCTGCGCCGCTTGCACCTATAGATTAGGTGTGCCAAATGAATTGAGGGGGAATTAGATTAATTATGGCTCTCAGCTGGAGCGGCTGCTGTGGTCTTCAGAGGGTCTTCTTCCTCCCATCAACCCCGAGTTCAAGCAGACGAGGATGGATGGATGAGCAGTGACAGGTCCCCCCTCCTGCACCTCCCCAGCTTCAACTGGCAGCTTGTAACGGCTCTGTGGAGGAGATATGAACCACTGCCCACTTCACTGACATACATACAACATGCAGAACTGCATTTGTGCAGGCCTCTCTTATATCATCCTCATTGATAAGAGCAGCTTCATTTTTTGAACATCGTAGCATTGAGCACGTTGCGTGAATGAAAACAAACCGCTCAATTTCAAAAAATGCTCTCGCAAACAGGTTTTCAACCTGATTTTAAAACAACAGTGAGATTTTTCCAGATATCTGGTGCAGTGACGATAATATCATCTTCCACATGTTTGGTTCTGACTGTGGGAACAGAAAGCCGGTCCGGCCCCAGACCTGCAGACCATCGGGAAAGTTTATTGGCCTTCAACCCTTTGGGCCGAGTGGTGATTTTAATGGCTTGCCTAGTTGCACATCCGTCCCGTCTTTTAACAGACAGCTGCCTGTTTCCCCCGACAGGTTCATGATGTTTCCACTGCCTCCGCTGAAAAGGAAGCGTACCTTTCCCTCCTTGTCCACCTGCGTCTCACTGAACTTCACCGACTATGGAGCGATCGCCTTCATCCCAA